>NW_026652276.1:49746316-49780428 GCF_009828535.3 Hylobates moloch | reverse complement strand
TAGGTAACAGATGAGGATGAAATTTGGGCTTGACTGAAGTAATGGGAATTGTCTGTGAAGCCTTGCAGCAGTACAGCCCAGGTAACTTGCTGAGCCTAATGGGTGTCAGGGTCAGTCTAAGTGAAAGAAAATAGAGGCTGGGACGAGGGATGCAGGGGAATCATGAAAAAAGCATCTTTAAGATTGAGAACTGAATAGTGAGTTGTGGAGGAAGGTATTGAGGACAAGAGTGTACGGGTTGGGCACCACAGGATGGATAGGCAAAACAATTTGGTTGATAAGGCGCAGATCCTGAACTAATCTGTAAGACTTGTCCGGTTTTTGGACAGGTAAAATGGGGGAATTGTAAGGAGAGTTATAGGTTTTAGAAGCCCATGCTGTAGCAGGTGAGTGATAACAGGCTCTAATCCTTTTAAAGCGTGCTGTGGGATGGGATATTGGTTTTGAACGGGGTAAGGGTGATTAGGTTTTAATGGGATGGTAAGGGGCATGTGATCAGTTGCCAGGGAAGGAGTAGAGATGTCCCATACTTGTGGGTTAAGGTGGGGGCATACGAGAGGAAGACGCGAAGGAGGCTTTGGGTTGGGGAGAAGGGCGGCAATGAGATGCAGATGTAGCCCACGAATAGTCAGGGAAGCAGATAATTTGGTTAAAATATCTCGGCCTAATAAGGGAACTGGGCAGGTGGGGATAATTAAAAAAGTGCATAAAAGAGTGTTGTCCAAGTTGGCACCAGAGTGGGGGAGTCTTCAGGGGTTTAGAAGCCTGGCCGTCAATGCCCACAACAGTTAGGGAGGCAAGAGAAACAGGCCCTTGAAAAGAAGGTAATGCGGAGTGGGTAGCCTCCGTATTGACTAAGGGGATGGACTTTACCTTCCACTGTGAGAGTCACCTGAAGCTTGGCCTCGGTGATGGTCTACGGGGCTTCCGAGGTGATCAAGCAGCGTCAGTCTCCAGCCGCTAAGCCGAGGAGTCAGTCAGAGAGCTTTGGGCCAGAGTTCCAGGGGCTCTGGGAGTGGCTGCCAGGTGAGTTGAACCGTCCGATTTCCAGTGGGTCCCTGCACAGATGGGACATGGCTTGGGAGGAATCCTGGGCTGTGGGCATTCCTTGGCCCAGTGGCCAGATTTCTGGCACTTGAAGCAAGATCCTGATGGAGGAAGTCTTGTAGGAATGCTTGACTGCTGCGGCTTAGGTATTTTGAAGTTCTCCTATGCTGAAGGTGTGGCTGGGTTTTGTCTCACAACAGAGGCAAGTAATTGTAACTCAGAAATGCGTTACCATCTGGCTGCTTCCTCTCTATTACTGTAAACCTGGAAGGCGAGGTTGATTAATTCCTGTTGTGGGGTTTGAGGGCCAGATTCTAATTTTTGGAGTTTTATTTAATGTTGGGAGCAGATTGGGTAATAAAATGTATATTGAGAATAAGACGGCCTTTTGACCTTTTAGGGTCTGCGGCTGTAAAGCGTCTCAGGGTTGCTGCCAAACAAACCATGAACTGATGAAAAAGAGCCTAAACACTATCTGATTTGGGATAAAGAAAAAGGAGCATTAACCTTGACTATGCCTTTAGCTCCAGCCACCTTTTTAAGAATAAATTGCTGGGCAGGTGGGGGAGGGCTAGTCATGGAACGAAACTGTAAGCCAGACCGGGTGTGAGGAGGGGAGGTGGTAAAAGGATTATAGGGTGGAGGAGCGGAGGCTGAGGAAGAATTGGGACCTAGCTCAGCCTGGCTAGGAGGGGAGAGGTCAGATGGGTCTGTAGAAAAGGAAGATTAGAAAGACTCAGCGACGCTTGGGGTTGAGATTGAGGGGACAGGTGGGAGGGAAAGAAGGGAGACTTGGGATGAGTTGCATCGGGCACAGAGACTAGGAAGGGACTGATGTGTAAAAGAATGCCTGGATGTCAGGCACCTCAGACCATTTGCCCATTTTACCACAGGAATTATTTAGATCTTGTAGGATGGAAAAATTGAAAGTGCCATTTTCCTGCTATTTGGAACTACTGTCGAGTTTGTATTGGGGTCAAGCGGCATTGCAGAAGAAAATAAGACACTTAGATTTTAGGTCAGGTGAGAGTTGAAGAGGTTTTATGTTCTTAAGAACACAGGCTAAGGGACAAGAAGGAGGAATGGAAGGTGGAAGGTTCCCTATAGTGAAGGAGGCAAGCCCAGAGAAAAGAGAGAGTAGAGACATGGAGGGAAGGGGTTCTTACCCTCCAGAAAAGCGGGAAAGGGGTTGAGGCATGGAAATAAGGGTTTGGGGTGCAGAAATAAGAGGTCGTTGTGCAGAAATAAGGGATTGGGTTGCAGAGATATAAGAGGTGGGGGCACGGAAATAAGGGATTGGGGCACAGAGATATGATGTTGGGGTACTTGCCCCTCTAGAAAAGCGGGACTTGCCGCTGAGAGTGAAGGAGTAGGGGTTGGGGGTTTCTTGCACCCCAGAAAGCTGGGGAAAGGGTAGAGACACGGAGAGAAGGGGTTGGGGTACTTGCCCCTACCCCAGAAAAGCGGAACTTGCCGCTAAGGGTGAAGGACCAAGGCAGGCGTCCCTGCGTGGTCTGACACCTCTGAAACCTGGGTGAATAATCAGAGAGGTGTCTCTGCAATGATTAAACACCAAGGGAAGGCTGCCTTCCCAGTCCGTGACTGGCGCCGGAGTTTTGGGTCCATGGATAAAACGTGTCTCCTTTGTCTCTACCAGAAAATGAAAGGAATTGAAATTAAAAGAAGGGAGAGATTGAAGAGTGGAAAGGAGAAAGTGGTTGATGGATAGTGAGAGAGGTTGGAGAAGAGTAAAAAGAGGCGGCTTACCAGATTTGAGATTGGTGAGATGTTTCTTGGGCTGATTGGTCTGAGGACCTGAGGTCTTAGGTGGATCTTTCTCATGGAGCAAAGAGCAGGAGGACAGGGGATTGATCTCCCAAGGGAGGTTCCCTGATCCGAGTCACAGCACCAAATTTCATGCGTGTCCGTGTGAAGAGACCACCAAACAGGCTTTGTGTGAGCAACAAGGCTGTTTATTTCACCTGGGTGCAGGCGGGCTGAGTCTGAAAAGAGAGTCAGTGAAGGGAGATAGGGGTGGGGCCATTTTATAGGATTTGGATAGGTAAAAGAAAATTACAGTCAAAGGGGGGTTGTTCTCTGGCGGGCAGAGTGGGGGTCACTAGTTGCTCAGTAGGGGAGCTTTTGAGCCAGGATGAGCCAGGAGAAGGAATTTCACAAGACAGTGTCATCAGTTAAGGCAGGAACAGGCCATTTTCACTTCTTTTGTGGTGGAATGTCATCAGTTAAGGCAGGAACCGGCCATCTGGATGTGTACCTGCAGGTCACAGGGGATATGATGGCTTAGCTTGGGCTCAGAGGCCTGACACTCTCAGCCACTGGGAGTGGCCTTCACGGAAAGGGTGTTTTCTAATAAGGCAGCTTTCTGAAGCTGATTCACATTCTGAAGCAATTGACAAGTGGAGGATGTCTGACAACAAAACTCCCCACAGCTGGGAAGAAAATCCTTCCTAAGCAGCTGTATAAATAATATAGCTTACATTATCTATATTTCAAATGGAAAATAATAAATATTTAAATGATAACATTTTAAAATAATGTTTGATTTTGAAATATTTTAATAGTCATATGTAGTTACAGAGATAGTATAGAGGTACAATCTACTCTTTACCTAGCGTCCCATGATAATATTATATGAAATCATAACCCAATATTAAACTCGGGAAATTGATAGTGGTACAATACTATTAAATGCAGACTGCTATTGTTTGAATGATGGCATCTGGTCCAAAATTCATGTTGAAAGTGAATCCCCTATGGAACAGTATTAAGATGTGTAGTTTTTAGGAGGTGATTAAGTCATAAGGGCTTCATTTTCATTAATGGTATCTGATGCCCTTATAAAAGGGCTTGGCAGAGGAAGTTCGCCCCCTTTTTGTTTCTTCTGTCCGTTTCACCATGTGAGGAAAGTGTTCTCCCCCTCTGGAGGCAAGATGTCTTCTTGGAGGTAGACAGCAGCCCCATCAAACAATAAACCTGCTGGCACCTTGATCTTGGACTTTCCAACCTCCACAAATATAATAAATTAATTTCTATTGTTTACAAATTATCCAATGTTGATATTTTGTTATAGCAGCACAAAAAGAGTAAGACATAGGCTTAATTCAGATTTCACCAGTTTACACCTGTACTTTGTGTCTGTGTATGTGTGTGTGCATGTGTTTAGTTTCGGAAAATTCTTAATCACATGTACAGATCTAAGTAACCATCAATACGGTTAGAATATAGAACCATTCTAGCATCACAAGGAAACTCTGTCATATTATTTCTTAATAATCACCCACTCTTCCCCCAACCCTGATTCCCAGCAACAACAAATATTTTCTCCATCCCTCCATCCCCATCAATTTAGGGATTGTGGAATTCTACCTTATGTAACTCCTTAAGATTGCCTTGTCCCTTACTCTCCTCTTTGAGAGTCATCCACATTATGGCATTAACAATTGTATCGATAATTTCTTTTGTTGCTGAGTAGTATTATATCATAAAGATGTATCAACTTGAAGGAAATTTGGGTTGTTTCCAGTTTTCAGCTATTATAAATAAGGTTATTATGAACATTCGTGTACAAGAGTTTGTGGGAAAATAAGTTTTCATAATTATCTCAAAATGAAAGCCAATATTCCTCGATTGATAAATGGATAAACAAATTGTTTCATATCCAGCAATGGAACACTACTTAGTAATAAGAATAAAAGGACTCCTGATACCTGCAAAACTTTAAATAAATTTTAAGCATTTTATGTTAAGAGAAAGGGGCTACAAATAAAAGCTATAGTATATGAATTCTATTTCAGGTAGAGGACTGTATTTTAAAGGAAAGACTATATTAGTTTCAGCTCTATCATTGATTGATAAAGTCCACTTTGAGTTATGATCCAGTGGCAGATAATATTGTCAGAGTTCTTAATGGGCACCTCTAATAAATCTGAATGAGGCACAGAAAGTTTTGTAACTGAGGTAAGACAATCATAATGTTCCTCTCCTTCTGGTAGGGGCAGGAGAGGGGCAGGATTCAGGGTGTTGTGTTGATGAAAACAAATGTTAGAGAGAGTAACTGCATCCTGTAAAAGGGTGATCGGCTGGCTGAAAAGCGTTGTGCGTTCTCAGTCACTAGCAACATTTCCACTGCATGAGAAACCATGAGGTCAAGTGTGGAGCCTAGAAAAAATTTAGCAGAAGCTATTTTTGATTCAGGATTTTATTTGGAGGCCTCTGCATACATACTGCAGAAAATGCTGCCCATTGGGCCTGGCAAATTATTTCCTTTCTTTTCTAAAGATTCTCTGGAATGAGCAATTTTGTTCAAATCAAGTGTTCCCCAGAGTTGCTAGTGTAGGCCCATATCATCCTTGGTAGAATTATGCCATTTACAAGGAGAAACACAAAATTTAGGATTGTAATGAATGTCCAAATAAGAGCAGGCTTTTTTTTTTTTTTTCTTCTGGAAGAGGAAAAGATTTAGATGTAGACAACCCCGTGAGAGCTGGCAATGGTCAATAGGAATGTAAAGCTTATGCACTTTGTATTTCAGGCCCCCAACCCAATAATTTGTACCCCCCACCCCCAGCAGGTAGAAACCTCTCTGCTGATGAAAACTGAACTCTCAGGACACAAATTGTGGTTGAAGGAGAACCTCATCCAATTTCATTGATGACTCATACAAAAGTTTGTCAAATGAATGCCAGTCCAAATGTAACCATCTGTGAAGCTAGTTTGAACAATGGGCTGACACGTACTTACTACCCTGTAATATTCCCCATTATGACAAACACATGATTGGACACCCCAACACAAAACGGGAACACAAAAGATAGCAAATGAGGTATAAAGGAGTAGCCTGATTCTACCAAAGATGCCAAACAAATGGCAGCCAATAACAAAACCCAGGTTCTAAACTTAGTCAAGTATATTAATACAAAGAAAGCAGAGTTCAGCCCCAGTGCTGAGTTACAGTATCAGTGCAGACTCCAGCAGAAAGACACAAGGGGCCTTGGAGAGTATGCACCTGATTGAAGGCTGGGCTCTGCTACCATGCTGTCTCCATCGGACCTCCAGGAAAACACTTGAAATAAATGGAGATGACCCAAAGGAAAATGTAAAAGCCCATTTATTGAGATTTCACCATAGCAAGAGTGTCAGCCATCATCACTTGATTTTGTCAGAGACTCAAAGGCAGATGGGGGAACAGAGGGAAGCCTTCAGGTAATCCCTGATTGGAGGTTTTGGGCATGTAGAAATTGGAGATGGGGTGACTAGAAGTGGTTATCCTATATGATTGGTTAAGGG
This sequence comes from Hylobates moloch, assembly GCF_009828535.3. Classification (NCBI taxonomy): domain Eukaryota; kingdom Metazoa; phylum Chordata; class Mammalia; order Primates; family Hylobatidae; genus Hylobates; species Hylobates moloch. The sequence continues at coordinate 49,774,074 of NW_026652276.1, read as the reverse complement.
AGCATATTTGGCTCTGTCTGCTCCTACCTTTACAGTGGAGATGGGAATTAGAGAAAAATGATTGTCATTAATCAAGTTCTGTCTGTTTTGGGCCAATTGCTACAGAGTTTGTGGTTTACCTTTCTGGACTGTTTGCTACAGATTGTGGGTCAGAGTTCTATTTTTATATATGGTATTTTTATATATGGTTTGACTATTGTCCCTTAGTATATTCAATATTTCAGGCACTTGCTAAGAACTTTGAGGTGGGGGAAAATGATAAGTTGAAAAGAGCAGGAGGGAAACATGTTAATTGTAGCTCAATATACCTGACTTTAACAAATCAAATTATATATGTTAGTTTTATGATTGTCTCCAGAAAATTTCAACAGTTTTTATGTGAGAATTGAACTGCATACGAATTTTCATTCAGTGCCAGTAAAATGGAAGCAGAGAGAGTTGAAGGAGTCAAAAGAAATTGCAAATGTGGGTGTCCTATACCATAGAATCAAGGCTGATCTAAGGGGAAAGTTAATCTGAGGAAGGAATTGATGGGTGGTATAAAAATGGTGGGTTCAAGGACCTCAATGAGAAAAAAGAATTTCATCAATGAAACTCATCGAGCCAGTGAGCCTGAAGGAAGTCAGTGATGGTCAGGTGGATGTTTGAAAATTATGATTTCACAGATGGTGCAGTTTCTACTAGTGAGAAATTCTAGGTCTGGCTGTAGAGTAGTTTAAAAATTAGTGAAAATAAAAAGTCCAAGCAACTGATCAGTCATGGTGAAGGACGGATCAAACGTGTAGATGGTAGGGGCAACGTGAATGATACAGAAGTTTCAGTGGAGTGGAAGAATGAAATGCATTTGCTAAAGTTATTAATAAGTAATGGGGAGTGTCACTAGGTTGGTGATGAACAGGAACAGGAAGTGGGAGAGGCTAATGGGGTCCAATTGCATAAGCCTAAAAGGAAAATAATTTTTTGCTTCATTTTAAAAAGTGAGATAGATAGAATTTTGAAATGGAAGTTACATCGATTAGTGTACAGGAAACCCATCAACTTACTACCCAATCCTGGCATATCAAGAGTGTTTGAGAATCAGCAGCTTCTAATGAAAAAGGCTGTGCTAGAGAGGTAGTGTCTCAGGAGATAGTCAAATTTTAGTTTCAGCAAAAAGTTGTGATTGGAAAGAGGTTGAAGGTATATGGGAGCTATTGAAAAGAACTGGGAGACTCATGTGAGTGTCAACTGCCTCCCCGTATTATTCTTGGTGCTGGTACCAACATTCTTTATGGTGTTTGCTTTCTGCCTGTCTAGCATCTGTCCTCCTCATTGGTCACCTCTGGTTTCCTTGGCTATTTGCCAGTTCATCTTAATCTAATGTACTCAACTCATCCCCCCTTCTTCTGCCACCAGAGACATGTATCTAACCATTTCACGGGAGGAAAGAAAGACAAGAAGGAAGAGAAGGAGGAAGTAATTAAGAAAACAGCAATATTTTCTCCCTTATTTTAGGTTACCAGTCTTTTCCCCACTTCTCTTCTAGATCGCTCCTGTTCTGTGCTTTTGACCAGGCAGTGGAACTATTGCTTTGTTCTTTCCTTATGTCATTCATGCATCTTAGATGTGCTGTTAGTTATGTAACATATGCAAAAATCTACCATTAGGACACTATAAGATATTTAAAAATGTTGCTTAAATGTTTATTACTATTATAAAAATGGTAAAAGCATTGACATAAAAGTTGCATTTTTTCCTAATAAAATCACAAATTGTCCTGAAATAATTTTTTTCTCTTTCTAAATATATTTTGGAGATTTAGGCTTCTCTGTCAAATAACTGAAATGCTTTTGAACCATTACTTGTATCATCTTCCCTTTCCCCCAAATCCCAGAATGTTAACCCAAAAGTAAATTTTGATAGGCAAAACGAGGATTAGAAAATATGAACAGAAGTTATATCTGGCTGCTTAGCTGGCTGGGGATATAATAGCAATTTGAGGCTTACATACTTATTGTACACACATGACCTTTACAATATCACAGTTGCTTGTTAGTACACTAATAAGCAGGGTGGTAGAATCTTCTAATATGAATGAATGTGTATATTTTCAATATTCAGGGTATTAGGAGAGCTTTTATTCTAGTCTCTGGAAATACAGCTTTCCATATCTTAAGTAAATTTTATTTCTAACTCTACCAGGAGCAAGTATAATTTTTATAAAACAAACTAAACAAACTGAAGTTGCTTTATCTCAACCCAGGAAGCCTGGCCACACACACACACACACACACACACACACACACACAGACACACACAGACACATACAAAATCAAACTCAGATACTTTCTCTACTACTTTCAGTGGGTCTGAAACCGTAATTGATTTCCACAAAAACTATTGTTTTAATGCTGTACTACTTGTTTTATTACTGATTATTACACTGAAAAGAAAGCAAGCAAGAAATAGAAGAAGAAAAAGGGAAGAAAGGAAACAGCTGGTGATGTGTAAGCAAGCAAAGATATGCAGTCTCTTATAATATTCATTTTTTAAGCTTATCTGTAATTAACTACTTGTGGAACATAATTGAATTGAATGTTTACTAGTTAATTCAAAACCATTTAATCTATATTGGAAATACTAGAATGCAATGGATAATTGCTGGTTATCACAGCTGAAACAAACTAAAATATCAGCCCCACTGATTTTTTTTGTTTGTTTTTTTTGCTAATGTGAATAAAAACAGAAACACCAGCATGAGCATGTATATACATATAACCTGATATATATCTCTGCAAGAAATTTAGTTGGGGCCATGCACAGTGGTTCACGCTAATCCCAGCACTTTGGGAGGTTGAGGCATGATACAGGAGGATCACTTGAGCCCACCAGTTAGAGACCAGCCTGTACAACACAATGGGACCCTATCTCTATGACAGAGAGAGAGAGAGAGAAATGTATTTGGTGCTATCATGTTGCCCATTCTTAGATGCATCCCAAAGATGACTAACTAGCTAAGTAAAGTGCACTTTATTATTTACACTAAAGAAGAATTAAAAACACAAGATGATTTAAAAAATCCCTTTGGGATTATACCCTTGCTCCATGCCAACAGTTCATTCTGACTATAAGGTGCAGAAAAGTTATCTGGGATTATAGGTTTTTAGTTATTTATTGTAACAGCTTAAAAGGCTGAGGTAATTCTTAAGTAGATATTTAAATTCTCATAAAAAAATAACTTAGTTACTTAGTATTTCTATTTTTCAGTGACTAAAAACTTTAGTCAAAGAATAACATCTAATAAGTTGCCTAGTCTGGGAAGCAAAACTCAAAAAATAAAATAATTTCAGAAGCTATGCTTATACCATAAAAGTCACATGTTCATAAAAATCACAAAACTGTATATAATAATAAATGAGTGTTATCCCATTAAACTTACATTCATCAATTACATAATACTTTATTTTATTTTGAGATGTAACCCCTTCATAAGCAGTTTAGTCAGTTGGTTTCCCACTGTAACATCTTGTCAGTGCATGACAGATGCTCAGTGCCAGCCCTTAGAAATATTAATACCCCTTTAATTGAATGAGTTTAGATATGTACAATTTCTAAATTACCTTGGGTTTGTCCTGCCTATATTATTATGTCATTTACAAAAGCTATCGTTTCTCTACTAAAATCTAATAGTATACACTTTGCATAATCTTGCTCAGATTACTCACCCAGGGCTGACAAATTGAGTGGCATCTAATGGCATCTAATGTTAACATATTTCTTCAAGTTCTCTTGAACTTGATAACCAAAATATTATTTGAGACTACTGTCTTCTATGCACTGCTGTCTCTCAATTTCCTCTCACTTTCCTGTTTGCCTCTCAGTTCTCTACTCCACTACCCCAGGATTCTTAATCTCCCACAAAAAGAGCAATCTCACTTTAAGCTGTGCTTTGGATTCTCTTATTTAATTTTAGGGAGCCATCACTCCTCACAGAACTTTTTCCCACTTTTGCTAATCTCATTCTAAACTCACTCCATTGCATTTTTAGTACTCACAATGAATTACATAAGCAGAGAATGATTCCTTTACCTTCTTGCCTTGATTCCTAGAAACCTGGCCAAAAGAAATAAAAGACACTGTCCTTTAAATCTCACACACTCCTTACTTCTGGTTCCACTTTGTTACTTCTCTTTTCAGTTTTTCCTCCATTGAAACTGTTAAATATGGTTTTGACATTCTCTTTGCATTTCTGTGTTTTATTAATCCATATTCACTGCCTATTTTAGAGCCTGGCTCCCAGTTTCCCCAAATTACTTTGTACAGTATGGGCACTTCAACAATCATATTGATGACAAATCTAACCCACTAATTTAAAAGATTTTTTTAACCTTTCTTACTCTAGAACAAGGGTAGGAAAACAACACATATTTAGGATTATATTTCTTCTGTCAATTTTCAGAAACAATTCAGCCTCCTTGATTATTTACTATTCTCTCAGCATGCCATGGAACTTCACACCTCTGTGCCTTTGTTTATGCAATTTTCTTGATCTGAAATATACTTCCTGTGATATAACCACTTAATTCAAATGTGACTGTAGTTCTTTCTGTTGTTGTTGTTGAGACAATGTCTCGCTTTGTTGCCCAGGCTGGAGCACAGTGGTGCGATCTCAGCTCACTGCAACCTCTCCCTCCGAGGTTCAAGTGATTCTACTGCCTCAGCCTCTCAAGTAGCTGGGATTGCAGGCTTGTGCCACCAAGCCTGGCTAATTTTTTTGTATTGTTAGTAGAAACGGGGTTTCGCCACATTGGCCAGGCTGGTCTTGAACTCCTGGTCTCAAGTGATTCACTTGCCTTGGTCTCCCGAAGTGGTGGGATTACAGGCATGAGCCACCGCGCCCAGCCCAAATGTGACTATAAGTCTTTATCTTACCTTATTGGCAATGCTGAAGTAGTGGGAAGTTTTTTAAGCGTAGTGATAAAATAATTTTTTAGTTTTGAATCCCCAAATCAGTGTCTAGAAAGTCATAATCCCTCAATTAATGTTTACTGAATTGAATGTGTTTGAACTAACTTGAGTTAAATACATAAGGAAACATTCTAAGTAAAACAAGATCGTAGATCAGAACTTCTGTTTTCATTTCTCCATGCTTAGATCTCCCTGAAATCCCAAGAAAGGAGATTCAATATAATTTAATCATAAAATATAAGAAATTCCAAATATTATTACAAATCAAAAGTTAATCAGTAGGCAGCCTTATATTGCTCTAACTGGATCCCAGTCTTAATGTCATTACACATCCTTTATGTATACAATTTTATGGATAAAATTCTTTCGATAGTGAGTGATTTTACTGCATTTGTTATGTTCAGTGGCTATCAGATTGAAAATTATATTTTGGGGATCTGGTTTTCTTATCAACTGGCAATGATAAATAAATAGACTATTTTTTTTTCTGTTTCAAAATTCAAGTCTGCAGTTGAATATCAAAATTAAAAAAAAAATCCCAATTTTCTTTCAGAGAATTTCAAATCCTTTACATGTAGTGGATGACCCCATCAGTCTTTGCCAGAGTGAGAAGTTCTCACCCTGTGAGACAACTGAAAAACTGGGAAGTAATATTAGAAAATAGATAGGGTATTCTGGTCATTTTGTAGAAATGTTTTAGAAAGATTTTTATGACTAAGAAATCATAACGATCAGGGTAATACTTTCTTCAGTTGTCAAAGTTATCATCAGATGAAAGAAGTCCAAAAATTTATTCAGGGAGCAGAGGGATTTAATTCCATTCAGGAATGATATAACACTAAGATTTATCATTGTAAAAGTAATACAAGTCATGTATAGAAAGAAAAATATATAGTGACTATACATAACAACTCATTAATATGCAGTCCTTTTATGTTTTTCCCTTTCTATTTCTCCTGAAGTGCTGATTGATTTTCTTAAACCCATTTCTTGTTTTGTCCCTATAATTGCCAATGGCACATATATGAGGCAATTGGCCAAAATTAAAGGCGGTACAAAGTCACAGAAAACATGAGAACTAACTGACAATGATGAATACAGAGAATTTAACCACATATCATTTGCATGAGACTGTGATACAGTATTATTATGTGATAAGAATTTTTCTAAAATATTATCTAAAATCACATAGTTATTTGATGTTGTAATCAGAACTAGTACTTACATTTTTACTATTATTCTTTCATCTTGTTCTATTCAACAGAATACCAACAACAAAATTAAATTTTGTACCAAGTAAACTACTATAATATTTTGTGTAAAAAATTATCAAGGATTTCTACAATTAATTTCTATAATAATTAGATACCACATATGCTGTAGCAATAAAATTTTTAGCAATAAGTTCAACTGGTTATATGTATTAAAAACTTTAGTGGAAAAATGTCCAAATTATTGCATGGAAAGATATATTTTCCTCAATTATCTGTAAGTTTTTTTTTATTTTGTATTCTCGTTGTTTTATCTTAATTAAATTTGATTACTTCAAGTTGTACCATTAAAAAAGAGGGAAAATTGGTCTGTTTGCAAATGCCAGTTGACAAACCACTAAGTACCAGTCTTCTAAATATGGTATTAAATGAATCATGATTATTGAAACTGAGTTTTACTTGTCATTGCTAAATGTCAGGGAAAAAGATTTTCACCATCTCATTTATCTAATGTCCCTTGCCAATGATTATTTAACCTTTGAATGCACTAGACTGTAATACCAAGAAAAATTTAATAATATTTAGAATGAAAAATGTATTTGCTATGGTAACTCCCAAATTAAAAACTCAATTGTAGATTATATGGTCACCTGTAAATACTGTGTCATGACTGGAACCGTTAATACATGAATCATTCAGAAACAGTGTTATAAATAATAGTTCATCTCAGTTTTTCAAAATTCATATTTAATCCCTAAGTAATATGGAACAATACACTAAAATATTTATATGCATTTAAGAGAAATTAAAGTATAAATGTTAATTGGCTGTGATTTTTTGCCTGAGTGAAAGCAAGCTTCATCATAGAAAAATGGAAAGTTAGATGGATACTCCCTGGAGCTTCTATACACGGATATTTGCAAGAGCTGTAGAGGTTTATGTCATCTGTTTTAATGTGTATAGTTTAATTACCAAACATATATCTTTTGCTTTTTCTTCTTGAAAGTGTTTCACTTCTTATTTGTAAAGTAATTAGTGATGGCTTAATACAATGAAGTAAGTAAATATAAATAAAATTAATCAAGGAAATAAAAGGAATGACAGAATCAAATAAAAAACAGAGGGGTAAAAAAACAGTATTACAGAGAAGGAAGTAGTTTACATTTATCTACAAGCAAATGGGCAAGAATTAGAAAAGAGGAAAAATGGAAGCCATTTAAAAGTATCTTCTGGATGGGGTGGCTTGCAAGACGGCCAGATAGGAACATCTTCGTCTGCAGCTTTCAGTGAGATCAATGCACAGGGCAGGTGATTTCTGCATTTCCAACTGAGGTACATGGCTCATCTCATTGGGACTGGTTAGACAGTGGGTGCGGCCCATGGAGGGTGAGCCGAAGCAGGGTGGTGTGTCACCTCTACTGGGAAGCACAAGGGGTCAGGGAACTCCCTCCCCTAGCCAAGGGAAGCCTTGAGGGACTGTGCCCTGAGGAAAGGTGCACTCCAGCCCAGATACTGTGCTTTTCCCAAGGTCTTCTCAGCCCTCAGACCAGGGGATTCCCTCAGGTGCCTACGCCACCAGGGCCCTGGGTTTTAAGCACAAAACTGGGTGGCTGTTTGGGCAGACACCAAGCCAGCTGCAGGAGTTTTTTTTTTTTTTAATACCCCAGTGGCGCCTGGAACCCCAGTGAGACAGAACTGTTCACTCCCCTGGAAAGGCGGCTGAAGCCAGGGAGCCAAGTGGTCTCGCTCAGTGGATCCCAGTCCCACAGAGCCCAGCAAGCTATGATCCACTGGCTTGAAATTCTCACTGCCAGCACAGCAGGCTCAAGTGGACCTGGGATGCTGGAGCTTGGTGGGGGGACTGGCGTCCACCATTACTGAGGCTTGAGTAAGCTGTTTTCCCTTCACAGTGTAAACAAAGCCTCCAGGAAGTTCAAACTGGGCAGAGCCCACCACTGCTCTGCAAAGCCATTATAGCCAGACTGCCTCTCTAGATTCCTCCTCTCTGGGCAGGGCATCTCTGAAAGAAAGGCAGCGGCCCCAGTCAGGGGCTTAAAGATAAAACTCCCATCTCCCTGACACAGAGCACCTGGGGGAAGGGGCAGCTGTGTAGGCTGCTTCAGCAGACTTAAATGCTACTTCCTGCCAGCTCTGAAGAGAGCAGCAGATATCCCAGCACAGTGCTCTAGCTCTGCTAAGGGACAGACTGCCTCCTCAAATGGGTTCCTGACCCCCGTGCCTCCCGAGGGGAGACACCTCCCAGCAGGGGTCAACAGACCCCTCATACAGGAGAGCTCTGGCCGGCATCTGGCGGGTGCCCCTCTGGGACAAAGCTTCCAGAGGAAGGAACAGAAAGCAATCTTTGCTGTTCTGCAGCCTCCACTGGTGGTACCAAGGCAAACAGGGTCTGGAGTGGACCTCCAGCAGACCTGCAGCAGAGGGGCCTGACTGTTAGAAGGAAAACTAACAAACAGAAAAGAATAGCATCAACATCAACAAAAAGGACCTCCATACAGAAACCCCATCCAAAGGTCACCAATATCAAAGACCAAAGGTATATAAATCCACAAAGATGAGGAAAAACCAGTGCAAAATGGTTGAAAATTCAAAAATCCAAAATACCGCTTCTCCTCCAAAGTATCACAACTCCTCACCAGCAAGGGAACAAAACTGGATGGAGAATGAGTTTGATGAATTGACAGAAGTAGGCTTCAGAAGGTGGGTAAAAATGAACTCCTCCGAGCTAAAGGAGCATGTTCTAACCCAATGCAAGGAAGCTAAGAACCTTGAAAAAAAGGTTAGAGTAATTGCTAACTAGATAACCAGTTTAGAGAAGAACATAAATGACCTGATGGAGCTGAAACACAGTATGAGCACTTTCTGAAGCATATACAAGTATCAAAAGCTGAATCAACCAAGCAGAAGAAAGGATATCAGAGATTGAAGATCAACTTACTGAAATAAGGTGTGAAGACAAGATTAGAGAAAAAAGAATGAAAAGGAATGAACAAAGCCTCCAAGAAATATGGGACTATGTGAAAATACCAAGCCTACGATTGATTGGTGTGCCTGAAAGTGATGGGGAGAATGGAACAAAGTTGGAAAACACACTTCAAGATATTATCCAGGAGAACTTCCCCAACCTAGCAAGACAGGCCAACATTCAAATTCAAGAAGTACAGAGAACACCACTAAGATACTCCTTAAGAAGAGCAACCCCAATATACATAATCGTCAGATACTCCAAGGTGGAAACAAAGGAAAAAATGTTAAGGGCGGCTAGAGAGAAATGTCAGGTTACCTACCATGAGAAGCCCATTAGACTAAAAGCAGATCTCTCTGTAACTTTTAAAATACATATATTTTATTGGTTAAATATGAGTTAAGTAAATAACATTTTATATAATAGAAGGTCATGGTATTAAAACTGTATTTTGAATAATTTTAATGAAATGAAAATAGAATTATTTTGGAAAGTAAGAAAGATACTGAATTGGCCGGGCGTGGTGGCTCACCCCTGTAATCCCAGCACTTTGGGAGGCTGAGGCGGGCGGATCACGAGGTCAGGAGATCGAGACCATCCTGACTAACATGGTGAAACCCCGTCTCTACTAAAAATATAAAAAATTAGCCGGGCGTGGTGGCGGGGGCCTGTAGACCCAGCTACTCTGGAGGCTGAGGCAGGAGAATGGCTTGAACCCGGCAGGCGGAGCTTGCAGTGAGCCGAGATGGCGCCACTGCACTCCAGCCTGGGCGGCAGAGCGAGACTCCATCTCAAAAAAAAAAAAGAAAGATGCTGAATTATACATAGTATCATTATATATAGTATAATTCAATATGGGTAAAATATCTCTCTATATACATTTATAGGTACATCCAGGGATACCCTTGTAAAGTGAACATATTCCTCACAAAACTGAAAATATTTCAAACTGTTAATAGATATTATTTTTTCATGTTGGGTCACAGGTGATCAAAAAATACTTTCACCTATACTCGTAACTTTTTATAATTTCCTTAAACTCAACTGAAATGAAAGCTGCCCCTCATTAAAAACATTAGAGTTGGGTAAAACATAACTTTATATTCTCCTGACAGTCTGTGCTCCTTCCTTAAGCTCGCATATGAGTAAATTGTTTGCTCTCTCCATTAATATGTTACTGACCTGCCTTTGTTCCTGCTCTTTTCTTTACTTAGATCATGTTTTCTGTATTTTATCCTTCCAAATTCCACTTCTCTTTCAAGATTCATCCTAGTCACCATTTTTGTTTCCTTGTATTTATTTATTATTAGTCTGCTTGTCCTTCTTCTAGGTGTAACTAAGTATATCCAGGCACCCATATCGAGTAGTTTATAATACTCATCAAATTGTACTGAAAATGCTTGCTAATGTTTCTGTCCCTACCAATAAACTGTAAGCATCTCAAAGAAAGAGATCAGGTGAGTCACATTTACATAATCAAAACCTAGCATAATGCCATGGTCATAATATCTATTCAAATAATAATAATAATAGTGTTATTCATTCTTTCATGTATTCATCTACACAACAAGTTTTATTTGAATTATGTAGTACTCTGTATCAATACCAGAGCTAGATAATGGTGATATAAAAAAATGGGTAATTTCTATACAACTCCTACCATAACACAGTTGTTGGAGCTGGAAATGAAAGGAATTTGAAAAAAAATATAATTGGAAATGATGGTAGCTTTCTTGGGAATGATACTTCTGAATCAACATAGAAACTTAACAGCGGTTTTGATATCTTCCAGAAAAAAATTCACTATATGTTATATGAAGTTTGTATTTAAACTATTATACAGAGTAGAATTCTAACCATTTGGATGATGTAAAGCTGGAGCATTCAGCGCTGAATTGCCAAGGTTTTGCCTGGAGCTAAAGATTATGGGGATAAGAACACAGTCAGGAAATATCTAGACCTAATCTTAGAAGTTTGTCCACCATAAAAATAAATATATATAGTCATAGATTTTTTTGTGAAATTTTTAACTCATGTTGAAAAAAATGCCTGTCACTGCTTGGCAGTCCTGTTCTGTAAGTAAGCAATAGTCCTTAAGGAAAAGCGGCATTTTGAGTTAAACAAAATTCGTATACCCAAGGACAAGCCCTCAGTGTCCAGAAGCAATGATAAGTGATAAAATCAATAACTTCTTGATATTCTGGAAATTTTTCTTATGTTTACAAATCCAATTTTCTGGAATGTATTTGTTGGTGATGGGGAGCAAACAAAACAAAACAACAATATGGAGAAATCTCGGGAAGGTATACATCTCCTGAATTGCAGCTATGCAGGAGATTGCATGTGCCATATCCAGAGTGCAACAATCACATGATCATTTTCAGTGTAGTAAATTGTACTCTCTATACTTGTGCAATTGCAGTCAATCTACCAGCCCTGTCAATTTCTCTCTTTTCCTGCCGTTTTCTCTCTATATTGTTGCCAAACAGGTTTTCTTTTTTTCTTTTTTCTTTGAGACAGAGTCTTGCTCTATCGCCCAGGCTGGAGTGCAGTGGCGCGATCTCACTGCAAGCTCCGCCTCCCGGGTTCATGCCATTCTCCTGCCTCAGCCTCTCCGAGTAGCTGGGACTACAGGCGCCCGCCACCACGCCCGGCTAATTTTTTTTTGTATTTTTAGTAGAGACGTGGTTTCACCGTGGTCTCGATCTCCTGACCTCATGATTCGCCCACCTCGGCCTCCCAAAGTGCTGGGATTACAAGCGGAGCCACCGTGCCCGGCCTTTTTTTTCATTTCTTGGAGTGAGCTATGCTCCTTCTCTACCACAATGTCTTTGCATATGCCCTTTCCTGTGTTTAGAACGTTTATCTCCTCTGAATTTTCATCAAGTTAGTTTTTATTCATCCATCAGGTGTTGATTAAAATAATATTTCCTAAAGAAAAATTTTGTCACGGCTATGTGTAACCGTAACCACCTTTTCACGGTTTCTATGAGATCAACTTTTTTAGATTTCTCATACAAGTGAGATCATACAGTATTTGTCTTTCTTTACCTGGCTTATTTCACTTAGCATAATGGCCTCTAATACCATTTATGTCGCAAATGACAGAATTTTATTCTTTTTTAAGGCTGATAGTATCCCATTATGCATATGTGTGACTTTTTTTATCCTTTCATTCATTGATGGACACTTAGTTTGCCTTCTTATCTTGGTGATTGTGAATAAATATTGTATATTTCAAAATTACTAAAATAATATACTTTTATTGTTTTCATCACAAAAAAGGTAAATTCATGAGTTGACTAATATGTTAATAAGCCTGTCTTTTCACAATGTGTACATAGATCAAAACATCACATTATGCCCCATAAATATATAATTATTGTCAATTAAAAATAAAGTTTTAAAAATGTTCATTGAAGCTATCAACAAATGATTGCAGTTACTCCGTGTATGTAAGGAATGAAGGCTTTCTTATGAGTGCATCCTATGTTTCTAATTCAGATCACAAGGAATGTCTTTAAAGTGAGGCATCACTCATGGACTTGTAGACAACCCAGAGCTGTATGAACCATCGTTGTTGGTTAAGGGAGAAACAAGTTTGAATGAACTGGAGAGGAGCCTCCAGTATGTGTGTAAGCCAACTGTGGCAGTATTATAATCAGGTATAGCTAAATTAGTAAGTTCACATTCAACAAAACATTAGCATCCCAGTAAGAAAAAATGAATTGATTAGCTTTAGTCATGATTAGAGTTTCTATTTTAGTAATTTATAATGTATTTGCCATCATTAAGGTCATACTTTGGTGGTAAACATATTTATTCCAGTTTTTCCTCTAGTTCAAGTTGTGCATTTTCACACTCAAATGTGAAATTGATGAATCCAGGAACAGAGATACTTTTCATCTACTAGAAGTTTGAAAAGATAAATCAATAGCTCTGTAGTGGAATGCTTCTGATGTAATGCATGCTTTGGACATCCATTTCCAATTCTGTAAATCTGTTTCTTTCCCTGAGACTCCTGGTCCCTTTCCTTGTAGTAATAACTAGAGTGTTATTTATAAAAAATCCACAGTGCATACTTATAAAACTCATCCAGCAGTTTCAACTCTGTGATTAGTGCACCACAAATATGCAGTTCTGGAGTATCAAATAGTCAAACGTAACCATATATTTAGGGCATCATCATAGCAGCTGATAATTTACATTTGACGAGCATCAGGTTTATTATCAAAACTTTTTGGACATGTTTAGACTTATTTTAAGGTTATTATTTTCTTTCATGTATGTTTAATGGGAGACAATTTAATATGTTTAATGCTTAGGACTTTGAATTCCTTTTTTTATAGACTTGCAAATATGCCAAGTAATGTTATCTTCCTTGTACTCATTCTCACATTATTTCTTCTTTGTATAATGCCTTTCCTCACATATGCTCTCACTGAAATCTAATAATCTTTAAAGATTAATTCCTTACTCCAGCAATTTCTGAGTCATACTTAATAGGCAAGAAGTTCTGTATACCAAAAGCCTTTTATTGTTTAAAATATTTATTTTGAGAATTAAAACAAAATCATAAATTTTATTTTGTGTAATAATGATTAGTACATATGTCTAAACACCTTTATAAGATTACAAAAACAAAATTTCTATTTCAAAATCAACCATACGCTTTTCTGAGAGAGAGCTTAGAACTCACATTCTATGTCTGATTAAGTTCAGGTTTACATAATTTAACTGTTAGGACGTCAACAGCCAAAAAGCTGGTAGAGTCAGAAATAGCAATTATTTTTCCTGTCTTTTGATTTTGTATTCTTTACCAAACTGTCTTGCACAGTAATTAGCATATGGTTAATATTCAATACATTATTATCAAATTTAAATATTTAAAAATTTTGCATAACAAGACAATTCATAAATAGTCTTGAGAAAATATATTCAAATGCAGTTTTATTTTCTATCAGTGTGCACACATCCAGTTAGCATTGGGGTATGCTGTATTCTGCTGACTCAATTTTTCACTCAGGTTCATGTCTTTGTTCCACTTGCACATATCTGAACACACACAACCTGGTGGACACGCTATGCTGGGTAGACACTACTACAATGAAACATGAATAAAACATATACTCTGTCCTGTTGGCAAGAGCTTTCTATCCTCCTGTGTGAGTAGCATGACATTAAAAACTATATTTTAATTCCTGCTAAATATAGTACTGCAATCTCACTAGTTAGTATTATTTTAATTCTATTAAGAGGTATCATTGAGGTTTCATTACAGCAGGATCCTATAATTCTCTCAGGAAATAGGATCTCTGCTTTGGTGGAGCTTTAATTTTAGTGAATACCACGTAACATATGACCCAACCCTTTGTGCAAATGTCTTCATTCAAATATTGACTTGGCATAGGACAAACCTCTGAATAATGACTTACAGTGGAATTCCAATTATGTAAGTTTAATACATTATAAAGAACATAGTGGACTTTTTCTTAAGAAATTTAAAGACAGAAAAAGATAGCATCATCAACTTGTCTTCAGTCATTTGTTTTAAATGCAATTTTGTCCCATTTTATGAGAACAGGTATTACTGTATTGCTTAGTGACATTTCCCAGGAATTGCAATTTCATATCTATCACTGCCTATCTTTGAGAGAAAAAAGAACTAGAATCTTATAGTATATCACCATAATTCATCAGATAAACACTTATAAGAGAAATATGTATCATTTCAATACTGATTTCTCTCTCTTCTGCAGACACACACAAAGTCACTAACTAAACTTATTTTGGAAAATACAAAGGAGCCAACATTTGTACTTTAATTGAACCAACACATCTTCTCATAGCCAAAGAGTTGAGTAACTTTCAGATAGTATGTTATACAAAATTTATCAGAATAAATTCTTGGAAATCTCATAGTGACCCATGTAATCCTTCCCCAGACCACTTTCAGTGTATGAACCAAAAGTTAAGAACTGTCCATCTTAAGGTATGTTTCATATTGATATACACAGTAAACTTTACTCACATTGAAAATCAAAATATTCAACATGAAAATCTATATTTCAAAATTTCATTGGCAAATCAGAAAACATGACTACAATGGGTGCATGTTTTTGCAATGTAACAACTGCCTCCCTTGAGAAAAGAAGTTATTTTTCCAGTTTCTTCCCACAACTATCTATTGTGTTGATTCTGAGGCCAAGAGACAAATACCATGATTCTCTCTTATATCTGGATGGATTCATTGATTTATGTCTTTTCTCTGGCCCTTTAGGCATTTGAGGTATGGCCATTATCTTGGAAAGTTTTAGGATGTCACCAAAGACTTTAGAAAATAGAATATCTTCCCATCACAGTTTTCCCCTATTCTACTGCTTTTTTCTTTTTAGACCAAGTGCCTACCACTTTTCTTCTTGAAATTTTCTAGGTTTATTTATATTATTACCATTTTTTGAACTTCTATTTTTATTCTGTAGACAAGATTCCAAAAATTATCTTGGATTTTTTTCCAATGTCTTATGATTTCACATGTAGCTTTAACAATATCAGAAACTTTGGTTCCTAAGCATTTTCTTTTACTGCCAAGAGTTCCATATTTTAAATATATTTCTCTGATTTCATTCTTATTTTCTTTAAATATGATGAATTGAAAATCTTGTTTCTGAAGGTATGGAGATTTAGTTACTGTTTTGCCAAAGGGTTTTGATGATGAACAAGATTATTTAAGTCACATATTACTGTGAAAGTCAGAGCAAGAACAAAATTTGCTAAATAAAGGTTTTCACTCTGTTTTGCCTCTAGGATTGTGTTGCACAGCATATAATATGTTGATACATTATCTGATAAAATAGCTGCTTGCAATGATACAAATTAATAGAAGAGATTTGTCATTTTTATCAAGTAATAGAAACAAGTACCCTCCTAGGAAATAGG
This sequence comes from Hylobates moloch, assembly GCF_009828535.3. NCBI lineage: Eukaryota > Metazoa > Chordata > Mammalia > Primates > Hylobatidae > Hylobates > Hylobates moloch. The sequence continues at coordinate 49,757,994 of NW_026652276.1, read as the reverse complement.
ACTTATCTCTGAATTAAAGCAATTAAAATCATGCCACTGAACCTCACAACCTTAGTCTGGTGAGGTTATTTAAAATTGCTTCTGGTCATATGAAATACATTTTTAATGAGTAACATAAAGGGACAGGAGTACTTAAGGATATAAAGACTCCATTGTAAATATCATTTTGAATTCCTTGTAAAGTGTATGTCACATCAAACTTAATCCTATTATACACTTTTGATACAAGAGTTATACTTCCACTATTGTGGCTTTCTGAAGTTGGGGTTTTTGGTATTCCAAGAATAATGGGAAACTTCTTTTGTTTCATCGTTTACTATTGAGATAGAGTTCTCTTTTAAATGCATGGGTCCATTTTAATATATAAGGTGTATATACAGGTTGCCTTTACATACTTAGAATGTATAATTATACGTATTTTTAGAAGCACATTATCGACACATTTCACAAAAAAATTTACAACTTGTCCAGTGACTAAGGACATTATGCAATTATTCCAGTTATCCTGTTGGCATTCTGAACTATAAACATATTGTTCAAAATATTTAGATTTGGAAATAGAGTTTAAAACAGCATGAAAATGGGCATTCTCGGTTCTATTTTTCATAAAGATATCAGAATCATATATTCAGTAAATTATAGAGATAAAAGTAACATTAAAGTCACAATGTAATTTTAACATAAACATTTTACACCCATAGTAGTACAAAATTTTTTCATATCATAGGGCAAATGTCATTGGTCTCAATTAACCAGACACAGTTGACCCATGAACAATAGTGGTTTGAACTGTGCCGGTCCACTTACACAGCCGTGGTTTTTTAGCCAAAAGCCATCCAAAAATATAGTATTTGTGGAATGCAAACCTGCATGTACAGAGGGCCACCTTTCCTCCATGCAGGCTCCTAAGGCTGATGCAGAATTTGAGTATGTGCAGATTTAGGTATATATGGGGGATGAGTATATGTGCGCAGATTTGGGTATGTGTGGGGGATCTTTGAACCAACCCCAAGTGTATACCAATAGATAACTATAATACTATTTATACTCTTTATTTGTATTGTCATGACCAACTATTTTGGAGAAAGAACTTGCATTACATAATATTGGAAATAGGTTTTTTTTGGAACTCAGACCAGCATAAAACTGGAAAACATGTTAAATGAATAATTGTATAGCATATCCCCCTCCTTGGATTCCTACCAAGAGGTCTTTGAAAAGGTGAGGTAAATACGGCCAAGAGGTAAAGTTAGAAACACGTTTTTAAAATCAGTTTCTTGATTTGATATTAAATGGTAGAGAATTTAAACTTCAGGCAATAAAAGAATATGAATAATCTTTCAAAACATTACTTCAATAATTGTCATCATTGTCTATAGTGTGTAGGTTATTTTGTCTGTATATTTTAAACACCTTTAGAGAAACCTGCTGTGTATTTGTTGCAACAAGTCAAAGAGACAATTTTCACTTTTCTCTAGATAATTAAAATTGTTGCAGCCTAGGTCTAATAATGCTTTCACTCTTTATCTTTAGTTTTTTTCTTATATGTTTGTTTAAATTAGATTTAAAATGTATGATAAAAGCATTCCACATAGTCACTTCTCTAAGAAAAAAACTACATTTAAAACAAATTTCAAGGCCAGGCACAGTGGCTCATGCCTGTAATTCCAGCACTTTGGGAGGCTGAGGTGGGTGGATTACGAGGTCAGGCATTCGAGATCAGCCTGGCCAATATAGTGAAACCCCTGCCTCTACTAAAAATACACAAACTTAGCCGGGCGTGGTGGCAGGCGCCTGTAATCCCAGTTAGTCAGGAGGCTGAGGCAGGAGAATTGCTTGAACCCAGGAGGCAGAGGTTGCAGTGAGTCGAGATCACACCACTGCACTCCAGCCTGGGCGACAGAATGAGACTCAGTCTAAAAAAAAAAAAAATCAAAACCACATTAGTATTTCAGGTGAACAAATTTAGGTGTTTGATTTTCTCTAGACTATCTGCTTCTGTGCAACGCTTCCCCACCCCATGTTCTTACCCCACACCTTGACTTAAGTGCACATTAAGTTTATAATTTAAATATTTGACAGTACCTTCCAAGACATAAAATATTGCTCTTTTTTCCCTGCTCTGGATTTTCATGTATCGTAATTGTCAATGATCTCAATTAACCAGACATATAGGAATAATATCACAAATGTGAAAGTTAAAAGTACATGAAATTCTAAACAGCTGTTTTAATCATGTCTGATTACAGAACTTTTGAAATAAATTTTAAGTTATAACTTAAAACCCAGAGAAAACTTATATTATGATTAAAAGTTATTACAAATCACACCATAATTTATTTCAAAGCATGTGAATTCTAGGTATTCATGTTAGAATTTTATTTGTATTGTCAAGGAAAATGACATGCACTTGCAGGAAAAAAAAAAAGTTGACAACAGAGATAATGATAACTTAGGCTCACCTGAAATATTCCGTTACAATAAGAAATTATTAATCTGAAAACTCCCACGTATTGGCATATTGAAAGCTATTGATATTTTTGTTTATTTGAATAATTTCCAATTTTTATTTCTTGTATAATGGTATTTTATTATTTCCTTTTTAGTTACATCCATAAGTTTAGAAAATTATGTTCTCTCTGAGATATAGAATTTTCATTTTGTATAAAATATTAAGAAAAATTATCTACTTTAACATTAAGGAGTTAAAAATTATATCCATTGGCTTCTGAAAAGACCATGAGCTATCTTTCTTGATCTAGATAATCATTTCTTTTCATAGCAGTTGCACACGTTTTGTAAGAAGGGAAAAAGGAGATAAAACTAGCATATTTGAAGAGTTAAGAACACAAATTCTAGCTTCATTTGTGTTTGGTCTCTAAGAAAGATGGCATGTGTGAAGAGGTGGGTTGCCTCTCCATACCTATGGGTGTTTCTCGTTAGGTGGAACGAGAGACTTGCAAAAGAAAGAGACACAGAGACAAAGTATAGAGAAAGAAAAAGGGGGCCCAGGGGACCGGCGTTCAGCATACGGAGGATCCCGCCGGCCTCTGAGTTCCCTTAGTATTTATTGATCATTATTGGGTGTTTCTAGGAGAAGGGGATGTGGCAGGGTCATAGGATAATAGTGGAGAGAAGGTCGGCAGGTAAACATGTGAACAAGGTCTCTGCATCATAGACAAGGTAAAGAATTAAGTGCTATCCTTTAGATATGTATACACATAAACACCTCAATGCCTTAAAGAGCAGTATTGCTGCCTGCATGTCCCACCTCCAGCCCTAAGGCGGTTTTCCCTATCTCAGTAGATGGAACCCATAAAATTGGGTTTTACAGGGAGACATTCCATTGTCCAGGGACGGGCAGGAGACAGATGCCTTCCTCTTATCTCAGCTGCAAAGAGGCGTTCCTTCCTCTTTTACTAATCCTCCTCAGCACAGACCCTTTAAGGGTGTCAGGCTGGGGGACAGTCAGGTCTTTCCCTTCCCACGAGGCCATACTTCAGACTATCACATGGGGAGAAACCTTGGACAATACCTGGCTTTCCTAGGCAGAGGTCCCTGGGGCCTTCCGCAGTGTTTGTGTCCCTGGGTACTTGAGACTAGGGAGTGGTGATGACTTTTAATAAGCACGCTGCCTTCAAGCATTTGTTTAACAAAGCACATCTTGCACAGCCCTTAATCCATTTAACCCAGAGTTGACACAGCACATGTTTCAGGGAGCACAGAGTTGGGGTAAGGTTACAGATTAACAGCATCTCAAGGCAGAATTTTTCTTAGTACAGAACAAAATGGAGTCTCCTATATCTACTTCTTTCTACACAGACACAGTAACAATCTGATCTTTCTTTTCCCCACACATGTGCTTATAAAAAATAGCAAGAGAATTGCACTCATGTTAAGTATATTCTATCCTTTGCATACTCTGCTTACTCACTATTTCTCTAAAAACATATTTATGTATGTATTTTATGCTACATTTGACTTTTTCTTAAAAATAAAGTAAATTAATTTAGAGCAAACAATTTCATAAAGTTAGCTGTTATTTCATATTCACCTTAAATCAAAAAATAATTATATATGAACATTCAGAGGAAAATAATATACGGCCAACTTTTCCTACATCAGTTACAAATGGGGTCAATAAAAAAAATCACAATTTTCAACACGGAAGGTATTATTACCTTTAATTTATCATAAATCTATAATGTATATTATATTCAACATGATATATATGAAAAGTGTATATAGTCAACAAAAGATTTGTATATATTTGTTGAATCTTCTTATTCACATATTGCCAAATTTTGTATTTTAGAAAGATAAAATAAAAACTCTTTGCTTTATTGTTCAATTATGCACGAAGGTATACCTCATGTACAATTACGACATAAAGATACTAGATCAATCATTTCCAAATATAAACCAATTATCAAGTCACTGAGATGGATTACTAAACATACATTTTTGAACATTTAGCATATAAACGGTAGTTTCTTTTTTCAATTCACTTCAACATGTTTCCTGTGGATGGAAGGGGTTCGTATCATAAATCACTTATCTAATAATTGACTTTACATTGTTGTGTTTGGGGCTAAAAAAAAATCGGACATATTGTAAGGGCTAATGACATTTTGTAAGCTTTCTAATTGTGATAGCATGATAATTAGCAAGAACCTGATGCTGTTTCTTTCAATATTTGTTACTGATTGAATCTCCTACCAAAAAAAACCTCCACATACACAGGTAATGTTCCTCCCATATTCATCCCCATGGCCTGAACAATTTCTTGAACAGAGTAGATAATCAATAAATGTCTTCTAAATTGAATCAATTAAATAATTTTAAAGGCAGTCACAATATCTTTTTAAAATGTAAGTAGGAAATTTTCTAGTATGCAGTTTTGAGTTACATAAAATTCTCATTCACAAAACTGATATATGTCAGTACAAACATTTCAATGATAAAAATTATTATGCATTTTATTCTTTCTGTGATGAAAATAGAAAGCAGTGCTCTGACTTGGTAATCCTTTTTTTTTTTTTTTGAGACGGAGTCTCGCTCTTTCACCCAGGCTGGAGTGCAGTGGCGCCATCTCGGCTCACTGCAAGCTCCCCCCGCTGGGTTCACGCCATTCTCCTGCCTCAGCCTCCTGAGTAGCTGGGACTACAGGCACCTGCCACAACGCCAGGCTAATTTTTTGTATATTTAGTAGAGATGGGGTTTCATGGTGTTAGCCAGGATGATCTCGATCTCCTGACTTCGTAATCCACCCGCCTCGGCCTCCCAAAGTGCTGGGATTACAGGCTTGAGCCACCGTGCCCGGCCGACTTGGTAATCCTATAGGGATAACATGATTAAATATATTATCCTATAGGGATAACAGGAATTAAATATATTTATAACATTGCCAGGGATATAATTTCAAACAATGTTTGCATACCGAATTACTAAAGAACGGTACCACCCTCTAAATTGATGGTGACTAATAAAGAGAAGGTAAAAAAAAAAAAAAAGAGGCAAAGACAATTTAATAAATTATTATTTACTATTCATTAGGATTTAGCTCTCTGTAACATAACTTTTTCACTCTTCCCAGCAATAAGTGGAGTTTAGCTTCCCATTTCAAATCTTGACCATGTAACTTGTTTTGGCTTATATAATAAGAGATTTCTAAATGTGACAGGAAGAGTCTTCGGCAGTGATTGCTCATTGGTAGATGTCCTTTCTCATTGCTTTTGGATACTCATGGCTCAGTTTCCTGAATGCCTAAGCCATCTGCTAGCTTATCAGGGAAGTTCCAAGCAGAGTGGCACTGCACAAGTGAGCCAAGGCAACAGCCGCAAAGCAAGGTCCAGCAGATCCCAGGACAGATTTCCAACCCACATCATTACCTAATAATTCTTCATTGTTTTTAGCCACTGGTTTTGCAGTTGTTTCTTATGCAGTTAAACCTAAATGATATAGATGGAGATAGTCAGGGTCTTTATTTTTCTCTTATCTGAATCAAATTAAACAGTAAGACCAGGAAAATAGTACAGTCATCTAAAAGTCAGCCAGTATTTTGACTGGCATGCAGGAATTCCTTCACTCACAGCCATGCCTGGAAAAGTTTGAAACATGTTTCTTGGCAATGTAACTTAGAGAATCCTAGAAAAAAAATAGCATGCGATATCATTAATGCTGAGAAAAAAATATTTTCAACTGATTAAAAAAGTAATTTGTATAGGATTTTAAAAGTTGTCTTCCACTTTGGAAGGAGAGAGTAGGAGAAATCAGCAAAAATATGCAATACTACTAAACTAAGAAATAGGTAGATAACAGTATAAATATATAAAGTGCAGTTAAAATGATTAGTCTTAAGGCTGAAATAAAAACCATCTTTATGGAAGCAAAGATAGGCAGTAAATGGAAATACCTGATAAGTAAAAATATCAAAAGAAACCTAAGTAACCAGAGTGGACAGTATTTTGGAGAGATTTTTCAAAGGCAATGATTAAAACCAATCCAATAAATGAAAAACTTGTCCTGGGTTTGTGATATAAGAAATTTGTTATACTTGATTTTGATGTTGATTGCAAATGCAGATTCAGGAACAGACAAATTTGGGGGAATTATGAAAAGATTCTAAATATGATTAAATAATAGAGATACAAATTCACTACAAAAGATTAAAGAATATAAATGCAGAGAGCTTGGCTAAATGTAAGTGGCTGAAAATAGGATGGTAGGCTCCAAATCCATGATATACATAGAAAAAATTTTTTTTAAATGTTTTCAGATTCATTTCAGCACTGAGAACTCTTTGAAATTTGAATATATATTATATTTAAAATTAAGAAATTGTTACCCATATACAAAAACGTACCTTACATGTAAAGGAAAATTTAACGAAATATAGTAACTGTTCTTTAATAATGGACAGAAAGATTATATGTTTAGAATTCTAAACTTGTGGTAGGCAGTGATGATAACAATTGCCTAATATTTATTCCAGATTATAGCAGCAAAAAATTGTGTAAACAATGCTATTGGATTTATTTCTTCCATTTATTTTCCAAAAGATTCATAATTGCATTCTATAACACACATATAAATTAAAAACAAATAAGTATGAAATACTGTATCAAAACATGATGCATCAAAAATTTTAGTTAATATAATTACTGTGATTAAGTGTTAAATTTACCTTTGAATTTCCTGTGATACTCCCATGCCAAAAAAAAAAAAAAAAAAAACTTTAAAAATGCCAGGTTGTATATTACTTTGCATTCAAATGAAGCAAGCCTATTTATCAGAAGTAATAAATAACATAATGATGAAGTCATAAAATCCAGTAAGTTCTTCATGCATCCTCTACATTTCTGTTTCTGATATTATGGAAGTTTTATTCTAACACCTTAAGAAAACTGCTTAACATACCGTGTCTCAATTTTAAGTGGCCTGGACAATGACATTTATTGGAATTATTCTATTCAGGCAGATATTTTGGGGTAGTTATTTGATACTTTGGCTTGAACTCCAGTGAGAAGCTGGTTTAATCCAAGTTAATAAAACATCCTTGTTTGCAGTGTGTCCTACAATCGTTTTTATTATTTATTTTCCACAGTTACAGCATAGAGCACTCTTAAGCTCAAACACCACTGTGATAAATATTAAACCATGTAAGTCTACTGGGGCGGAAGTAAAAATAGTAGACTTTGAAAGGAATAAGTAAAAATTCCGCTATAATTTAGAATGGATATGATAAGTTAAATTTCATCTGAACAGCTGAATTTAGGCAATTCAAATTCTCTGAAAATGTAACTTGTGTACTTTGATATCAAAAGGATTAATTTAGAAAAAAATCTTTGAACAATTAAAGTCTTATTTTAATTTGCTCTTACCGACCACTTGTTATGATAATTTATGATTGGTTTGTGTTTTGACTTGACATTGGAAAATATAACTTACAGAAATGACAAGGGCTTCCTCAGGGTTTATGTTGCCCAATCAGGGAAATGACATCATTCCTATACAATCACCTTGTCCAAGATTGCCTGCCAGTTTCCTTGCCATCTTTTCATTGTCACGATCACCATTATGAGTTATAAGCCTCTTACCAATAATTTAAATGACCTCAATTTCCCTCCACATTCTTCTTTAGTGCATGATACGTTCATTTTACTTTTTAACATCTTTCACGTTTTAGCAAAGTAGTTATTTAAAATGCATGCAGAGCTAGAAAATAAATTCTTAGGGTAAAGGGCATTTCAAGATGATGGAAAATGTGCCTCATGAGCTGTTGCCTTTTCTATTTCACAGAGTTACTGAAATAAGGTATTAGAAATGAGATTTCACAGGTAAATATAAATCTACTGTATATATTTTCTATTTCAAAGTACATTTCTTTAATGTTTTCACATCATTATCCTCATTATAGTGAAATCTGAAATAAACAATGCAGTCTACGACATACAGTTGCAGGGTTTAATACCTTGACACATTCAAAATACTCAGGCATTTAATTGAAGTTTTATACTGAAGATTTCACTGAAAATGTGTAGATCATTTTTATGGTTTGCTGATATATTTTAATTTGTGTTTACACACAGTAATTAATTTTACCTACATTTTTTATATGTTACCTGAACATCTATATTTTCTAGAATTATTTGGAACAACTAGCACTTTTGTTGGAATGAGACAAATAAGAATGCACATTTTGAAAAGCAAACTTTGTATTGGCAGAGCCAGTGAGCATAATAGTTGGCTACAGTTACAATGGTGTAAAATTTATAAATTACTATATATTTCAATACTTTTATATTGTTTCCTCTCATTTTCTTCTTTGAAAATTTTGTTCTGCAAACCTAATGCAATATGTTAAACATGTTTTATTTTCTTTATTTTCCCCTAGGTTATGATTTTTGCAAACTATATTTTTTTCTCATTTCTCAAAGCATCCATTTTAAATGTTGTCAATGGATAGGTCAAAAAGTAATTTTAGCTTGATAAAACTGTCCAAAAATTAAAATATTTCATAAGTTATTTTTATAAATATTTTATGCTTTATTTTTCTAAACATATCTCTGAAACAGATTTTTGAAAAAATGGGTCACATACAGAAACACATAGAAAGAAAAAATGCTGCAAAAGATATGGAAAAAAAGAGAGTGCCAAGGATAAACTAAAATTTATACTGTTTAGCTCTGGTCTGATGTTATAGGTGTCACAGGTGTGATTACTGCAGTTTTACCAGGATTATATTTTGACTGCAAGGCACATAATAAAGAGTATTATGTGGCTGGGTTCCAGAGTCCAGAGGAGAAAATCCACATCTTATTAAAGTGTCTAAAATGGGCTGTATTTAAATTGTAACTAATTTTTAAAACTTTGCTTTTGACTAGATTTAATACAATTTCTGATTGCTATAGAAGACCCAGGCAAATGTACTACCATCTATTAACACAAATTCTCAGACGGCCACATCATACTTTAATGTGAAGAAAAGAGAGCCACGTGGTTCTCCATAAAATTTTATAAAATTTCTGGGCAGTAGACCTTACACTAGTAATAACATTGCCCTCACAATGATATGCCAGATAGTTTTATGCAAGTGAATTAAAGTAAAATAATGTATAGATCAGCCTAAAAGGAATATGTCCATTAAAAACCTATCATATGGTTATTTTGTCTTGAATCTCACTAAATTAAAGCAGATTATAGGAATCTTAGCAACTGAGGTTTTATGAATCCAAATATTTTTTCTCCTACAAAAGGTCCTAGAAGTTCTGGCACATTAACTCCTCTATTATATATCAACAGAAATATCACAAAGTGCAGATTGCAATGAATTTAGCTTTATCCAGTCACGACATTCTGTCTTCAGAGAATTGGGCTTATTCATTGTCCCTGATGAAGGTAGAAACACACCTTCATCTCATTTAAATAAAACAAGAACTTTTTAACCTAGAGTTTATTAATATGTGAAGATCCCTAAAGTTTCATGCAAATGGATGCATAAGCCAAATTGAATTTTTCGGAGGAGAGAATCAAAATGGGTGCATGACTCTTAAAAGAATTACAATGACTATATAAAATTGTATAGATACGAAAATATAATTTTCTTTTCATTTATTCCTTTAATCAGCAGTTTTCCTGTTGTTTTTTCTCATTGGTTTGTATTAATTTTTGACTTTTCATATATAACAAATAGTAGACAGTATTCCAGATCCCACCAACTATTAATTTTTTAATTTAATTTTTGAAAACTTTGTTTGTAATACCTCCCCTAGAGATTAAATAAATAAATGGCTGGTTTTATTCAATTAAGAAATAGATTTGTTTTCTAATGATGAAATGGCATTTACCAATCCGACATTCATTGCTCCTTAAATATAATCTGAAATTTTATGGAGTAGATTATTCTTCGGTGCCAAGGGAGAGATAAAAGAGACAAGCCAGTGAAATTTTCACATAGCAACTTCTTATGTTCTTCTATTTTTCCAGACACTCTGCCTTTGTAAAGTTATGAAAGTTTTAAAGTTTTTAAATTATGACTTTTTAAAGTCATAATTTAAAGTCATAAAGACTGGAGTGCAGTGGCACAGTATCGGCTCACTGCAACCTCCGCCTCCTGGGTTCAAGCGATTCTCCTGCCTCAGCCTCCCGAGTAGCTGGGACTACAGATGTGCCATCACACCCAGCTAATTTTTTTATTTTTAGTAAAGACCGGGTTTCACCATGTTGGCCAGGATGGTCTGGATCTCTTGACCTCAGGAGATCCACCTGTCTCAGCCTCCTAAAGTGCTGGGAGTACAGACGTGAGCCACCGCGCCTGGCCTGGGCCTTTTATTCTCTAATCTTTATCCTGATTGGTGGCAATTGCCCTTATAGTTTACAACTTATAGAATTACAACTGAATGTAAAATTAATCTCTTTGTTGAGATTCAATGTTTTCCTTACACAATTACTTTGCAAGAAGTAACATTTGAAATAAAATTTTTCTGGGCCTGCTCATCTTAGCTGTCATATGCCCCAATTTTAATTTTCCTAGTCTTTTTACATCCCTAACTCAGTTGACGCTCTTACAAATAATTCCACCTCCCCCAAAATGACAAGTTGGGAATATGAAGAGCAGATTAGAGTAATAAGTATTTTCCATTTTGTATTTTAAGGAATATTTTAGTCTAATAACTTATCAGTTGAGACAGTGAGAATTATAATTAAAGTTAAATAACATGATTTGGTACAACTTCCAATTTCCTAATTACCATTTCAAATAGCTAAATGAACCTCATAATGTCATATTCTAAAATCCACCAAACTCAGAACACTTAAAATGTCAACAAAGGAAATAAGAAAAAAAAATTTTTCTAACTCCTATCCATCTCTTCTATTTGACAGCATAAAAAGCATTTAAATATATTTAAAAATATACAGAGCCTGGGTTTTGAAATAATACAAGCCATGTCATCACATACAAATGTAAGCTATGTCATAGTTTAGCACAGAAAGTGGTTGAATAAACCTCCTATAGGATTGACAGTGTCATTCTTTCCTGGAGCCAAAAAGTTCAAACAAGATTTGGCCAAATTACTCTTTGAACTTTCAAGGACCTGTTCTGTTAGAATTTTCTGTACTGGGTAAGATGGAAATAACAAACTATTCATGCAACCTTTTTAAATATATATATATAT
>NW_026652276.1:49704121-49736316 GCF_009828535.3 Hylobates moloch | reverse complement strand
ATGGTTTTAGGTCTAACATGTAAGTCTTTAATCCATCTTGAATTAATTTTTGTATAAGGTGTAAGGAAGGGATCCAGTTCCAGCTTTCTACATATGGCTAGCCAGTTTTCCCAGCACCATTTATTAAATAGGGAATCCTTTCCCCATTGCTTGTTTTTGTCAGATTTGTCAAAGATCAGATAGTTGTAGATATGCGGCATTATTTCTGAGGGCTCTGTTCTGCTGAACTCTTTCTTGTATGATATCCAAGAACCCTGTCTTGGGGTGTGGATCAGACCCCTTTCCAGTAACATCTTTGGAGGGAGTCTGGCCCTGCTAGCACGTTCCATCCTCCAGAATGAGAGAGAATAAATTTCTATTGTTTCAAGTGAACAAATTTATGTTTATTTCTTACTGCAGGTATAAGAAGCTAATAGCTAAAAAGCACCTAACACAATTGTTGAAAACTTCACCCTTTATTTATGTTCATCTACATCTATCAAATATCTGGTGTCCTTGTAAGTACGAATCTGTCTTTTTTCTGTCCAGCACTCCCTAGCCTGCCTGTCTCATCTAAGGATGACAGATATTTCCCATATACCTTTGTCCCCTTCACATGCACAGCCTCCCCCAATATCAACTTTCTCCACCAGGGTGGTACAATTGATGAACTTACAATGACACATCATTATCCAAAGTTTACAGCACACATCAGGTTTCACTCTTGTTGTTGTACATGCTATAGGTTTGAACAAACTTATAATGACATGTATCCACTACTGTACTATCATATAGAATAGTTTCACTGCCCTATAAATCCTTTTTGCTCTGTCCATTATCCCTCTCTCCCCCAAAACCCCTGACAACTACTGAGCTTTTTATTGTTTCCATAGCTTTGCTTTTTTTCAGAATGTCACAAAGTTGGAATCATACAATATGTACAATATGACACATTTTCAGATTGGTTTCTGTCATTAGTAATTAATATACATTTGTTTTATCTAGATCTTTTTTATGGCTTGATAGTTCATTTCTTTCAATTGCTGAACAATATTCCATTCATTTGATGTCTCATAGTTATTTATCCCATTCACTTACTGAGGGACATCTTGGTTGCCTCTAAGTTTTAGCAATTGTTTTAAAGCCTCTATAACATCCATGTGCTTGTTTTGTGTGCACCTAAGTTTTCCAACTCCCTTGTGTAAATACCAAGAAGCATGATTACTAGATGATATGGCAGGAATAGGTTTTGTTTTAAAAGAAATTGCCACACTGTATTCCAAAGTAGCTATACCATCTTGCCTGGCTTTTTCAAAAGCTAACAGAACAAAATTTCAGGGAAAATATAACTAATTTTGAGTAAAAAAGATGAAGTTAACAATAAAGTAATGTAAAAATTAAAACAATTCAATTAAAATATTAACAGAAATCTGATAATTTTAAATTATTAACAAGAAAAGCAAAATATGAAAACAAAAAGAATGTGCCATAAAAGATATTAAAAGAAGATAAGAACAATTAAAATATAACTTTCAGTTAAAACCAACAACTAAGAGCATACAAATAAAACATGGAAATATTATTAAAATGAAATGAAATGTAAACTCTGACAGCAGCTTCTAAGCTGACTCTCAGTGTTCTCCATCTCCAGGGACTCATGCCCTTGTGCAATTTCTTCCTGTAGAGTGTGGACTAGACCTACTGACTTGCCTCTCATGAAAAATAAAAAAAATATGGCAGAAGGGATGGGACGTCACTTCAAAATCAAGCTATAAAAGACTGTGACATCTGTCTTGCTGGCACTCCTTCTTTCTCTCTTTTGCTGGCTCTTCTGGCTTCGTAACACTGAGGAAGCAAGTTCCAGTGTTGCGAGTTGTCCTGTGGAGATACCCATGAGGCAAGAATGTGAGGGTGGCCTCCAGCCAAAAGCTAGTAAAGGACACCCAGTCCAAAGGCTTGAAGATGTACTGAATCCTGATGGCAGCCACATAAGCAAGTTGGGAAGTGGATTCTCCCCAAGAAAGCCTTGAAATTACCTCAGCACATGATGACACCTTGTGAAAGATACTGAGCCATAAGCCTTAACTAAACTGCACCCGGATTCCTGACTACAGAAACAGACATAATAAATAGTATTGTTTAAACAATTCAGTTTTGAGTCATTTTTTTGTACCTTGCCATATAACTAATAAGTAAATTAAAAAGGTAAGGCATTTATTTTTAAAATTCAAAAGACATTTTTCTAAACTCAGTAGCTTAACACTTTTTTTTGTTTTTTTTTTTTTGAGACGGAGTCTGCCTCTGTCACCCAGGCTGGAGTGCAGTGGCGCGATCTCGGCTCACTGCAAGCTCCGCCTCCTGGGTTCACGCCATTCTCCTGCCTCAGCCTCTCCGAGTAGCTGGGACTACAGGTGCCCGCCACCACGTCCGGCTAATTTTTTTGTATTTTTAGTAGAAACGGGGTTTCACCGTGGTCTCGATCTCCTGACCTCGTGATCCGCCCGCCTCGGCCTCCCAAAGTGCTGGGATTACAAGCGTGAGCCACCACACCCGGCCAGCTTAACACTATTATGCAATTAAAATCTGGCCTCTTAAAACTAAGCTATGTACAGTGACTTTCTGCAACCCAAATCTTCACATATTTATCCTTTCATGGCTTTGATTTTCCATGGACTTTTTCAAGGAGTACATTCTAATAACCAGTAATCTAAACACATACAACCCTTGGCCTTGCCCCTTTAGCTCATAGCAGTTCTGTGTTTGACATTCTTCCTTTTGCAGGGGGCTGTATGCATTCTAGGCTCATTGATTCTGGGTGCCCTTGAAAATATTTAAACCAATAGAATATGGTTGAACTAAGATTTTATGACTTTCAAGGCCAATGTTACAAGGTCATGTAGCTTCTACCTGATTGGTTCTCTTGTGATGTTCTTTCTAGGAAATGCTATTAACCATCTAAGAATGCCGACTACCATGAGATCACCAAGCTGGAGAGGCCACATGTAGATGAACTGTTAAATAGCTCCAATTGAGTTCCCAGCTGTCATCTAGCCTCAGCTGCCAGCCACTTGAGTGGGCCATCTTGGAGGCCAGCCCACTTGGGCTTTCAGATAACTGTAGCCTCATCCAACATCTGAAAGATGAAAGTCCAAGTAAGAATTACCCAGTCAATCCAATCCAGGATTCCTCACTCACCAAATAGTGAGCAAGATAAAACAATTGTTTTCAGCTACTAAATTTTGAGGTGACTTGTTTTGCCACAATAGTAATCTAAACAAGTGACATGTTCTAACAGCTTTTATATCTCTGTGGATAAAATTTGTCTTTAACTCAAGCTGTTCCAGTTACTTTTTCTCCATGATTCCTACTGTATAAGGTGATGCACTCAATAGAGAACCTTATTTTATAAGAAAATTTGCAGATATTTCCTTTCTAAAATTGACAGAGCTTACTTTTGATAAAAACTTTCAACTGTCGTCATGCTGAATCCATATTTAGATGAGATGAATCAAAGCTTATTTTTTGGTTAGTGACACATAACTTCAGAAGTGTGTCTTATCTAATTAAAATTTTATCTTTATTCTCTACATATAGCTGTTCCACAAATAATTACAATTTTTTCTCTGCATTGTTATAATTTTGCTGTTTCTTGCCATACCAATACAAGCCCTTTTTCATATTTTAAAATAGCCTCACGTTTTAAAATGACAAAGACCCTGACAAGGTGTTCCTACATGGTTGTTTAATGCACTATATTGTAAAACTATAAATTTTCTTTAGAAAGTACAAAAGTAGATCAGGTTGACTGGAAAGGGTCATGAGATTTTTTTTTTTTGACTGATATGGAAGTTCTATGTCTTGATTAGGGTGGTGGTTCCACAGTTGTATAAAATTTCAAAAATATTTTAACCATACACTTAAGGTTGGTATATTTTATTATACGTAAATTGTGCCCCAATAAAAAGAATATAACCTCCAGAAAAAATTACAATAGTTTTGAATATAAATTATAATTATAATACAAAATTATAATAAGTTCTTGCTTTGGTGTATTTATCAATTTAATTTCTACTGAGGTTTCTCTGTATTGCTTCAGGCAGGTTGTAAACAAGTGGCACTTTGAAAAGGGATGATTAGATAATATAAAAAATATCTTATCTACAAATGTATGGATATAAATGTGTGCAATTTCCAGAAATCTATAGATGTGGTTAAGAAAAGCAACAAGGCTAGTGATTCTTCCAGCCTCACTACCAATCCCAGGGTTTAGCAATAGTTAAACATGTTATAACTACTTAGGAAAAAAGGGTCAAAGAGATGGAAAGATCGAAAGGCTCACGCTTGTAATCCCAGGACTTTGGGAGGCCAAGGTGGGCGGATCACGAGGTCAGAAGGTCGAGACCATCTGGGCTAACACGGTGAAACCCCGTCTCTAATAAAAATATAAAAAATTAGCCGGGCATGGTGGCGGGTGCCTGTGGTCCCAGCTACTTGGGAGGCTGAGGCAGGAGAATGGCATGAACCCGGGAGGCAGAGCTTGCAGTGAGCCGAGATTGTGCCACTGCACTCCAGCCTGGGGGACAGAGCAAGACTCCCTCTCAAAAAAAAAAAAAAAGTCCCCAGGAAGACTTGTAGCTTAAGTAGAGGAGGTATCTAACTGGGGATATATCCATCCATTGTTAATAAAAGTTAGAAGGAAACAGACATTGGCAACCTGTGATCAAACGGATAATGATCACTTGAATAGGAAGATTTTATTCTCTTTTCAGGTTCCTAGTCTTCGCTTTCCATTGATCACAGTCAACCAGAAGATAGAGCATGTGGTAGCCTGTCTTCATGATGAATGTCATTAAGCTGTTTACCTTTTTTCTTTTAATTACTCCATCAACAGGTGGAGTCTATCCCTGCCAATCTTTTGAATCTGCACTGGTGTTAGTGGCTTGTTTCACCAATAGAATGCCCTAGAAATAACTTCCTGAGACTTTTAAGGATAGATCATAAAAAGTATTGCAGCCCTCTCTTGGTGTAATTTTTCTTTTTATTTGTTTGTTTATTGTAGAGTTAGGGTCCCACTATGTTGCCCGGCTGGCCTCAAACTCCGGGGTTCAAGCAATCATCCTACCTCAACCTTCTGAGTAGCTGGGAACATAGGCATGTGCCACTGTCCTGAGCAATTTTTCTTTTTGGGATAAAGGGGGAATTTGTTTTCTGTTATCTCCAACAGGGACATAAGATTATATAACTTTAATCGTTCGACACGGCCTTACAAATCTAAAAGAGTTGCATTAGAATCTTAGCTCTTGAATTAATTGTGTGGTTAATGGGAAATTTATCTAAAATTTGGGGGTCTCATATTTCTTTCTGGTGAAATTAAGATGATAATGATTATTTTTGTAGGGTGATTCTATAGACAAACCAAATTCCTTATGTAGAAAATGGACATTAAGGCTGGGGATGGTAGCTCACACCTGTAGTAATCCCAGCACTTTGGGAGGCGGAGGTGGGCAGACCACTTGAGGTCAGGAGTTCGAGACCAGCCTGGCCAATATGGTGAAACACTGTCTCTACTAAAAATATAAAAATTAGCTAGGTGTGATGACCCATGCCTGTAATCCCAACTACTCAGAGACTGAGGCAGAAGAATTGCTTGAACCTGGGAGGCAGATGTTGCTGGGCGCTAAGCATGCCACTGTACTCCAGTCTGGGTGACAGAGCAAGACTCCATTAGAAAAGAAAAGGAAGAGAAGGGAAGGGAGGGGAGGAGATGGGAGGGAGGAGAGGGGAGGGGAGGCAGGGAAGGAGAAGGGGAAGGGGAAGAAGGGAAGGAAAGGGAAGAGAAGGACATTACTGAAAATTCAGAAAATAGTTTCCTATGTGCTCATTTATGTTGCTAACAGAATTCATTTCCTTCGGCCGTATAACTAGGAGCTCAGCTTCTTTGAGCCTGTTGCTTAGTGAACTCTCCCAGCTCCTAATATCAGCCTATAGTTCCTGAAAGCTGTTCATAGTTGCTTATCATTTTGGACACTCCACATGACCACTTACTTCATTAAGCCAGCAAGGGAGTCTCTAAAGTGATTATTCTAACAAGACAAAGCCTAATGTAAAATAACTATGACAGTGATATCATATCACCTTCATCTTATTCTATTATGTATAGGAAGTCATAGGTCTCACCCACATTTCAAGGGAAGGAGGAAGAATTTTACAAGATCACGAAGACCAAACCTTGGAATCATGGATGAGGGGCAACCTTAGGGTCCATCTATAATAGTTTTTAAACTTTTTGTCATTTTCATTCTGTTTGACTTTTGTCTGATTAATTGGTTTCTAAACCTACAAAGACACATACAAGAGGTCATTTTATATCTTGAGAGGAAATTGTATGCAGAGTATTGAGGTTGTTTCTCTAGAGTCTCTTTTCTCTATGACATTGGTACCTTCGTTCTGGCTCTCTTGGTAGCCCAGAAATCAGATTTGTCTACCCAGCCAAAGATGGTGTTAGAGGTTGTAGGCTGCTCTATTCTGTTCATCCTCTATGCAACCAAGGGTGACTCTTCAGATTCTGACCGTGGTTCATGCTGCATAATGTCAAATGTCAAGACAGAAGGAGTGGTGTGTGCAGCCTCATCTCAAGCCATTTTTCTTCTGTGGTAGGCAGAATACTGGATCCCCAAAGATATCCATTCCTTAATTTCTGAAACCTGTGAATGTATTTCTTTACATGGCAAAAAAATACTTGCAGATAAGAATCAATGAAGGACCTTGAGATGGGGAGACTGACCTTCTGGAAGGGCTCGATGTAATCACACAGGATCTCCTAAGAGGAAGGAAGAGGTGTCAAAGACGAAGAAGGAGAAGTGAAAGGAGAAGCAGTGTTTGAAGTGATGTGACTGCTAAAGGTGATATCTGGCCAAGGAATATGGGAAGCCTCTAGAAGCTTGAAAAGGTAAGGAAATGAATTCTCCCCTAGAGCTTTTGTAAAGAAAGCAGCTCTGCCAACACTTTGATTTTAGCCTCTTAAGGCCCATTTTAGACTTCTGATACCCAGATCTGTAATGTAGTAACTTCGTGTTGTTTTAAGCCCTTCATTTGTAGTAATTTGTTATAGCAGCACAAGAAAACAAACACACACTCTTTCCAGGATTCTGTCCCCTCAGTTCTTGCTCTTCTTCCTCTCTCTCTCTCGCTCTCTCTCTCTCATGTCTCTGTATTCAGATATTTAGTTATAATCAGTGAAATGTTAGTAAAATACCAGCTACTCCATCATACTGGAAGTAGAGGTTTGAAATAGACTTATAATCTTATACAATTATGAATTCTATAATCTTTGCAATGTAAATCTCCTCACTTGATTCAGCTACAACATGAAGATAATAATAGATTCCTTAATAGGCGACTCTGTGGATTATATGGATTTGAGTATTGCATTAGCCAGTGTTTTCTCTAGAGAGAGAGAACAAATAAGAAATATGAAAAGGTATTCACTAGAAGAACTGGCTCATGCAATTATGGAGGCTGAGAAGTCCTCCCATGACAGGCTGTCTGCTAGCTGGAGACCCTGGGATGCAGTCAGTGTCATTCAGTTCAAGTCTGAAGGCCTGAGAATCTATGGGGGCTACTGGTGTGAGTCCTGGAGCCCAAATGCCAGAGAATCTGGAGTTCTGATGCCCAGGGACAAAAAAAAAAAAAAAAAAAAAGTGTAAATCAGCTCTAAGAGGGAGAGAGACCAGTTCCCTTTTGCTCTGTTTTTATTCTAGCTCAACACCCAGCCAGTTAGATGTTGTTTGCCTGCATGGATGGTAGATCTTCCAGACTTAGTTCACTTGGACTCACATGCCAATCTGCTCCAGAAACACCATCACAGGCATACCTACAAATAATACTTTATCGCTTCTCTAGATATTCTTTAATCCAGGCAAGTTGACATCTAAAATTAGCCATGACAAGTATTAAACTGTAAGAACCATATATTATAGAGATACAAATGTTGAGACATTCATTTTACGGTTGCATTCACCAGGAAAGTGACTCTCCCGTCTCAGAGTTTGAGAAATTAAAGCACATTTCTCAGCAAAATGAAAAATTTCTACCTAGTCGTTGATGTAAAAAAATTACTTGTAAGGAGGTGGAAACAACGCTGAGAAAAAACTATACAACACAAAGAATGTCATAAAATATAATGGATCTTTATAACATCAAAAACTGATAACATGATTTGACTCTGCAATAATGTAAAGGATGTCATTGTGACAAATCTCTTTAGATAATGAATATTTTTCTACATTGTATATACATATTTTCTTTGCAGTTTTCCCTCTGTTTTGAATCATATTATGTAAAACCAAACATTATATGCTTCCTGAGGAAAAAGACAGTTATTTGAAACACACTAAATTATTGCCATATATGTTCTAAATTTTTGTATAAATGATGATTAAATTAAGTGAAACTCATACTGTAAGCATATAAAAAAGTAGCAGTTTCAGCTATTGTAATGTCAACACTAAGGCAATTTTCATAGAATGGTACTTTGACATTAGTGATCCATGTAAGACGTATATTAGAACCAGAATATTTGAATAATGAGAACATAATGGTCCCAGCCAATCCAGATAACAGAGAACTGCTTGTAACAAAGAATAATAAGTTTATCAGTAAATGTGGAGTGAAGATGATTTCACTTAAAATTATGTGCACATGAAAAGATAAAATCCAAGATATAAATGAGCTGACATCTGAATAATATATTTGTAAAGTGCTTAAATAAGCCAGACAATTTTGAAGATATAAGTACACAATAGTCATGGTAAATTGTTAAAAATTGTAGAAAACAGTCATACGACTAGTGTGAGGTGTATTATTCCAATTATAGATCTCTCTACAAGGTCACTGTCATATTTTTTTAATTAAAAATATACAAACTGATTTTTATTTATTATTATGACTATAGCTATTTTGCTTTTAATTCTACCTGAACAGGTGGTAAAAATCTTGAGCCTCATTGTATTACCAACAAGGTTTAGTTTATGAACAAAAAAATCTCTTCATATGAGCTGTTGTTGCCTGGCAACATCTGGAGAAAGCTATCTATGGAGCTAGTGAAAACACCAAGTACAGCATTGTCTGTTAAGAGCCCATTATATTTTATATTTTCTGGATAGGTTTGCAATGCAGCCTGTTTTCATAGCATAATTTCAAAATCTAGGCAACAAGATTTTAATTATTAAATTTCAATAGGATTTAACTTCTCCATAAAAGATGCAGGGAGAGTATCCTCTGTAATTTTATTTAGCTCTCTTTAATTCTGTAAAATAATCTAAATATTAGTTTTTACAAATCCATTCTATGAAAATACCATTTGCATTGAAATTCAGAAAGCTTAAGAACCCAACTCAAGTTTTGTGCATTGTCACAATAGAAAATAAAATAGAGATACCTTTTCTAAAGCATTTAAATCATTAGAATTAGAAAGTCATAAGGGATCTTGAGAGATTAATTAACTCATCCTTTTGCCATCTGGTATGAATACATATGCTGTTCTATACAGATGAGAATTCACCCTCTTTCCATGAAGAGAACACATAATCTCGTTTTACAATCTAATAACATTCTTAACACAAAATTTTCATAGTAACATCTTATAATAACCACAAATTTAGAAATGCAAATTTGTTTTTGTGCTTCCATGTGCTTATTGCATATCACACATGACATTTGCCTCGAAGGCAAATGAAGGGCTTCATAGAAAAGAAATGTGGTGCGGCAAAGAGTATTTAAAAGATATGTTTCTTTTTCTCCCGGGACACAGAGCCAGGTTATGTTGTTAGACTCTATTGAAGTCAACTGTAAATATGTGACTCAGTTGTAAGCAAAGGAATGAGAGCAAAAATGATATGTGCAGCACCAGGGCGAAGCCATAACCTCCCGCCACTGCCACCCCGTGTTCCTTTTCTCTTAACTGACTTGATGCAGATGAGCTTGGTAATCTTGTAAGTCATGAATTGAAAATGGCAGAACCACGTGATTGAAGGAGACTGGGTCCTTTAATTACCTTGTATAGGAGAGTTGCCTTACCATGCAGGGATACCTGTTTGAGGCTTCCCATGAGCAATAAATGAACTGCTGTGTTAAGCAAGTGAAATTTCAGGAATTTATCTTGCACAATATTTACCTTAGTGTGATCTTATGTAATAGCTGCAGAGGGGACTTGGACAGAAGAAAACCTTAGTGGGGAAGGGAATTAGGATAAAATGGTATGTAGCACAGCATGAGAAAGAAGCAACAGCAAGAAAGCAAAAGACATATGTTGAGAGTTCCAGGTAGTCTGACTGTACAATTAGACAGCTGTAGTGAATAATGAAAGATAGTAATAGTATGAAGTCTATTGGGGTCATATTTTGGAAAGCTTCAAGGATAAGCTGAAGCCTTTGACTGAATTTTGGACATAATAAAAGGAAATAAGCTCATAAGCAAAAAAGAAAAAAAAAAAACCACACAATTTGAATTGTAGTATAAGCCCATTAATTTAACAGCTAGGAAAAATATGGTTTGGAAGCAGGGAGTAACAAAATCTTTGGAATAACACCTACAGAGTAGAGCCATATAATGTGAATATACCAGGGAAAGAATAATGGCATTGCATAGTTGAGATTTATAAACTTGGCAATTGATTAGATGTGATGGTACAGGAGAAGTGACAACAATGTCAATAATTCTATACTCTGATCCTCGTTTTTTTACTATAAACTAGGCACTATGCTAACCATTTTATGAGGGCTATCTCCCTTAATCTTTACAACACTGTAAAACAAGTACTATGATGGTCCCTATTTCGAAGAAAGAATATAATTTGAGGGATTTCATATATAAGCAAAGGTCATACTCCCTGTAATGGAACAACCAGGTTTGAAACCAAAAATGTAATGTTAGACCCTTGATTTTTAACAGCCATCAACTCAAATCCAGGTTTTGAGAAGGACAGTAAACAATGTAAAGATACATGAGAGAAAAGAGGGCAAATTTAATTGATATCCCTTTGCTTCAGTAAATTTTTAGATTGATATAATTTCAAACTTATACAAAAGTTTCAATAGTACAAGAAATTCCAATATACCCTTTGCCCAAATTCACCAGTTTTTTATATCCCCCCGATACACCCTCCATAAAATGACTTTTAAAAATTTGTTACTAGTAGAGTGTAATGGCTCTACTATATTTACATATTGACTCCAGAAGCCAGCTGGAATTTTCAGCTTGTGACTGACCTTTCAGAAAGAGTTCAGGGCTGGATGTAATTGCATGGAATGAATTAGTATGGACAGAGATTGGTAAAATCAATAAAATCAATCAGAGCCCTAAGTGAGAGGATGAAAAAGGACAATTCATTAGAAATGGGATAATCCTCTGTAATAGATGTCCAGAGAGGAGAAAATTTCAGAGGTATAGTTGTAAGATCAAAAATTTCAGAAAGATTAAGAGATCTAGAGAAAGGTTGGATTTAATATTTAGAAGGTTTTCAGTGACCTTCAGTCCAACATTTGTGGGTAGCACACTGAAAAAGAAACCTAAATTCCAAAGGGTAAGGAGAACAATTAGTCAAGCAAATAAAAATAAATGTAATAAAAAAATGGCTCATGTGATAATAATTAACATGTTTTACTTTATCTTCGCTTTTTTGCTATTTACACACTTTGTTTAATTTACTGTGCTTCTGAGTCAACAGTTTTAAAAAAATACAATGGTGTAGCCAAGCAGAAAGTTAGAGGATGGAGTGTAAAGTGGTAGCCTATCTAGTGACTGTTCATTCCATCTTCTCAGGGCTAGGTTGAAGGAAAGGGGGAAGCTGCTTCTTTCTGGAAGAACACAGTAATCTGTGATGCCCCACATACCCTGATGATGGTGATGCAAAAGCTGCAATTGAGCAAATTGTACTATGAGTGTGTTCACCCCTGCTGAATTAGGTAGAATGGTGTTTGGCTCAGATACTTTACTACTTAGATACTAAAATAAATAGCGGTACTTTAAATGTGAAATACTTTCAGGATATTTGAAAAACACATGTAAACGTGTGTGGATATATGTCATAAGTATGTATGGATGGGTGTTCATACTTCACCTTGTATTGTGCATGACTCAGGTTTAGAGAAATATTGTGTTTTCTACATCTTTACTCAAAGTCGGTGAGCCTATTCTATGACTTAGATGAACAAATTCAATTTAATTGGAGGAATTTTTATAATTTCAGTGGCAAGTTTAATTTCCCTTATAAACATATTTACCTGTGTTTTGATTACTACAAAGGTAGTGGAGGAAATATGTGTATGTAATTCCTAGCTTTGTTGTGAGGTTAAAGACATCACATTTTGGAACAGTGTCTTCTCTCACTCCCACTTCATGGAAATCTTGTTTGTTTTTGTGTGTTTGTTTGTTTTTGATTTTGATTTTTTGTTTTTAGCCTGTTTCACTTTGTCTCCCAGACTGGAGTGCAGTGGTGCGATGTCAGCTCACCACAACATCTGCCTCCCAGGCTCAAGCGATTGTCCTGCCTCAGCATCCCGAGTACCTGGGATTATAGGCACACATCACTACTGCCTGGCTAATTTTTGTATTTTTTTTTTAGAAGAGATGGAATTTCATCTTGTTGGCCAAGCTGATCTTGAACTCCTGACTTCAAGTGGTCTGCTCGCCTTAGCCTCCCAGAGTGCTGGGATTACAGGTGTGAGCCACCGCACCCAGCGAAAACCTTGTTCCTTTCTACTTTACTTTATTTGAAACATATATTTTTTTTTAATTTTATTATTATACTTTAGGTTTTAGGGTACATGTGCACAATGTGCAGGTTTCTTACATATGTATCCATGTGCCATGTTGGTTTGCTGCACCCATTAACTTGTCATTTAGCATTAGGTATATCTCCTAATGCTGTCCCTCCCCCCACCCCACAACAGTCCCCAGAGTGTGATGTTCCTCTTCCTGTGTCCATGAGTTCTCGTTGTTCAATTCCCACCTATGAGTGAGAACATGCGGTGTTTGGTTTTTTGTCCTTGCGATAGTTTACTGAGAATGATGGTTTCCAGTTTCATCCATGTCCCTACAAAGGACATGAACTCATCATTTTTTATTGCTGCATAGTATTCCATGGTGTATATGTCCCACATTTTCTTAATCCAGTCTATCGTTGTTGGACATTTGGGTTGGTTCCAAGTCTTTGCTATTGTGAATAGTGCCGCAATAAACATATGTGTGCATGTGTCTTTATAGCAGCATGATTTATAGTCCTTTGGGTATATACCCAGTAATGGGATGGCTGGGTCAAATGGTATTTCTAGTTCTAGATCCCTGAGGAGTGGCCACACTGACTTCCACAATGGTTGAACTAGTTTACAGTCCCACCAACAGTGTAAAAGTGTTCCTATTTCTCCACATCCTCTCCAGCACCTGTTGTTTCCTGACTTTTTAATGATGGCCATTCTAACTGGTGTGAGGTGGTATCTCACTGTGGTTTTGATTTGCATTTCTCTGATGGCCAGTGATGATGAGCATTTTTTCATGTGTTTTTTGGCTGCATAAATGTCTTCTTTTGAGAAGTGTCTGTTCATGTCCTTCACCCACTTTTTGATGGGGTTGTTTCTTGTAAATTTGTTGGAGTTCATTGTAGATTCTGGATATTAGCCCTTTGTCAGATGGGTTGGTTGCAAAAATTTTCTCCCATTCTGTAGGTTGCCTGTTCACTCTGATGGTAGTTTCTTTTGCTGTGCAGAAGCTCTTTAGTTTAATTAGATCCCATTTGTCAATTTTGGCTTTTGTTGCCATTGCTTTTGGTGTTTTAGACATGAAGTCCTTGCCCACACCTATGTCCTGAATGGTATTGCCCAGGTTTTCTTCTAGGGTTTTTATGGTTTTAGGTCTAACATGTAAGTCTTTAATCCATCTTGAATTAATTTTTGTATAGGGTGTAAGGAAGGGATCCAGTTTCAGCTTTCTACATATGGCTAGCCAGTTTTCCCAGCACCATTTATTAAATAGGGAATCCTTTCCCCATTGCTTGTTTTTGTCAGGTTTGTCAAAGATCAGATAGTTGTAGATATGCAGCATTATTTCTGAGGGCTCTGTTCTGTTCCATTGATCTATGTCTCTGTTGTGGTACCAGTACCATGCTGTTTTGGTTACTGTAGCCTTGTAGTATAGTTTGAAGTCAGGTAGCATGATGCCTCCAGCTTTGTTCTTTTGGCTTAGGATTGACTTGGCGATGCGGGCTCTTTTTTGGTTCTATATGAACTTTAAAGTAGTTTTTTCCAATTCTGTGAAGAAAGTCATTGGTAGCTTGATGGGGATGGCATTGAATCTATAAATTACCTTGGGCAGTATGGCCATTTTCATGATACTGATTCTTCCAACCCATGAGCATGGAAAGTTCTTCCATTTGTTTGTATCCTCTTTGATTTCATTGAGCAGTGGTTTGTAGTTCTCCTTGAAGAGGTCCTTCACATCCCTTGTAAGTTGGATTCCTAGGTATTTTATTCTCTTTGAAGCAATTGTGAATGGGAGTTCACTCATGATTTGGCTCTCTGTTTGTCTGTGATTGGTGTACAAGAATGCTTGTGATTTTTGTACATTGATTTTGTATCCTGAGACTTTGCTGAAGTTGCTAATCAGCTTAAGGAGATTTTGGGCTGAGACAATGGGGTTTTCTAGATATACAATCATGTCATCTGCAAACAGGGACAATTTGACTTCCTCTTTTCCTAATTGAATACCCTTTATTTCCTTCTCCTGCCTGACTGCCCTGGCCAGAACTTCCAGCACTATGTTGAATAGGAGTGGTGAGAGAGGGCATCCCTGTCTTGTGCCAGTTTTCAAAGGGAATGCTTCCAGTTTTTGCCCATTCAGTATGATATTGGCTGTGGGTTTGTCATAGATAGCTCTTATTATTTTGAGATACGTCTCATCAATACCTAATTTATTGAGAGTTTTTAGCATGAAGGGTTGTTGAATTTTGTCAAAGGCCTTTTCTGCATCTGTTGAGATAATCATGTGGTTTTTGTCTTTGGTTCTGTTTATATGCTGGATTACATTTATTGATTTGCGTATGTTGAACCAGCCTTGCATCCCAGGGATGAAGCCCACTTGATCATGGTGTATAAGCTTTTTGATGTGCTGCTGGATTCGGTTTGCCAGTATTTTATTGAGGATTTTTGCATCAGTGTTCATCAAGGATATTGGTCTGAAATTCTCTTTTTTGGTTATGTCTCTGCCAGGCTTTGTTATCAGGACGATGCTGGCCTCATAAAATGTGTTAGGGAGGATTCCCTCTTTTTCTATCGATTGGAATAGTTTCAGAAGGAATGGTAACAGTTCCTCCTTGTACCTCTGGTAGAATTCGGCTGTGAATCCTTCAGGTCCTGGACTCTTTTTGATTGGTAAGCTATTGAGTATTGCCACAATTTCAGAGCCTGTTATTGGTCTATTCAGAGATTCAAATTCTTCCTGGTTTAGTCTTGGGAGGGTGTATTTGTCGAGAAATTTATCCATTTCTTCTAGATTTTCTAGTTTATTTGCATAGAGGTGTTTGTAGTATTCTCTGATGGTAGATTGTATTTCTGTGGGATCGGTGGTGATATCCCCTTTTTCATTTTTTATTGCATCTATTTGATTCTTCTCTCTTTTCTTCATTAGTCTTGCTAGCAGTCTATCAATTTTGTTGATCTTCTCAAAAAACCAGCTCCTGGATTCATTAATTTTTTGAAGGGTTTTTTGTGTCTCTATTTCCTTCAGTTCTGCTCTGATTTTAGTTATTTCTAGCCTTCTGCTAGCTTTTGAATGTGTTTGCTCTTGCTTTTCTAGTTCTTTTAATTGTGATGTTAGGGTGTCAATTTTGGATCTTTCCTGTTTTCTCTTGTGGGCATTTAGTGCTATAAATTTCCCTCTACACACTGCTTTGAATGTGTCCCAGAGATTCTGGTATGTTGTGTCTTTGTTCTCGTTGGTTTCAAAGAACATCTTTATTTCTGCCTTCATTTCATTATGTACCCAATAGTCATTCAGGAGCAGTTTGTTCAGTTTCCATGTAGTTGAGTGGTTTTGAGTGAGTTTCTTAATCCTGAGTTCTAGTTTGATTGCACTGTGGTCTGAGAGACAGTTTGTTATAATTTCTGTTCTTTCACATTTGCTGAGGAGAGCTTTACTTCCAACTATGTGGTCAATTTTGGAATAGGTGTGGTGTGGTGCTGAAAAACATGTATATTCTGTTGATTTTGGGTGGAGAGTTCTGTAGATCTCTATTAGGTCCACTTGGTGCAGAGCAGATATCCTAGTGGCTTCAAAATAATTAGAGGCAGATTTTTAAATTACACATTAAATGAAATTCAACATTAAAATATAAAATATTAAATATGTATGTGAAGCCAAAAGAAAATATTTATGTGGTATGTTACCTAAAATGAGTTAACTACATAAAACTGAAGCAAAGAGACAATACAGAGAATATAGAGAAATATATATTGTGTATACTCTAATTCTTTTAAAAAATACCAACTCCTCAATTTCTGCAAATGTCACAAACTTTCATTTACTCAGTCTCAAAAGCTAGTATCGACTTATTTTTACAATAAAATTTGTATTTTAGAATAGTTTTATGTAGACAGAAATAACTGCAAAGCTATTTATTTATATGGAGTACAGAGCATTCCCAAATTCCTAACACCTAGATTTTCAATTACTAATGTTTTACATTGTTCTGGTACATTTATCAGCTAATAAATCATTATGGATAGATACATGCTTGTTGTATTAGAGTTCTTCAAGAAACAAAATCAATCATTTATGTGTATACACACATGCACACACATATATGCATATGAAGCCACACACACACTTATACATATAACTGGTTGTGTGTGTGTGTGTGTGTGTGTGTGGAGAGAGAGAGAAAGAGAGACAGAGGAGGGAGAGACTTATTATAAGGAACGGGCTCATATAATTATGGAAGCTAAGAAGTCCCAGAAGTTCCAAGATCTATATTCAGCAAAATGGGGATGCAGAAGTTCTGATGAAGTAGTCCTATAGTTCTACTCCACATAGGAAGGCCTGAAAAGAGGAGATGCAGTGGTATGAGTTCCAGTCTAAAAGCCTGTCATCTTGAGATGCTAGAAGAATTGATGTTCTAGTTTGAATGAGGGCAGGAAAAGACCAATGTCTTAGCTCAAGGTAGTGAAGCAAGAGGAATCTCCTCTTAATTGGCTTTTTTTGTTTTTTTATGTCTTTAATTAATTAAATGAAGCCCACATACATTAACTTCATGCAGTATACAGATTCAAAATTTATTCTTCCAGAAACACCCTCTCAGGAACACCCAGAATAATGTTTAGCCAAATGTCTGGGCATTCCATGGCCCAGTCAAGTTAGCACATAACATTGATCATGACACTCAGATTTCCTTAGTTTTCACCTACTATTCTTTCTTTTATCCAGGCTCTTATCAAAAGACACCACATTAGATTTTGTTGTTGTGTCTCCTCTTGACAGCAACAGCTTCATAAACTCTTTGTGTTTCTGATGACCTTGACAATTTTGAGAAATATTGATTTTTGCCGACTGTTATGATTTGTCTGGTGATTTTCTTATGATTATAGTGGGGTTAAGGGTTTTGGCAAGGAAAACCACAGAGCCTTATCACTCATGTCAATAGTACGTATAAAGGTTAATGTTTCAGTATTTCAGTATAAATACTGAAATATTAATTAATGTAAACCCTGCTCACCAGCTAAAGTAGTGTTTGTCAGATTTCCTCACTGTAATGGTATTTCCCCCTCTCTCTTTCCATACATACTATATGGAAGAAGGTCAGTGTGCACTGCGCTGTCTTAAAGAGTATCTACATAAATTATTTGGAATTTTCCTGCAAGGCAGGTTTTTCTATTCTTTTATTTTTCTATTATTTTTCTTCTCTATTTTTATTTGATTATTTATGTAAATATGAAACCACGGATACTTATTTTTATACATTAGGTGTATTAGTCGGTTTTCACACTGCTAATAAAGACATATCTGAGACTGGGAAGAAAAAAAGGTTTAATGGACTTACAGTTCCACATGGCCAGGGAGGCCTCACAATCATGACAGAGGGCAAGGAGGAGCAAGGAGGAGCAAGTCAAGTCTAACATGGATGGTGACAGGCAAAGAGAGAACTTGTGCAGGGAAACTCCCCCTTATAGCAACATTGGACCTCATGAGACTTATTCACTATCACAAGAACAGCATGGGAAAGACCTGCCCCCATGATTTAATTACCTCCCACCGGGTCCTTCCCACAACATGTGGAAATTCAAGATGAGATTTGGGTGGGGACACAGCCAAATGATATCATTAGGTTATAATAAAATAATATTTTATTTATTCTGATGCTCAAATTGGACAATTTTGGGTCATTGAAGGCGTTTTCTATTGGCTCCTGTGTTCTTCTGACATAGAATTGCATTCTCCATCATTGTGGTGTTTTCTGAGCACTTTCTTACTTGCTCTCACTAAGGTGCTCTAGATTCATTTTTTCAGTATTTCCTGCCCCAGTCTTAGAATCAGCCATTTCTCAAGGAGGCCTAGTTTCTTTTACAGGAGAATAGTATTAGAAATCAATATCTAATTGGAGTAGGAGTTAGTATACTCACTACTGAAATGTTGTTGGTTCTAGGCCCTCTTGGAGAACAGAGCAAGGAATAATACATGCACATATTAGCCCATATATATCAACATATCTATAAATTTTTTTACATGTAATGTTCTGTATCTATTTTAAATTAAACATGAGTTCATATTTAGCTTTCTAAGTCCAATCCATTACCATATAGACTATTTTAGCCTCCCTAGTTTATTTATTTGTAAATTCCTCTTCCAACAGGAAGAAATCTGGCTGCCACCATTGGCCATCTAATTACTTAATTTTTCAAGTCCAGTATTTATGAATAGTAGTCTGAGAAATAACTCATACTGTCACTAAAAATAGCTTTATCAGGTAGATCACAGAACATACCTGTATAGTGCTTTTGCCTTCAGTCTTACAGAGTGCACTCACTTCCACAGTTAGGTCCACACTATATTTTCCCACCACTTTCGTGCAGTCTTTCATATATTTGCAATATAGTTAATGTTTCATCATATTCTGTATTCTATCCTGGGATTCTTGGCCTCCTAAGTATTTTTAAATTTGTATAAGTTAAGATCCACTCTTTGCATTGTGAAATTCTATGGATTTTGATGAGCACATGTTGTCAAGTAGTTACCATTACAGTACCATAAAGAGAATATTTTTGCCACCCTAAAAAAAGTCCCTGCACTTTGCCTGTTCAACCCTCTATCCCATCGTGAACCTCTAGCAACTACTAATCTGTTTATCCCCTCTATAGTTTCCCCTTTTCCAGAATACTTTATAATTGGAACCAGAATCATACAGTAGATAGGTTTTTCAGAGTGTCTTCTTTCACTTAGCAATGTACATTTAGGATTTGTTCATGTAAGCATGATATATCTTTCTCATCCCTTTTAACATATCTGAGTATTTATGTTTAATGTAAGCATGCCATAAAGATCATATGGTTGTTGCATTATTTTTATCCCGTCTATTATTGTCTTTTAGTTTGTATACTTAGACAATTAACATTTATGTGGTTATGGATATAGTTGTGTTAATATCAACTATATTTGTAACCATTTTCTATTTGTTGCATTTGTTCTTTTCTTCTCATTCTTTCACCTTTTAGTTGAGCATCTTTTACTGCATTTTATATATTTCCTTGTTTTACGTCTTTAAAAAAACTTGAGTGTTTCCTTTTTAATATTTTTAAACTAGTATAGGTTTACCTTCAATGACAGTATAACACTTCCAATGTAGTGCAAATACCTTATAACAAACTTCTCCACTACTTCCTTCCATCTCTTAAAGTATTGCTGTTATGTACTTCATGTATGTACATGCTATAACCACTGAATAGAATGTTAGTATTGTTACTCCAAACACTATTTTTAGAGCAATTAAATATTTTATTTTACTTCATTTATTCCTTATCCAACATGCTTTCTTGTTTATAGATTTGAACTCTGACTATATTGTATTTCATATTTCTGAAAACATATTTTAAGATTTCTTGCATGACATGCCTACTGGTGCTCAATTTCATAAGATTTTGTTTGCTACAATCTTTATACTTTTATTTACATTTACTTTTGCAGTATAAATTACTGAATATAAAATTCCAGAATAATGTTTATTGTTTCTTTTAACACTTTACATATTTCACTTTACTCTCTTTTTGCTTAAGTGGCATATAAAGAGAAGTCTACTGTAATTCTTATTCTTGTTTCTCTATAGGTTAAATGAGTTTTCTTCTGGTTTCTTTCAAGGTTTTCTTCTTGTCTTCAGTTTTGCTGCTTGATTATTATATGCCTTTGTTTGTCGTTGTGGTGATTATTGTTTTAAAATATTTATTTTGCTGATGTTTCCTGAGCTTACTGGATATATGGATTGATGTCTCTCATCAGCTTTGGAAAGGTATCAGCAATTATTACTACAAATATTTTTCTGCTCTTTCCTTATTTTCTTTTCCAGGTAATCCAATTACACCTATGTTACACCTTTTGAAATTACCCCACGTTCTAAAGTATTCTTTCCCCCACCCCTTTTCTTTCTTTGCATTTTAGTTTGGGACATGTATATTGATCTATTTACAGAGTCACTGATTCTTTCCATTGCTGTGTCCAGTCTACTGATAAGCTCAAGAAAAATAAACTTAATTTTCATTACAACTTTTTTTGATATCTAGCATTTCCTTTTGATTCTATCTTTACATTTCCATGTCTCTGCTTACATTACTCATATGTGTAATACACATATCTACTTTTTCCATTAAAATCCTTAACATATTAATCATCTTTATTTTAAATTCTACTTTTGATCATTTCTGTATCTGTGTTATATCTAAGCCTGGTTCTGACAATTGTTTTGTTTCTTAAGACTGCATTTTCTTGCTTTTTTATCTTTTTTTTTTTTTTTTTTTTTCCAGTAGTAAGAACAGTCTTTGCTCCAGGAACTTCTTTCCATTTAGGTAGATATCGGCTGTGAGTCTACATACACACCTACCTCTCCAGGCTTCAGTTGACAAATTGCCCTACTACTTCACTCTGATGGATCAAAGAAAATTCTGCTTTCTCTTGTTGTAAGGACAGGAGAGACAACTTCCATACTCTTTACACAATGGGCCTGAAACTGGAAATCTCCTCAAATGCTTTTTAAATACAAATTTCATTAATATGTTTATGATAAAAAACAATATAAGCTCAGTGTAAACAATTTTGAGACTTCCTGAACAAAGAGAAAACAAATAAAAATAACTATGGCCCATCACATAAATCCAATCAAGTTTATCGTTTTCTATGTTTCATGTGCATTTTTACGTCTTTGTTATCGTCCAGCATATATTTTATGTAGCCATTTCTATTTTGGCCATTTATGTTGGTTTTTAATATTTCACAATATAAATAATGTGGTGAATGTTTTACACTGAATTGTGGATTTTTAGTCCATACTTTCTGAAGTGAAATTACCTAACCAGAACAACTTTTGATACATGTTTTTTTCTTTTAGTCTTCATTTTTTTCTTTTTCTCTTCACTATCAAAGTTCTTTTTCTCTTTTTATAATATTTTTCTGTTTGTTTTCTCATTTGCATTTACATAGCAACCATCTTATTCAGACAATCATCCCTCAAATTTGCGATAGTTCCATGACTAGTTTCTCATTCTTTACTCTTCAATTAATCATAGCAAGTGATCCTAGATTAAATATCAGCATTTGAATACTGTGACTTCACTGATTACATTTTCAAAGAATTTTTCTTGTTTCCAAAATAAAAAAAATCACTTGGACTTTTGTCTGTCTAATCCCAAATTTGCTTTTCAGTTTGTTTTCTTCCATAAGCTTTTATTATCTCATATTAGAACCAAATTAGACATGTACCATTCACAGAGAACAATCTGTATTTTCTCTATTATATGGTTTGTACCATTCTCTTCATCTAGAATACCCTATCTTAAATATGTATTTGCTTAATTTCCATCTATCCTTTAAAGCCCAGCTCAAATGTTATCTTATTTAAAATAGTATGCCCCCATCTTCTTAGCTGGCATTTGTATCTCTGTATTCTGAATTTTTACAGTTTTTGTTATATATTTTTCACTAAAAGTCAATTTTATTCTCAAGAAATAATTTCTTAATTATAATTATTTACTTGTAACTCGACAATTATTGGGAGAAACAAGATGAAGTGGTGAATATACACAATATTAGAGAATGTAATCTTGACACATTGCTTTCTGTTCCTCTAACAATCAATGGCAAAATTGGATGGCATAAAATATATATTTAACATGTATATTACATAATCTTCCTCAAATATTAAAAGTAGTGAGTACTTGACAGGGCCCATATAGAATTTTGTTCTTAACTAAAAATTATGAAAAGCATCTATAATTTAGATGCTTATTTTATTATTAAGTTCCTATTTTCCCTCTATACCAATTCCTGGCCTGTGTTGTGATAGATTGTTGGTTTGGAAAAGTTCTACTTTTGCTATAATAATATTATTTACTTACGGTCACTTTTAAGGTACCCTGGATAAAATTAATTATTTAACTGAATTTATGGATTTTCTGAAACAAAACATGAATCCTATGGGTTTAAAATTTTTTATTTATTTCATTTAATTTTCCTTAAGCTGAAAACTACTGCTTTATCAAGGAGAATCCTTGCTTTAATGTCAATGAGTATATGTAACTGTTACCATGAGTTTATTGATATATTCTGAAAAATATGTTTAAAATGAACATTATTTAGAGAAAATGCTGAGAAAAGAAAAAAAAAGTTAATTCCCCATATGGTGAGAAGTAGCTGAAATGATACTCTACATAACATACCTATGAGTTATTTTCCTCATAGAAAGGAAAACTAAACTATGTCTGAGTACTAATCTCACATTTTTTTTTTTTTTGAGACAGGGTCTTGCTATGTTGCCCAGGCTGGCCTCAAAGTCCCGGGCTCAAAGAGTCTTTTCATCTCAGCCTTTCCAGTAGCTGAGCTTACAGGCATGCACCACTGCACATGGCTTAAATTTGCTTTTGATAATATTTTATTTTGCTAATATTCCTGAGGCTATTTTTCCTTGCAAAAAGGATACATATATATCTGTTCTTGCCTTCAGCAAATACAGAACAAATGCAGGGACACTTTACACATAGAGTGAAAACAAGTGTTAATGCCTTCACAATGGTTCATCAACCTTCTGGAACCCCGTAAGATTTATTCCTCTAGATACTTCACTGATTAAACCTTTTTAAACCTCTTAAATTTAATTGTGGTTTGAGTGCCTTTGTAAGACGCTTGAAATATTCTTTGACTGAATTTTAAAACTGTATTTGAAGAATAAAGAAAAACAAGCTAGTGAAAACCGAAAATGAATCATCCTGCTTTCAAGACAAGTTAAAAACTACAGCAGCATAATAACAACAAAACTCCATTGTCTGAAAGGATTAAAAGCACAATTGCAGGTCAGGAAATAATTATTTTGTTATTGCAATGGTTTAAGAGTCTTTAGTGATTACTAGCAAAGTAAAAAAAATCAACAAATCAAATAATCTGCAATATAAAAAGGTTCAATAACCCATTAGTGAAAGATTTATGTATGCACACACACACGTACACACACCTTTGCACACGCACACATGAACAGTGGGTCAGAAATTATTACCAGTTCAGAGTCTAATGAGAAAAATATCTGTTGGGAAAGTATCCTTAATTCTCTGGAATTCATTCAGAAAAATTCTCAGATGTGCAAAACAGCAACATTTATTGGACTGAATTTTATCTACAGCATGAAGCAGAAGTTTTAAGTTGAATATTGTCTGTTTTTTTGTGTGTGTGAGACAGACAAATGAATGAAAATAGCTCTTCAGGGAAATCCATTTCCAAAATGCATTCATTAGGACTTTACTGAAGTGCAAGGAAAGAAGATGAAATGACAAGTCATCTTGAATATAATATGGGTTTAAAAAACTTTTTTCCACCTTGAGTAATTATTAGCTTAATTTACCAATGCTCAATCTATTACTATGCCTAGAAAACTCCTGATTATGTATTAAAATAAAATAAGAATATTTTTAGAAACACAAATTTTGAAGTCTCGATTTTGAATTGAAGAACTTAAGAATATTCATGCTCAAAACCAAACTCTGTTATATATATTAAGAAAAAGAGAGAAAAGGAAAGAATGTATTTACTCATCACTGTAATCAAGCAAAAAACTATGCTTCAAACTCTGTCTTTATAAAAAACCAGTTAAGTTGTATTTGGAAATTTGTTTAACCTTATCAACCTTTTCTGCAAATATGTAAAAAGGGATTATTAATACTTAATTTGTAGAGTTGATGTGATAAGTAAATTAAATAAGTGCAGAGCAGTAGCACCTAACTGAAAATAGATTCTTATTAAATGCCATTACTATTCTTACTCCTTTTGAGAATCTAGAAACTTAACTTAATTACAGGATTTCTTCTGCTTCCACTACTCACTAATAAAAACATACCCTATTTTCAGACAAATAATCTATTATCAAACAAAATATCTCAACCTGTATGATTCTCAAAAATAGTAACATCCCTCTCCAAGCACAAAAGTCTGTCCTTTCTCCCTGTGTCTTTTATAACCATTGAAATTGTCCTTTAGGTTATAGTTAAAATCATACTTTGCAAAATACTATCAGACTTCAAATAGTAAGTCTCAAGCATTGGAAAAAATATGAAAAAGAAGAATAACACAACTCAGTGCTTCAATTAAACATGAGCATACATAAACACAACTTTGCACAAACACACAGGCACAATGGGTCAGAAATTATGACCAGTTTAGAGTCTAATGAGAAAAATATCTGTTGAGAAAGTATCCTTAATTTGGATACTTAATTTGGATATTTAAAAAAATTCCAAATGTGCAAAATTAAATACTCTATAAGGAGAATATAATATAAAAATATGGGCATCTATCTCTCTCCTCAATTTTCTACCCACCAATATGGCTGGTAATGTACACACAATGCAATCCAATCAATTTTCTAGCACCTAGAATCATTCATGTTCAGCATTCCAGAACACCCATTCTTCAATCTCATTGAATTATCTAGTTTTTCCACCTCTCTTTATTTTTCTACTTATGTATCTCAGCCCCAGTTATTTTGTTCCTTTTGGACATCCACTTTATAGAAACTCAAATTAGAAATTTTAACCTCCTTGTCCTTCTGGGTGAGCCTTGTAGTTCAAGATACTTAATCTTTATACCATGCTGCAACAGGTTTAATTTACTTTCCAGGCATTATATGGTCATTTAAAGAATACTTATTTAAAGTTTATAATAAACAAAACATTTCAGGTTGTAAAGTTATACAGATAAGCAATGCAGGATGTTTTACTACTTACCATGAACTTATTACTTAATCTGACTAAAATTCATTTTGTCAATCTGAAAATGGAACTAATAATACTTACGCTGCTTAGTTTTCCTGAAGATAAAAGAGGCTATGTATGTGAAAAACATCTGACATATAAGATGTGATATTTTACTTATTCCTGCTATTATTAATATTAATCTAGGTATTTGAATCATAGGGGCAGCAAATTCATGCTGAAATATACATACTAAGCAGTAAACAAAACAATGTTATGTTCCCCCTTTATTTTTAATGTTTTTTTAATAGCTCACTCACTTTTTTTCTCATCTGTGAATAAGTGATTACAGTTATGTCTATGTGTAGTCTAATCACATAATACTATTTTACCTTTTCCAGAAGAACAGTTTATAGGAAGAGAATGTAAAGTTTCAGGAATACTAATGTTCTTGGGGTTTGGCATTACTCCCAGAAGTGCTACAAAAAAACACCTGAACACTGTCTCTTTCAAAAGCAGTAGGTTTAAATAGAATTCTGTTTAGGTTTTTGAATTGTGACATATGTTAATCCCATTAAGACTCTCTGCATGAAAGGGCTGTTAGCAGAATTTTAACATGGTATTATCACGTAACTTGCCACTTTGCAATAAATATTCTGTAAATATTCTAAACCTGGGGAGTTTAAAACCAATAGGAAACTATTAAACAAACTATAGTTTGATTATTTGACATCAACCATTATGCATTATGGAGTCAGTAACACCTAACCTGTTTTCACAATTTACAGTCCGATGTAATACAATATTATATATAGTATTATTGATGTAATGTTTTATATTAAAATATTTTATTTACCATTCATCTGCAAGTTGATCAAACAGTAAAATTTATTTGCAAATAAATGTGGTTTAAAATATATTTAAAATTTTAACTAATAATAAAGTTTTCTGTATTCTTGTCAATTGTTTATAATTGGTTTTGATATTTGCGAAAATATATTTTTAAAATAGAGTGATATAGAGATTTTTCTATACAAGTTCATGTCAAAGCTTTAATATTCAGTAGTCATACTCATATCTTCAATGTACAGGACCATAATCAACAAGAAAGACTAAAAATTTGTCCATGCCTCAATGCATAGGACAAAGGTGGCTTAGGCTCACTGATCCATCCTCATGCTAAGGTACCTATTTCATAAAAAAGGGGGGAATATCATAAGTAAAGAGAAATACTGAGGAAGGAAGAACGGGATTGAGGGAAGTGGAAAAAGGAGAGGAGGAAAACAAAATCGGGGGAAAAAACCTAGTAAATTCCCTACGGGGCATTTTCTTTTCCTAGCCATATTTTCCAACAAAGAAGCAGACACAATTACAAATACTGATTCTACAAAGGCAAATGATTACCTTTCATGCTCAAGACACTGTGTTTGGTAACTGGTAATACTAATATTCTTTCTTTCTTAATGGGAGAGCTCCGGATTTATGCTATGATGGAGGAAAATCTGCTAAAGAGTATATATGGTGCCTTTTCCCTCTCTGTGCATCCATGAGAGACATTCCATATTCCATTGTTTTATGGGATGGTTCCAGCCAGCCTACTATAGTGTTAATTGAAATGACTTCTTGATATCCCTTCAAAATCACTATTGTAACACATCTAAACTCAAAAAACACAAAAATAATAATTGTATAATTTGTATGGATTCCATGTTATTGGGGGAAAAGGGAGATTAACGCACAGTAGAGAAAACATTGATGTGTGTCAATTTGAACAAATATAATTGAAGTTTTAACTGGTTCCTCTTTGCAAAGCAAATTATCCTTCAAGGAACGTACTTGCAAGTCAGGCACCACTGGTGACAGCAATATGAGTAGCATATAACTTATTCTTGAGCTTATGATGCTCCTCAATTAAAATATGTTTCAGTGGGTGGAGCCAAGATGGCCAAATAGGAACAGCTCCGGTCTACAGCTCCCAGCGTGAGCGACACAGAAGTCGGGTGATTTCTGCATTTCTGTTTGAGGTACTGGGTTCATCTCACTAGGGAGTGCCAAACAGTGGGTGCAAGACAGTCGGTGCAGCACACTGTGCGCTAGCCGAAGCAGGGTGAGGCATTGCCTCACTCGGGAAGCACAAGGGGTCAGGGAGTTCCCTTTTCTAGTCAAAGAAAGGGGTAACAGATGGCACCTGGAAAATCGGGTCAGTCCCATCCTAATACTGTGCTTTTCCAACAGGCTTGGAAAACAGCACACCAGGAGATTGTGTCCTGCACCTGGCTCGGAGGGTCCTATGCCCACAGAGTCTCCCTGATTGCTAGCACAGCAGTCTGAGATCAAACTGCAAGGCGGCAGTGAGGCTGGGGGAGGGGCACCCGCCATTGCCCAGGCTTGCTTAGGTAAACAAAGCAGCCAGGAAGCTCGAACTGGGTGGAGCCCACCACAGCTCAAGGAGGCCTGCCTGCCTCTTTAGGCTCCACCTCTGGGGTCAGGGCACAGACAAACAAAAAGTCAGCAGGAACCTCTGCAGACTTAAATGTCCCTGTCTGACTGACAGCTTTGAAGAGAGTAGTGGTTCTCCCAGCACGCAGCTGGAGATCTGAGAACGGACAGACTTCCTCCTAAAGTGGGTCCCTGAACCCCAAGCAGCCTAACTGGGAGGCACCCCCCAGTAGGGACAGACTGACACCTCACTCGGCCAGGTACTCGTCTGAGACAAAACTTCCAGAGGAACTATCAGACAGCTGAATTTGTGGTCTCACGAAAATCTGCTGTTCTGCAGCCACCACTGCTGACACCCAGCCAAACAGGGTCTGGAGTGGCCCTCTAGCAAACTCGAACAGACCTGCAGCTGAGGGTCCTGTCTGGTAGAAGGAAAACTAACAAACAGAAAGGACATCCACACCAAAAACCCATCTGTACATCACCATCATCAAAGACCAAAAGTAGATAAAACCACAAAGATGGGGAAAAAACAGAGCAGAAAAACTGGAAACTCTAAAAAGCAGAGCACCTCTCCTCCTCCAAAGGAACGCAGTTCCTCACCAGCAACAGAACAAAGCTGGATGGAGAATGACTTTGACAAGTTGAGAGAAGAAGGCTTCAGATGATCAAACTACTCCGAGCTATGGGAGGAAATTCAAAACAATAGCAAAGAAGTTAAAAACTTTGAAAAAAAATTAGATGAATGGATAACTAGAATAACCAATGCAGAGAGGGCTTAAAGGAGCTGATGGAGCTGAAAGCCAAGTTTCGAGAACTACGCGAAGATTACAGAAGCCTCGGTAGCCGATGCGATCAACTGGAAGAAAGGGTATCAGTGATGGAAGATGAAATAAAGCAAGAAGGGAAGTTTAGAGAAAAAAGAATAAAAAGAAATGAACAAAGCCTCCAAGAAATTTGGGACTATGTGAAAAGACCAAACCTACGTCTGATTGGTGTACCTGAAAATGACGGGGAGAATGGAACCAAGTTGGAAAACACTCTGCAAGATATTATCCAGGAGAACTTCCCCAATCTAGTAAGGCAGGCCAACATTCAGACTCAGGAAATGCAGAGAACGCCACAAAGATACTCCTCGAGAAGAGCAACTCCAAGACACATAATTGTCAGATTCACCAAAGTTGAAATGAAGGAAAAACTGTTAAGGGCGGCCAGAGAGAAAGGTCGGGTTACCCACAAAGGGAAGCCCATCAGACTAACAGCTGATCTCTTGGCAGAAACTCTACAAGCCAAAAGAGAGTGGGGGCCAATATTCAACATTCTTAAAGAAAAGAATTTTCAACCCAGAATTTCATATCCAGCCAAATTAAGCTTCATAAGTGAAGGAGAAATAAAATACTTTACAGACAAGCAAATGCTGAGTGATTTTGTCACCACCAGGCCTGCCCTAAAAGAGCTCCTGAAGGAAGCACTAAACATGAAAGGAACAACCAGCACCAGTCACTGCAAAAACATGCGAAATTGTAAAGACCATCGAGGCTAGGAAGAAACTGCATCAACTAACAAGCAAAATAACCAACTAACATCATAATGACAGGATCAAATTCACACATAACAATATTAACTTTAAATGGGCTAAATGCTCCAATTAAAAGACACAGACTGACAAACTGGATAAGGAGTCAAGACCCATCAGTGTGCTGTATTCAGG
Source organism: Hylobates moloch (assembly GCF_009828535.3). Taxonomy (NCBI): domain Eukaryota; kingdom Metazoa; phylum Chordata; class Mammalia; order Primates; family Hylobatidae; genus Hylobates; species Hylobates moloch. Next base: position 49,706,709 of record NW_026652276.1, on the reverse strand, counting down.
AAACCCATCTCACTTGCAGAGACACACATAGACTCAAAATAAAGGGATGGAGGAAGATCTATCAAGCAAATGGAAAACAAAATAAGGCAGGGGTTGCAATCCTAGTCGCTGAGAAAATAGACTTTAAACCAACAAAGATCAAAAGAGACAAAGAAGGCCATTACATAATGGTAAAGGGATCAATTCAACAAGAAGAGCTAACTATCCTAAATATATATGCACCCAACACAGGAGCACCCAGATTCATAAAGCAAGTCCTGAGTGACCTACAAAGGGACTTAAAGTCCCACACAATAATAATGGGAGATTTTAATACCCCACTGTCAACATTAGACAGATCAACGAGACAAAGTTAACAAGGATATCCAGGAATTGAACTCAGCTCTGCACAAAGTGGACCTAATAGACATCTACAGAACTCTCCACCCCAAATCAACAGAATATACATTTTTTTCAGCACCACACCACACCTATTCCAAAATTGACCACATAGTTGGAAGTAAAGTTCTCCTCAGCAAATGTAAAAGAAAACAAATTATAACAAACTGTCTCTCAGACCACAGTGCAATCAAACTAGAACTCAGGATTAAGAAACTCACTCAAAATTGCTCAACTACATGGAAACCGAACAACCTGCTCCTGAATGACTATTGGGTACATAACGAAAGGAAGGCAGAAATAAAGATGTTCTTTGAAATCAACGAGAACAAAGACACAACATACCAGAATCTCTGGGACACATTCAAAGCAGTGTGTAGAGGGAAATTTATAGCACTAAATGCCCACAAGAGAAAGCAGGAAAGATCCAAAATTGACACCCTAACATCACAATTAAAAGAACTAGAAAAGCAAGAGCAAACACATTTAAAAGCTAGCAGAAGGCTAGAAATAACTAAAATCAGAGCAGAATTGAAGGAAATAGAGACACAAAAAACCCTTCAAAAAATTAATGAATGCAGGAGCTGGTTTTTTGAAAAGATCAACAAAATTGATAGACTGCTAGCAAGACTAATAAAGAAGAAAAGAGAGAAGAATCAAATAGATGCAATAAAAAATGAAAAAGGGGATATCACCACCGATCCCACAGAAATACAATCTACCATCAGAGAATACTACAAACACCTCTACCCAAATAAACTAGAAAATCTAGAAGAAATAGATAAATTCCTTGACAAATACACCCTCCCAAGACTAAACCAGGAAGAATTTGAATCTCTGAATAGACCAATAACAGGCTCTGAAATTGTCGCAATAATCAATAGCTTACCAGCCAAAAAGAGTCCAGGACCTGATGGATTCACAGCCGAATTCTACCAGAGGTACAAGGAGGAACTGGTACCATTCCTTCTGAAACTATTCCAATCGATAGAAAAAGAGGGAATCCTCCCTAACACATTTTCTGAGGCTAGCATCGTCCTGATACCAAAGCCACAGCCAATATCATACTGAATGGGCAAAAACTGGAAGCATTCCCTTTGAAAACTGGCAAAAGACAGGGATGTCCTCTCTCACCACTCCTATTCAACATAGTGCTGGAAGTTCTGGCCAGGGCAATCAGGCAGGAGAAGGAAGTAAAGGGTATTCAATTAGGAAAAGAGGAAGTCAAATTGTCCCTGTTTGCAGATGACATGATTGTATATCTAGAAAACCCCATTGTCTCAGCCCAAAATCTCCTGAAGCTGATTAGCAACTTCAGCAAAGTCTCAGGATACAAAATCAATGTACAAAAATCACAAGCATTCTTGTACATCAATCACAGACAGAGAGCCAAATCCTGAGTGAACTCCCATTCACAATTGCTTCAAAGAGAATAACATACCTAGGAATCCAACTTACAAGGGATGTGAAGGACCTCTTCAAGGAGAACTACAAGCCAGTGCTCAATGAAATAAGAGAGGATACAAACAAATGGAAGAATATTCCATGCTCATGGGTTGGAGGAATCAATATCATGAAAATGGCCATACTGCCCAAGGTAATTTAAAGATTCAATGCCATCCCCATCAAGCTACCAATGACTTTTTTCACAGAATTGGAAAAAACTATTTTAAAGTTCATATGGAACCAAAAAGAGCCCGCATCGCCAAGTCAGTCCTAAGCCAAAAGAACGAAGCTGGAGGCATCACGCTACCTGACTTCAAACTATACTACAAGGCTACAGTAACCAAAACAGCATGGTCCTGGTACCACAACAGAGACATAGATCAATGGAACAGAACAGAGCCCTCAGAAATAATGCCGCATATCTACAACTATCTGATCTTTGACAAACCTGACAAAAACAAGCAATGGGGAAAGGATTCCTTATTTAATAAATGGTGGTGGGAAAACTGGCTAGCCATATGTAGAAAGCTAAAACTGGATCCCTTCCTTATACCTTATACAAAAATTAATTCAAGATGGATTAAAGACTTACATGTTAGACCTAAAACCATAAAAACCCTAGAAGAAAACCTGGGCAATACCATTCAGGACATAGGCGTGGGTAAGGACTTCATGTCTAAAACACCAAAAGCAATGGCAACAAAAGCCAAAATTGATAAATGGGATCTCATTAAACTAAAGAGCTTCTGCACAGCAAAAGAAAC
>NW_026652276.1:49626591-49699121 GCF_009828535.3 Hylobates moloch | reverse complement strand
CCTAATGCTAAATGACGAGTTAATGGGTGCAGCAAACCAACATGGCACATGGATACATATGTAACAAACCTGCACATTGTGCACATGTACCCTAAAACTTAAAGTATAATAATAAAAAGAGACCAAAAATCAAATAACTATCATTGATATTTTCAATTATCTTTAGTATGAGCTTTAAAAACTTTATGTTGTTCTTCTTTATTTACAAATGTCATAACCATCACAAGAAGTAGGTAGTAGTCTGGATGGCCTAATTTCCACTTAAAAGAGAGCTCCCCTGGTGATATGATGTCAAATAATGGACTTTGTGTAAGGGAACATTTTGCATATTTCTGCATGTCTTGTGACAGATTTTTCACTATTCTGTCTTTTCAAGGATGTTTGTATAGCTAACAGCTTTGGAAGATATATTTCTCTTTTGAGCAGAAGGCAAATTTTGTTTTCTGACCAGTACAATAAAGATAATATCTTCCACTAAAGCAATAATATTTTAGTTGGGGTTGACTGGCTCCCTTAACAGATGGGGGCCTTGCTAAGCTTGGGGCTCCTCAGCTGTGACAGGAAACCATTGTGTGCACAGCATCCACTCCGTCAGCTCCACATGGCCCCTCCAGTGGTTGTGTAGCAGGGAGCACCCATGTGAACCTGAAGCTCATGCTGCCTGCTGAACTGTGAGCACTAATGACACAGGGAATATTTGTCCATCAGTAAGACCATGACATCCTCACTGGTTAGTTTGCAAGTACAGTAAAATCTCAGATCCCTAGCAATTTTTGACAATGTTTCTAGGTTAAGCTACTGATGTCTCAGCCTTTGCTTATTTCTTCAGTATAGACTAATCTGTTGTCGTAAATATTTCCAGGGATCTTAACTTTAATATGTCTAGAATTGAACTCATATTTATTTGGTACCCCAAACCATTTTCCCTTTAAGTGCTCCCATTTCAGTAAATTTTACTATGAATTACATAGAGAAGAAACTTTAGAATGGTCAACCTGCACTTCTAATCAACTACTAAGTCTCATTCCTGCCACTACATACCAGACAAGATCACTGTCATTCCTTACTTCCTGTATTATTCTCCTCTAATCTACTCGCAGATCACAGACAAATGTCAAAAGATCCAAGTATGTCACTTCCCAGTTTGAAAGCTTTCAGTGGATTCCTGGTGGCATTAGGTAAAATAACAATATATAAACTTGGCTTCCGATGTTGCTGTTTCCACACCTAGTCTTGTGTCCAATCCTGCCTTTTGTTCTCTCCTTCATGGACTCTAATCTCCAATTGTAATAAATTTCTGTGCATGAATCCAGTGTCTTTAATTTTACCCCACATCACCTGGTCATTCTGTTCTCTTGGCATGAAACATTTTGTTTTCTATACTTTATCTGCCTAAAAATGTTGTAGAACATACAAAACACTGAAAAACCTCCCTGCCAACCAAGGAATGTATTAGATAATGTCAATAAGACATAATTATTTAATGTTTCTGGAATTAATGCATTTTGAAATTTGCTTCATAAATTCATAGAAATTACTTTTCTCAAAACAAGCATCAATTTATGGTACCTAGAAACTACCCCCCTCACACACACACGCACACTAAGCCAGTGAGATGAACATTTGTATATCTGTATGAGTTGTGCATATTATGAATTCCTAGCAGTAAGAATACAATTAATTTTGAAGGGTAAATAGAATTATGATTTGTTAATACACCTGCAATGGTAACCAATGCTAAATTAAGATACAACTAATTTTGATTAGCTATATTAAAACTTGAGGTACTATGGAAATTAATGATAGCCATATTTCATTTGACATTTAGTTTAAATCAGGTACTGGACCAAGTTCTTTATACATGTTACCTGATTTAATCCTCATAACATTCACATGGGTGGATACTATTATTAATTAATTTTACAGATGGTGGAACTGAAGTTTAGAGGTTTTAACTTACCTAGTGTCTCTGAGCCAGATGGATCTCAGCAGAGAAAGAACCGTGGTCTTCAAATTCCAAAATAAGCCTCTTTACTCGATAGGCTCAACTGCATGCTATTAGTAGAGTGAAAATGAATGCACACAATGCCATCTGTGAAAGAGTGTTAAATGTGATGAGTTAAAATAGTTTGTTTACCTGGAATTCCACTGTAACTGTCATCTTTAACATCTGTAAAGACATACGTAAAAATGCCTGTGAATTTGGATATCTGATTAAAATAAAAATTCTACTAAAGTGAGTTATTTTCACCAATATTACTAAAAAAGAAAGCTGAAGTCATGGAGTGTAACAGTCACAGGGCATTTTATCTAAAGCTCCTCAGTTCCAAATCCTCAGGTCCTCGGGATGTGGGGCTATTCCACCACCACTTACATTGATTGTCCTATGGTGAGTTCTGCCCACACTGCCCTGAAAACTTATAAAATCTAAAATCTTAGTTGATAAACACGTATATTGTTCAAACTAATTTGAGTAGAAATCAATTTAGAGAACATTCACCTGTTAAGAATCAGGCCTTGAGATTTTACGGAAGTTATTAATCTTGGAGAATGAAGATATTATCCTGTTGCTAAGTACATTGCCACTAGACAATTAGGAGTACTTCTTTACTTTATGAGCTTCATAATGAGACTTTCTCCTCCAAGTCTTCTTGAAAAAACCTGTTACAGCCTTTTCAAAGAGAAAATTAATTCAAATTAAATTATATCTATATAGCTGAAATGTTTGAGAAATCATCAAAACAATACATATTATTAAATTTATTATAACAAACTTATAAAAAATGCAATTTACAGAATTCACACTTACAGAGAGATATATGTCAAGTGATTACTACATAGAAGCAGGGGAGAACAGAGATTGGGAGTAAAGCTCTAGCATTAGTCTGGCTAGTTCACCTGGGCAATACCACTTCTGTTCAATAATTTTGGAACAAGAATGATGTTATTTTCCTCCATAGAGGAGAAACATAACTTCATAGGCCAATATAATTGGAAGCTGGTATGCAATTTCTACAGCAGACATTCTGCTTCGGGTTACCCATCTTATGGGAGTTCATTTTGGATCTCAGCACAAAGGGATAGATCTCTCCTTTGGTGGGTCTTAGGCTTTAATCAGTACTGTTCTACCAGAGAGGCAGTCGAAAGTTCTAATCTTTATTTCAAATTCTAAATTATCTGTTCTGAGATTTTCATATTTCTGCAGGTAAAAAATAACCGTAAATACTAAGCTCGCTTCCTTGGGTTTATATTCTCCTTCAAATCATGGCCTGCTATTTATTTAATTTCTTGTTGATTCTCTGATGTCTTAAAGTAAATGTTTGATATGTTACCCAGATTTTTTTGTTGTTTCTCACAATTCAAGGTAAGGTACAAATTATTTAGTTCAAAATTATACAATACAGAAGTCTTCATTTAATATTTTCAGAAATCTTAAGACTTAGAAATATTATCTTCTTTTGACAGATGAGAAACATAAGGATCAAAAAGAGTAATTTATCATTCTGAGGGAATGTACTAGCCATGCTTGGTACTATATTCAATGCCAGGTGGAAAGAATTCCAAGATTATCTTCATACCTTTGTCAAACTTTTGTTGAATACTATTTCTGTTGAATACTATAAATATCTGAAACTTTATGTTGTACATTTCTGCTTTGAGGGTTTGTGTCTATGAATTTGTGTCATTATATATGGCTTTGTTCTTTCTTTGCTGAATTTCTTCCACCCCTATTTAATCCATGAAAATGCAAGCTAGAGACATTTATAAATATTATGAAAGTTGCTAAATTCATTTTCAGAAATAAAACTCTCTAGTTTACCAATCAGCTTATTCTTTCTTTACATAAATTTCTCATTGTGGCAAGCTTTGTCCTCTACTAAGCCAAGCAAATATAGCTCTTTTCCTCTCATCAGATGTACCAGACTCTTCTAATCTCTCCTGTTATTTCTTTTTAAGCATGGCCAGAAAGAAGAAAATGTATTTTATTTCAAATAAATTGTTTTATCTTTAATGCTGGATGCTCTTATTGGTGAGTGCAATTGTGTGTATGGGTGTGTTTAATCTCTGAAATCACATATCTCTTCTGGATCAGAAGTCTGCAAACATTTCCACAAAGCATAAGATAGTAACTATTTTATATTTTAGGATATAAGCATAAGATAGTAACTATTTTATACTTTAGGATATAGTTGCAACTGCTTAATTCTTCCCTTCTAGTGGGAAAAGAGCCATAAAAAGGCATAAATAAATGCACATCTAGTGTTCCAGTAAGATTTCACTTCCAGCCTGTGATTGTAGTTTCCTAACCCATGCTCTAGTTTACTGAGAAAATTAATATTTTCTATTTTTGCTTTATTTCATGTTTTCTAACTTTTGACAACAAATATATTCATAGAGTGTTCAGAAATGACATCTTTAAAATTTAAAAATTTTTTTCTAATATTTAGTAAATAAAATACATGTGTAGACTTAGACATTAAGTGTATTTATGCATTTTTGCTATACATAGACTTCCCTCCTTTAATTATTAGGGGAAATTATATTGGACTGTATATACTATTATCTTGGTTTTCTACATTATATTTATATCTAATTTCAGGATTTGGAAACACTGTAAGGAAGAAAAACCTTAAGTAATTTATTTTCTTAATAGTTTTGTAGAGCCTCACATTTGATTTCGTGGAAATTTTATCTTTATATGTCCACAACCTATAAGGTTATTGGTGTGAAGACTAGTTTACTTCTTTGATTTCTGTTATATATCTTTTGAAGTACGCTAATGTAATGGAATCACCAATACACATGCAATGTGCTTTATCTGGTTTCATTAAAGGTGGTAAAAAAAAAAAAAGGAAAAATAACAAACTATTGTCATCATGTAGTGTTGTAATGATATCGTTGACTGAAGTTTTCAAAGCATCAACTTTTTAATCAGATAAATAAATTATCTTCAGAGTCAGCATATTGAAGGCTGCTGGCTGACAGAAATAAATAGATAGGAGAAAAAATTGCGGCCGGGTGCGGTGGCTCACGCCTGTAATCCCAGCACTTTGGGAGGCCGAGGCGGGCGGATCATGAGGTCAGGAGATCGAGACCACGGTGAAACCCTGTCTCTACTAAAAATACAAAAAATTAGCTGGGCGTGGTGGTGGGCGCCTGTAGTCCCAGCCACGCGAGAGGCTGAGGCAGGAGAATGGCGTGAACCCCAGGGGGCGGAGCCTGCAGTGAGCCAGATCGTGCCACTGCACTCCAGCCTGGTGAAAGAGCGAGACTCCGTCAAAAAAAAAAAAAAAAAAAAAAAAAAAATTGCAATGCAACTTCAGTAGAATAACATTAGGTTAAACAATAATTCAACATGTTGTGATTCCATATGTGTATCCATACACAATTCCACGTTTGTTTCTGTACATGATTGTATTCTTATATATTATGCAGTTAGACAATAAATTTTTAATATGCTGGAAGCAGAAATAACACCATTTTCACATAGATCCATCTAACTATTCAATAAAACTTATCAAACTCAGAAACATATTTATAACAACCTATGCTGGCTTAATACATTTTAGTAAAAGAACAATTTCAGCTTATTACCTAATTTAATATGACATTCACGACCTTCTAACAAAGTCAGGTAAGTAAGTTTATCCCCTCTTTATTAATGAGGACACTGAGTTTACAGTGATTACTCATCTTGCTCATGTTTTTACAATACATAAATTTCATTTTTAGGATTCGAGAACATGAATTATGATGCCTGGTATACATTCCCCACTCCCCTGTCTATAATAATTTCCTTTCCCTTGAATGGCCATTTAAAAATAATCAAATTTTGACTCAAATATACAATATATGTATAAGGAACAAACTATTTTGCCCTGCCATGCCATAAGTAAAATTTGTTTTAAAATCACTTTTTATTAATGTTATATTCTTATTGAATAGGCAAGACAGGTATTATTACCCCCCTTTTTTCTGATAAAGCTAAAGAACAAAAGTTGTTAAGTGAGTTTATTGTTATACTCCTAGTACCACACAAGCGTTGTAAGCTCCAGCTTGGTTTCTGGGGCAGAAACAGGAAAATTTCATCAAATAGTAACAATGATAATAATGATAGAACAAAAAAACTTAATAACTAGTACTCATAGGTCATTTAATGTGTCAGGTGTTTTCCTAAATGCTTTACATATCAACACCTTTCTAGAAATGAGGAAAGTAAAGACAAAAGCTAATAAAGACAAAAGCCAGTAAAGACAAAAGCTAGTAAATGATGGACTGTGGACTCATTCAGAGAATCTTACCACACAGTCTGTGCACTTGAACAGAGCACTCTGCCACCTCTTTTACTAAATTAAGCTCTATTGTGTCCAACAAAATAAATATTAGTGAGTAGTCAACAGTACAAATAGTTACAAAATTAAGTAAGGTGATAGTTTAACAGTCACAAAATAGGTATATAAATATGTACAAAACAATAAAACTATACATTTGAACAGTAGTTTCCATATTAATGATTGTTTCAGAATAGTTTCACGTACATTATTTTATTGGTCATAATATATCCAAAATTGCAGCAGCTAAAAAATGTCAGTACATAATTTTATTTTTCTTGATGAATTACAATTTTAAACACTATACGTAAATTTTAATTCTTTATCCATCAGTTTAAGATGTTAAGATTGACCTATTACCTATCACATATTGTATTAGTGCTCCACATTAATCTCCAAACCTTTTCCTATTTCTGCAATTAGGTCTTCCTCATGTTATCTAAGTTGTGAATTCTGTATACTTAAAATCTAATAAACAGATGGTATAATTTTATCCTTATATAAATATTATTCACCGAAGAGCCATGTGTTATAATCACATCTGTGGAGAAAATAAACAATGGAAATAAATTATTTTAAATACCAAGGTCAAGTGAATTTTAATCTCTTGGCATTCCATTAAGGTTTATAAAATCATACTACCAAGGACCATGCTTATCTCCAACAAAACAAAACTGTTTCCCCTGAATTTTAATGGGCCTTTTTTCTTTGAGAAAAATATGTCAGATGATTGACTTCTGCTGCCTATCATTTAATTATGCAGTTGTTAAATATCCTAACTTGACTCAGTTGTTTTGTAGGCACATACATGCCTTCCATGATTTTTAAAAATTATTTTGTTGTACATCCCTATTTTGAATATGTACTTTCTTAGATCCCTTGTCTTTCTCCTTTTTGTATTTCTAGCTTTTTTATATTATAAATGAATGAAAATGACATAGAACTGGAAATGCTAATGAAGAATCAAGTGAAAATTTTAAAACTAAAAAATTACAATAGCAAAAACTAAACAAACAAAGGGTAGACAGGAGAATACACAGATGAGAGGAAGATTAGAGAGCAGCACATTGGCAAAAAAATACTCACATTGAAGCTGTGTGGGTCCTCCAGGGAGACCCTGAGGCACAGCTTAGCATTCAGAATGTTTATTTCAGAGTTCCCATGAGATTCACACTTTGAATGAGGAGGAAGCACCGTAAGGGGAAGGAGGATGTATGGGTTATTTTGGAAACCTTCCACATCCAAGTTTCTGTTCACTGCTGCTAGGATGCTGATCAAGAGAGTGTTTTTATATTTAATCTTCATTATCTAAGGACATCCTGGTCACATGATTGAGTTAATGAAATCACTTTTGAGGAAAGTTGTATGACATAACCATTATTTTTGACGAGAATTTCAGTTGAAGGAAGAGTAGAACTGTCATCAAGAAATAACAAAATTTTGCAGTCGTTATTCCATCCAGCTTTTCTGCAGTGAGGATGAGCCACTGATACAAAACGTTTCTGAAACCAATCAGAAAAGATGTCCCCTGGTGCCCTGGTGATCCATGTTTCTTTGTTAGCATAATAGTGGAAGAGTAAAAAATTCACTCCTTGGAAACAGCAAGCAGGCAGGCTTTTGCCTATCACAACAAATCTATACTTAACGTGTGTCTACTGCATTATTACATCCCACCATAGTTATTCCGTGCTTGGCATTTTAAATTTCTGTAGGGTTGTCTAATCAGTTGTAGTTAGTGTCTTTCTTGAGCAATAATGCCAAAGCAGTGATATTTTCTTAGCATTATAGACTTGTTCTAGCATCAGATTTTCATCAGTGATACTTTAGCAAACTCATCAATGAATTTCTCTGGGAAGGATCACTGCAGGCCTTTAAAAATTTAAGTCTGTATCTTTTCTTAAATTACTCCAACAAGCCTGTTGAATATTCACAGTACCCTCCAATTTTCAGTTCATTGCGATAAATCTTTGCTTGTTTCATGATCAACATACCATTACGTGGCATGTATTTACTACAATGCTCACAGCTCTAATCTTTCAATAAACAATAAAGATCTTCATTTTAATTCATCATTAACAGCTGTTCATCACTTTCAACATAAAATTCAAAAGTTTATACTTTTGTTTCTTCAGCATATAGTATGGTGGTTATTTCAGCACCATAATTTTCTGTAAAATACTTTACATTTACAACTGTGTCCAGTTTCTCCAATGGTTTGACTTTCTATGTTACTGATAAACTTAAATACTTTCTGATGTTTTGTCACTGTTATCCATAGGGTTATCTGCAAGAGCTGACATTTTCAACAATATCTTTACACCACACAGCAAAGGATAAGCAAAAACAACACAGCGAGCAATGCACATAGGTCTTGCCCCATCTGGGGCATCGTCAGGAACCTGCTGTTGGTGCATCCAACCTGCATGCATGCCATTTTATTACTCTTTGTAAGTATGTTTGACTGAGGGAAGCTGGGCATGAGGAAAAAAATATAATGCAGCTGAACGGTGTTAGGGTCATTTTTCCCTCAGGGATGCTGAAGAAACTGTGTATTGTACACCTGAGTTTTGATTGTGACCTGTCACATGGGGTCAGGTGTGAAATTTTCTACCTGTGGCTTCATGTCAGAACTAAATAAGTTTTGGATGTTGGAGCATTTTGTATTTTGAATTTCCAGGTTAGGAATAATATATATCTATATCTATATCTGTTTCTATATCTCCAATTATATTCTCTTGTATCTTGACATACATACATGCTGCTGCTTGTAGTTATCCAAAGGTTCACCATTAATCTGTTTATTCTCCTCTTCCTCCTCCTTCTTTGTCTTCCCCTTCTTTTTCTTTCATTTGTTTGTTTGTTTTGGGTAGTTTATATTGCTATGTTTTTAAGTTCATTAATATTTTTCTGAAATATTTAATGTGACATTAATCACTTCCAGCATAGTCTATATTAAACTTGTTAGTTTCTAGCTCAAGAAGGTTTATTTAGATTTGAACATGTATCTAAAATGTCTCTACAAACACATCCAATCTTCTAGCATTTAAATGTATGAAATGCAAGTATAAGTATATATATAACTATTATATATATACTTTATATATAACTATTATATATATATTTTATATAAACTATTATATATATATAACTATTATATATAAATGCAAGTATAAGTATTATAACTATTATTTCAATAGCCTTATCTATGAATTCTAACCTCTACATAAATTCTGGGTTGCTTTCAATTGATCGATTTTTCTCATTATTGTTAATTATACTTTCTTCATTCTTTGCATACCTATTTTTTAATAAATGCCAGAAATCGTGATTTTACTATTTTGGAAACTAAATACATAGGTACTATTATAAATGTTCTTGAGATTTGCTCTTGGATGCAGTTAAGTTACTTGGAAACTGGTTTATTCTTTCAACTCCTGCTTTTTCTATTCATGGGGTGAGACCAGATTAGCATTTAAGCTAGACCTAATTTTTCCTCACTGCTGGGTCAAAGCCTTTCTACATATTCTGTTCAGTGAGCCATAAATATAGATATTACTCCCAATCTGACTAGTGGGAATAGAAAAACTTAAGAAACTTGCCAATCTAATCCTTATCCAATAGATGTGCATAGCATAAGAAATGCAATAATATATAGTAAGAATAATACATGATAATCAAATTGAATTTATTTCAGAAATACAAGGTTGGTTTTCCTAAAAAAAACAAGATGAGGCTTTTCATCATTGTAATAGAACTAAATAATAAATTTATATGATCATCTCCATAGATGCAAAAATAGTATTTAAAAAATTAACAATGAAATAGAATTTTCAGTCTTGGCTATTATAGATTTATACCTGCTACCCTAAAAATTATAAAAGCAAGACAAAACACGTAAAAAATTCATTTACAATATTGGAAAGCAATCAAATAAGGGAAATATTAATCTCTCATTTAGTTCAGCTTTCACCTTAAAAGCATTCTTCAAACTGCATTTCTGATAAAGAAAACACTTACAGAAAATGGTAGTTTTACTAGATAGAGGAAATAGATTTCAGAATTCAAGACTCCCAAAGCCACTGGGATTTGTTGGAGGCAAGTTACCTGAAGAGATCCCCAACAGTCTGTGTAAAAAGTCTCCTAAGTATATGTATGAATAAACTTTTGAGAGTTTCTGGGAAGCTAGAGTTGAGCAGTTGAGCAGAGATTTCAGAGGCTACACATTGCATATTCCATCAGTAAATGCAAAATTAAAATAGGTAAAGTCTGCAGCCAAGCATTAACAACATCAAGAAAGTGGACTGTTAAATTAACTGCCTGCCAGGAAAAAAAAAAAAAAAAAAAAGGTAAGATTCTTTAGAGGAAGATAACATAAACTAGAGTCTCTACATTTATTACCTACAAATTATATAAAATTATACATTTCTGGATATATAAGGAAGTAGGAAAAGTGACTGATAACCAAGAGAAAAAAATAATCAATGAAATCTTACCTGGAAACAGTCCATATATATTGCTGATAGCAGAAGAGAACTCAAAGTAACTATCTTTAATATGGTAAATAAAATAAGAAAAAATATGGGATAGATCATTTCAAATAGGAATTCAAATCTATAAAATAACTACAAAACCTATAAAATCTTTAAAAATAACCAAATGGAAATCTTAAAATTAAAATATTCAATATCAACATTGAAAGCTTTTTTGATGCATATAGTAAGATTAAGAAGAGCAGAAGATTAATTGAACTATAGATCAATACAAAGTATCCAAGTTGAAAAACAGGTAAAAATTTAAATAACAGAAATAAAAAGGAGAAATATTTGTGTTATATGCTGAACACATCTCATATATATGTAATTTAAGTCCCAGAAGGAGAGAAAAGAGAATGGATCAGAAGAACTATTTGAAGGACAAACAAAACAAATAAATGGTCAAGAATATTTCCATGTGATGAAAGGGCAATCTTCAGATTCAATAATCTAAATAAATCTCAAGCATAATAAATAGAAATAAAACTAAAACCATGTTATACTCAAATTTCTGAAATTTCTCAAAGACGAAGAGAAAAACTTAAAAACAGCGAAGGTAAAAGCCATATTACCTTCAAAGGAGCAAATTAAGCCTACTTGATGATGTTCCAAAGGAAGGACAAAGCTAGACGGTAATGGAAACAGATACTTAAATTGTTTAAGTCAAAGACTGTCAATCTAGAATCATGTTGTCAATGGATATATTCTTCAAAATAAAAGCAAGACAAAGATCTTTTCAGATAGAAGACAAGAAATGGGCCAGTCACTGTGACTCACGCCTGTAATCCCGGCACTTTGGGAGGCCTAGCGGGCGGATCACGAGGTCAAGAGATCCAGACCACCCTGTCCAACATGGTGAAACCCCATCTCTGCTGAAAATACAAAAATTAGCTGGGCATGGCAGTGCGCACCTCTAGTCCCAGCTACTCCAGAGGCTGAGGCAGGAGAGTCGCTTGGACCCAGGGGGTGGAGGTTGCAGTGAGTCGAGATCACACCACTGTACTCCAGCCTGGCGACAGGGCAAGACTCCGCCTAAAAAAAACCAACCAAACAAACAAAACAAAAAAAAACGGAAAAAATACATATTTTCAGCAAACTTGCACTACTAAAAAAGAAAAGTAATTCCCTAGATTGAAACGAAATTATTCAAGGGAAAAATAAAAAATTAAGACTGTGTTAAGAAATGAGGACTACCAGAAAGGGTAAATACTTTTATAAATGTATATTGACTATTTGAAAGAACAATAATAACGTTTTATGAGATCTGTAACATTGGTGAAAGTAAAACACATGATGCTACTGGCACAAAGTGTGAGAGGGGCTCAATGGGGATGAACATTTAGAAGATCTTCGTGTTATTTCAAAAGTGAAAGGCATCAAATGCGAGTATTATTTAAATAAGTAAAGAATACATGTTGTAATTGTTAGGCTAACCACTAAAATAATTAAAACAGAACATACATCTAAATAACTGATATTGTAAAGCAAGAAATGGTTTTATAAAATTATTATATCCGGAAAACAAACGAAAAACAGAAGGTGATGAGATAAAGTAAAAAGATATCAATGTGGCAGATATAAAACCAATTATATCAGTGATTATGCAAAATGTAAAAGGTATAAACACTTCAAATCACAGATAATAAAACAATTTTAAAGCTCCAGTTATATTCTCTCGTCTCTTGAAAATTCGTAAATTAAAAAAAGAGCACACTTTAAATAACTCAGGTGCCAATGGTAAAATCAGTGTCAGTGAGAAACTATGTGAAGCTCATAATAAAAATATATGTTATCAAAATTTGCAGGATATAGCTGACATAATGCTTAGAGAGAAATTTAGAGCTCTAAGTTACTATATCAGAAAAAAGAAAAACTGAAAATTAATTATATAAAGCATGCATCTCATTAAGCTGAAGAAAAATAGTGAATTAAATATAAACAATCTTACCCTTTTAATTCCTTTGTAGTATTTCATAGTGGGTGGTTTCCAAACTTTATTAAATGTCAAGCTCAACATTCCATTACATTTAAAACTAGCTTTCTGATTAAGATGTTAGATGTGGGTTACTGTTTAGCTCTAAAATCTGTTGAAAGATGAGTTTGAAACATATAGCTTATAAAATGAAGACTAAAAAGATGTATCTATTAACATTAAAACTTTGAGAGAAGGGCATATTATGGTTGTAAAATAAAAGCCATTTTAAAAGACAAAAATATAAGAGAAACAATTGAATATACTTATTTGTGTATTAAGCCTACTTTTTTATCCATCTAGATAGCTGATTGTACCTACTGTAAGTACAGATAATTTGAATATATATCCAAAATATTAACCACAGTTATTGTTGGGTTACATGATGACTAGTTTTGTTAATTTTTACATATTTTCAATATTCTTATAAGGAACATTATTATGTAATAAGAATTTTTAAAGAAGCACTAATATATACTACTAATTAAGGACTTTTTTTTACTAATTACATATGTTTTCCTAATTCTCATAAGAACCATAAACAGAGATATTGTTTGTACTTCATATGACAGATTAAAGTCAGTTTTCTACAGAAATTTCAAGGAATGTTGATTCAATTATTTAATCAAATTAAATTAATCCTTCATCAATTAGATTTACATTTAGAGATAAGTTAAAAGGCGATAGATGTAATTCCATCAGTAAAAATCTATAAGATTATTAAAACTTTTGCCTTCTCATAATTTCATTTTAGAGAAACATTTTAAATGTTATCCTTTAAATAAGGTAGGCTCCATTCACATTTCCCAATGGTCATAACACAAGAGGGAGATGTATTAAAAGATGTCAGGAATAAAAAGTCAATATACTTGTTATCAAATAGTTAGCATTAAAATGTAAGAAGGTCTTTGAAATAAATGTGATTTTGAATCAAATCACAAAGAAGACATTAAAATATATAAACCGTTTTATTTATAAGTCAATAGTGCACCTACATAAGCAGACCAAATATATTCGCTTAGGAATGCATTTTTCAGTGTATGTGTGATATAATATATTTGATTTTTAAGTGTCTTATATTTTAAGTAATTTTAATTATACCATAGACTATATGATTAGTGCTCATAATTTATTTAAAAAGTAGATATGTATAATTTAAAAAGCAAAATTACTCCTTAATATTGTCCCATCCTATATTCGATAGAATTTTTAATAATATTATACATATTCTTTTCCATACAATGGTACTTCGCAGTAAAAAAAAAAAAAAATTAGCAGCATAGCATTGAACATTATTGTAATTTGGAACTACACAGTTTTTTTTTTTTTTAACTTCAAAGTTGGACTCTGAACATTTGAACAATTTGGAAAGCCCTGTGACCACTACATCTTTTTTGTGTAGTTCAACCTCATTAAAAATACTTGCTAATGAATTTGTAACCAAGAGCCTGCAATCACAAAGTGCAAATTAAGACTTCTGTTATCATTAATGTAAGTAAACACCCACAAATCAAGACAAAATGGATCCCTATATTCTAAACTTTGAAGTTTTTATGAGAAATAAATTAACCATAAAATTAGAGTGCAGGCAGTTTTCTGAAGAAAAAAATCTTAAAGGTACTCTAAAATACTTAAAAGGCAATACTTCCTTTACAAATTTAGACAGAGACACATAAGTTGAACAAGGCAATTTGAAAATTGGGCAAGATTTAGATTCCCATTAAAATTGGCCTTTGCTTAAGTTTTCTGAAAGTGAATTAGACTCACTGTAAGTGGCTGCTACACAATAGTTTAAAAAACCAAAAACAACACAGATGAAGTGCTCTTACTGCCTTAGACTCCTCAAACCTAGATATTCAGGGAAGTCTCTCCAAAATGATGACTACTTCCAAGATCGCTATTTCAGAGCAGAATAAATAAATTTTTTTGAAGAGCATGAGAAAAAAATACAAAAGAAACATTAAAAATGCAGACAAATGTGTATGTTTAAGTGTTTTATTAATGAGAAGGAATTTGTATTTTTTTAACTTGTACTCGTTTTAAACTTTCAATTTAGAGATAAATGTATATAAGAACATATACAATTTAGATACTGTGCATCCACAAATAATTATAAAAGTAAGATCATTTAAAAGGATAAGATCTAAAGAATACATGAACACTAATCCTTTTTAGTGTGACAATGTAAAAATAGAAATATGAGCCATGAAGCATTCTTATCAGGATTTCATTGCAAAACATTAGACCAAGTCCTGAAAGGCTGATTATATTAACTATCTCGACATATGTTGTTTAAGTCACGTTAACTTAAGCTTCTATCACTATTAAAAGTTACAAAAATACTTTAAGACCTTATATAATTTCTTTCATATATCGTTTGAATTTAATAAAGAAACTAAGGCATATGTCATGTTTCAAAACATATATGTTCAGGATTTGCTAGATCAGATTTGAACCACTCAGCTTAACAATGTACCTTTCTAAAAGCATTGCTTTTATCATTACAACTTCAATTTTAATACTTAGACAAGATTTTGAAGGATCAAAGATAGGTGTCCTTTATTTAGATGAAGTCAATCAAGGAGGATTTAGTTAAAACTTTAATGTTAAAATTTAAAAATTTCCAGAACCTTGTTACTATGGCAATACTTATTTTTAAGTCAAAATGGTTAGCATTCAGAATTCAGTTTAGAATAATTTTAAATAACCTTTGTTCTGTAGTCCCTAGTTCCTAACATGTTTGCCTCAGAAATCTCATTGAAATGAAAATACATATATAGAGAAATACGATTAAAATTAACATATATATATTTTCATTTCAATGAGGTATGTGTGTATACACACAGACACACACACACGCCTATTTTGAGAGCGAGCGAGCGAGCGAGAGTGAGTTATCAGCAATTTCTATTGGTTCATAATTCCACAGTTTCTTTATTTTAGACATTTCCATTATTAAAGAATGGCCATCATGGATATAATGTTCTCTTTTTTGGTGAATTTTAAAAGGACATTGTATTTAAATATTTCAGATCTATTTATATGTGTAAGATATAACCAAAATCTGTTTACCTGTGGCCCAAATCAAGTGCAGTTAAACCTATTTCTATCGTCCACCTCTTTCCCTTGGGAATTTTATCTTATTCATTTTTCTACCTTTATAGACAGATTCCTAAACTGTTGATAATACGTTTTCATATTTTAAATTTTGACCAAAGTACTTTTATATTGTTTGTATTTTTCTACAATTATAGTATTCTTTGCTATCTTAGTTGTGTTACTATTTTTTAATAAGTTTTCAGATTAGGAGGTCTGTTTATTGATGTTATATAGAAAATATTACAATGGTTATGTTCATATTATATTCAGTGAACTTACTTGTTTTATTTAAATGATTTGCTTACAGATTATCATGTTTTGTTATCAACTGTTTTGAAAAAAATGACAGTTTATTCATTGCCAAATTTAATATTTTTCATTTTTTTCCTTTGTGTCCTCTTATTCTGTTAGCTTAGACATTGAACACATTGTTGCACAAAAAATAGCAAGTACCAGGAATCTCGTATTCTTTACAATATTTTTAAAAAATGCATCTTGAACTTTGAAATTTATGAGGTTTTCTGTAGTTTTTTGGTAGATAAGCTTTATTGGGAAAGAGTTAACTTTCTATTCATAATTTCATTTTAGAAAATAATATTCTCCTGTAGGAATAAAGTGTATTTGTAAGTAATTTTTAATAAAATTTAAGTATATATTAAATCTCATGTGAAAAACAGCCTCTGATAATTAAAAAACTGAAAAATAAAACTAAACCAAAAACCAAGATATTTCTCAACAGTAAACATAGATAATTCAAATGTTAGTATACAGCAGTACACACAATCCAGAAATATATTAGTTGAATCATGCTTCTCAAAAATATTTATTTCAAAAATGTTAGAATGGCAGTTTATTACCATGGAATTGAAAATCCTAAGCAAGATTTTTTACAGACATAAATCCTGGTTCTTTCCCTTAATACTGTGTCCTTGAGCACACTATTTACTCTCATTAATACTTTCTTCAGGGTTAATTTAATTCATGTTATCAATAATTTAATAATACCCAAGACTTTATATTTTAAAGTTTTGTGAAATAAGTTTTTTAAATAGCATATATGGATACAAAGGAAACATTCATTATTGTTGAAAATCTTAGCTATTTGATCAATGTCACCATTTTTGTTTTAAATAAATAAGACAATAAACTAATTACTCAAAGAGAATATAAACTATTATCGATTTCTGGTTACATGGTTTCTTTGAATATGTTTATATTTCAGATATAAGTAACATTTTAAGCTACATTAATTGAATGTGAAAAGATAAATAGAATAAAATGAACATAACCTGAGGTCCCCTAAATTAGTGAAATATTATGGCTATTTCTATAATTAGAGTTCAGAAACCTGGCCACTTAAAGAGTCAAATATATATGAATGGTTATCTCAATACCAATTTTTGGTTGATTTGTTTTCTTTATGAAATTTTCTGTCTTGTAAATTTTACCTAAAGGATACATGAGTTTTATAACACTAAAACGAACAACATTTTTATAATAAATAGTAGACTAGAAGTTTCCCCATTGTGTTTGAATTTTTTTTTTTTTGTAGATTTCAGAATCAGAACTGAAAACAAGAGATATAGAACACTTCATTTCTTAAGGACAGTCATTGACAACTAGGGCTGCACACTTTTCCCTCAGAGCCAAACCAAATTGCCACATGTTCTTACTTACAAGTGGGAGCTAAACATTAGGTGCACATGAACATCAAGGAAACAATAGACACTGGGGACTATTAAAGTGGGGAGGGAGGCAAGAGTTAAAAAACAACTTCTTGGTTACTATGCTCACTTTCTGGGTGATGGAATCGTTTGTACTCCGGATCTCAGCATCATGCGATATACCCGTTAACAAATCTGCACATGTACGCCTGAATTGAAATAAAAGTTAGAGAAAGAAAGGAGGCTTCAGATTCACAGGATGACCA
Source organism: Hylobates moloch (assembly GCF_009828535.3). Taxonomy (NCBI): domain Eukaryota; kingdom Metazoa; phylum Chordata; class Mammalia; order Primates; family Hylobatidae; genus Hylobates; species Hylobates moloch. The sequence continues at coordinate 49,681,256 of NW_026652276.1, read as the reverse complement.
AATGAAGAGAGATTAATAGAAAATACACGAACAAAAACGCACAAAGAACAAAAAAATAGAATAGAAAAAAAGAGAGCAGAAGAGACATAGATCACTGGGAAGATTTCTACCAAACATACAGTTACAGTCCAGAGAGTAGTCAAGAGAATGGGGGCACAATTAGTACTTGATAATATAATTCCAAAATATTGTCAAAACTGTTGAAAGACACCAACTCAAAGAATCAAGAACATCTGAGAACCCCCAATAAATAAATAAAATGTGTTACCATAGTACAATTTTTCTCAATGTTTGGCTGCAGGAATGCCATCATCACCACTTGGGAATTGGTTAGAAATACAAATTCTTAGGCTCCACTTCAGGCCAGCTAAATCTGAAACTCTGCCTACAGGGCCCAGAAATCTGTATTTCAACAGGCCCTCCAAATGAATGCTTTAGAATTACTAAGTAAACTGATAGGAAAAAAACTTCCCTATTCAATATCTAAGGCACCAAACTGGTAAAAGTCATCTGAAAGCATGGAATATCATTTCATGCAATGAAACTAAGTGACAGTTTTACTAACTTTGGGGCCACTGGAACTGGACTGGAAAAAAAAATCTAAGCTCTCCCAAACCAAACCCCTTGAAAACTTGTAAAACACTGAAAATGAATTGTCAACTTATAGGTTTAATTTAGATTAAAAATGGATACATTCTCCCTTACTCTGAATAACACAGAATTAAAAGTAAAAACAATATTGTATAATAATGCAAAAGGACAATGTAGCTTAGGATTTCCATGAGTGGACTTAGAAAAAAAGAGTGCTTGGATCACAAGCCTTTGAGTAATGAGCATCTTCCTCCATGAACTAGGATATATGATGGTACCTGTGTTTATATAATTTTTTAAATTATAAAATGAGATAAAGTATGTGAAGCACTTAGTACACTGTCAGACATGTATCAATACTCAGCAAATGACAGTCATTATTACTAGTTACACAGATTGAGCAGGTACACTATCTTTCACCCCAAGGCTTTTTTCCATGCATTCCTTCATCCTAAAGTTTTGTGATAAAGGCATTATTTTTATATCCACTTTACTGACAATTACATTTGTGTGTAGTGAACTTAAATATATATCTATTGACAAGAAAAGTTAAGTTTAGTAAACTTAGATATGTATTTACTGACAAAGAAACTAAAGTATATAGTAATCTTAAATATACACCCCAAAGTTATACAGCTGGTATTGATATTTTTCCCACTAAGAGGGAAATATTTAGAGATTGTCTGAAAGTAAGAAAATTAATTTCTTCCCATTTAGTTGAGAAACTAAAAAAAAAACTTTGTGATTTTATCTGTGCTAATTTTAGCATATACTGAAGATTAATACTATTACACATTTTTTAAAGTGTAAAAATTTTAAATCATTAAAATCATTTAACAAAATAATGGATATTTATTGATGTATGGATCAATAAAAATAACTGCATTATTGTTTGAAACCATTTAGGTTTCTATTATTGATAAATGTATTCATTATTAACAGCTTACTATGTTGCATTGTAATAGCATGTTGTTCTTACTTTAAATATTAATAGAAAAAGCAGATTTTATTGACTTTGAATGGATTTTCATATTTTTAATACAATGAAGCTATGTTTTACTTTCAAAGGTTTTTTCAGTTCTTTTATCTCATTAATTAATTAATTAATTAATTATTATTATTATTATACTTTAGGTTTTAGGGTACATGTGCACAATGTGCAGGTTTGTTACATATGTATCCATGTGCCATGTTGTTTTGCTGTACCCATTAACTCGTCACTTAGCATTAGGTATATCTCCTAATGCTGTCCCTCCCCACTGCCCCCACCCCACAATAGTCCCCGGAGTGTGATGTTCCCCTTCCTGTGTCCATGAGTTCTCATTGTTCAATTCCCACCTATGAGTGAGAACATGCGGTGTTTGGTCTTTTGTCCTTGCAATAGTTTACTGAGAATGATGTTTTCCAGTTTCATCCATGTCCCTACAAAGGACATGAACTCATCATTTTTTATGGCTGCATAGTATTCCATGGTGTATATGTGCCACATTTTCTTAATCCAGTCTATTGTTGTTGGACATTTGGGTTGGTTCCAAGTCTTTGCTATTGTGAATAGTGCCACAATAAACATACATATGCATGTGTCTTTATAGCAGCATGATTTATAGTCCTTTGGGTATATACCCAGTAATGGGATGGCTGGGTCAAATGGTATTTCTAGTTCTAGATCCCTGAGGAATCTCCACACTGACTTCCACAATGGTTGAACTACTTTACAGTCCCACCAACAGTGTAAAAGTGTTCCTATTTCTCCACATCCTCTCCAGCACCTGTTGTTTCCTGACTTTTTAATGATGGCCATTCTAACTGGTGTGAGATGATATCTCACTGTGGTTTTGATTTGCATTTCTCTGATGGCCAGTGATGATGAGCATTTTTTCATGTGTTTTTTGGCTGCATAAATGTCTTTTGAGAAGTGCCTGTTCATGTCCTTTGCCTACTTTTTGATGGGGTTGTTTGTTTGTTTCTTGTAAATTTGTTTGAGTTCATTGTAGATTCTGGATATTAGCCCTTTGTCAGATGAGTAGGTTGCAAAAATTTTCTCCCACTCTGTAGGTTGCCTGTTCACTCTGATGGTAGTTTCTTTTGCTGTGCAGAAGCTCTTTAGTTTAATGAGATCCCATTTGTCAATTTTGGCTTTTGTTGCCGTTGCTTTTGGTGTTTTAGACATGAAGTCCTTACCCACGCCTATGTCCTGAATGGTATTGCCCAGGTTTTCTTCTAGGGTTTTTATGGTTTTAGGTCTAACATGTAAGTCTTTAATCCATCTTGAATTAATTTTTGTATAGGGTGTAAGGAAGGGATCCAGTTTCAGCTTTCTACATATGGCTAGCCAGTTTTCCCAGCACCATTTATTAAATAGGGAATCCTTTCCCCATTGCTTGTTTTTGTCAGGTTTGTCAAAGATCAGATAGTTGTAGATATGCGGCATCATTTCTGAGGGCTCTGTTCTGTTCTATTGATCTATTTCTCTGTTGTGGTACCAGTACCATGCTGTTTTGGTTACTGTAGCCTTGTAGTATAGTTTGAAGTCAGGTAGCGTGATGCCTCCAGCTTTGTTCTTTTGGCTTAGGATTGACTTGGCAATGCAGGCTCTTTTTTGGTTCCATATGAACTTTAAAGTAGTTTTTTCCAGTTCTGTGAAGAAAGTCATTGGTAGCTTGATGGGGATGGCATTGAATCTATAAATTACCTTGGGCAGTATGGCCATTTTCACGATATTGATTCTTCCAACCCATGAGCATGGAATGTTCTTCCATTTGTTTGTATCCTCTTTTATTTCATTGAGCAGTGGTTTGTAGTTCTCCTTGAAGAGGTCCTTCACATCCCTTGTAAGTTGGATTCCTAGGTATGTTATTCTCTTTGAAGCAATTGTGAATGGGAGTTTTATTCAGTTCTTAAAATTTTTTATCATTGTGAGATATTTCATTTACTTATTGCAAGTAAGCCAAATTCGTGGTGTATTCATTAAAAACAATTATATCATATAAAATATTTATTTTATGACATTAACTTATTTTCAATGTATTGCCTAATTTTAGTATTGTTTTTAGTATACTTTAAAGAGAGTTTATGTACCACATTTTTTTGGATATAAAATAAATTTTAAAAAAGAATGCTACGGCTACCTTTGCCTGGTGTGAAAAAAATACTATTATAATGGTTTTCTTATTGGATCTTCCCAATGATAAGGCTTAATTTGAATATTCTAGCTCCATTGATAAACATTAGACGTGTTCTCATTAAATTTTCTGCTGCGTTGACAGTTTTTTTTTCTGAAAGTGATTGCAGAAATATCAGTATTAGAAAGAAGAGTATAACATTGACTTTGTTTGCTTTATGAAACATTAATACACAAAGCAGAGTGGGGAGTGGGAGATGTTGACCAAATACAGAAAATTCCAGTTACGCAGTAGTAAGTTCCTGAGATTTAATGTGCATCATAGTAACTGTGTTTAATAACAATATATTGTATATTTGAAAATAGCCAATAGAGTTTAAGTGTTTTCACCACAAGAAAATAACAAGTGTGTGAAACAATGCATATATTAAATAACTTGATTTAAATAGTCAACAATATATACATGTATAAAAAATCATTTTGTACACCATAAATATTTAAAATTTTAATTCTTAATTAAAATATCTCAACATACAGAATGCTCAAAATAGTTAACAAAACATTTATTCATAAGGATCACATTAAAATTATTTGTTATTAATTGTGGTAAAATGTATTTAACATAAAATTGATCATTTAACTATTTTTAAATATGTAGGTCAGTGGCATCAAGTACATTCACATTATTGTGCAACCATCACTGCTATTCATTTCCAAAATATTTTTCCTCTTAAAAAACTGAAACTTGTATTCATTAAGTAGTAACTTCCTATTCTTCTCTCCTCTAAACTTCTGACAATTACCATTCTCTCTTTCGTATTTATGATTTTGACTACTCTACGTACCTCACATGAGTAGAATCATTCAAATTTTGTCCTTTTGTGACAAAGCTGGTTTAATTCAACTAGAATAATTTAAGATTCATCTATTTTGTAGTTTATGCTAGAAAATCCTTCCTTTTTAACCCTAATATTCCATTGTATGTATATACCAAATTTTCTTTATACATTAATCTTTCAATGAGCATTTATACTGCTTCCATCTTTTGACTATCACGAATATTGCTGCTAAGAACATGGTTGTACGTATGTACATTTGTCACAGCCTTCACTTCTTTCGGGTATACACTCAAAAGTGGATGGCTTGATAATATGGTAATTATATTTTTAATTTTTTGAGGAAGTGCCATATTGTTTTTTATCGTGGCTATAATAGTCTACAGTCCCACCAACAGTGCACAAGAAACCCAATTTCTCCACGTCTGTCCTGGAAAATGTTGCATGTGCATTTGAGAAGAATGTGTATTCTGATTTTGTTGAATGGAAAGCTCTGTGTATGTCTGATAAATCTAGTTGCTTTGTTATTCAAGTTTTCTATTTATTTGCTTATCTGATGTTTATTATGTGTAAATGCCTGAAATTGTCATATTTTCTTGCTGCATTAAACATTTTTGTAGGCCAGGCACGGTGGCTCATGCTGTAATCCCAGCACTTTGGGAGGCCGAGGTGGGCGGATCACAAGGTCAGGAGATTGAGACCATCCTGGCTAACATGGTGAAACCCCATCTCTACTAAAAAATAGAAAAAATTAGCTGGGCGTGGTGGCAAGAGCCTGTAGTCCCAGCTACTTGGGAGGCAGGAGAATGGCGTGAACCTGAGAGGCAGAGCTTGCAGTGAGCCAACATCGTGCCACTGCACTCCAGCCTGGGTGACAGAGCAACACTCATTCGCTATTGCACTTCAATAGCACATGGACTTTGTAAATATGTAATCACGGATTTATCTTTTGTATTTTTTTTCTGCAATACAACGAACCCATATTTTAAGCAAATCATGGAAATAAGAAAATCAGAATGGATTATTTCAAGCATGAGAAACATTTTACCAACATTTATATTTGCTATATCAACAGTTTCTATTGGTAAGTATGAATTTGTCAGTCTCATATGAATCACTTGCAATCTTTCCTGACTTAAAGTCAATTTTGTCTGATATTAGTATAGCCACCCCTGCTGTCTTCTGGTTACTGCTATAGCTTCAATGTGTCCCCAAAAATTCATGTGTTGGAAATTTAATCCCCAATGCAACAGTATTGAGAAGCAGAAACTGGACCTTCAAGAGGTGATTAGGTCTTAAAGTTTCTGCCCTTGTAAGTGAATTAATGCCATTACTGTGGGAGTAGATTTGTTATCTTGAGAGGGGGTTACTGATGAAAAGGATGAGTTTGGACCCTCTCACCCTTTCTTTGCCCCTCTATCATGGGATGACACAGCACAAAGATTCTTACCAGGTGAGGGTTCCTTGACTTTGAACTTCACCACTTCCAAAACTATAAGAAATATATTTCTTTTCTTTATTAATTACCCAGTCTGTGGTGTTCTGTACAGAAACAAAAAATTGACTAAGGCAGTTAATATCACATACAATATCTATTTCCATACTTTCATTTTCAACCTTATGTCTTTGCATCTAAAATGAGCTTCTCATATTTAGTATATCATTGAATCTTTATTGATTTTTATCCATTCTGCTAATCTCTGTCTTTTTACTGAAGAGTTTAACCCATTTATTGTTAAAGTAATTACTTATAAGAAGAGACTTCTGTCATTTTGCTACCTGTATATCTGTATGCCTTCTAGATTTTTGTCTCTCAATTTCTGCATTATTGTGTTCTTTTGTGTTTAATTACATTTTGGCAGTGAAATGTTTTAATTCCTATTTCCTTCCATGTATAGCCTATAGCTATTTTTTTGTGGTTGTCATTGGGATTACATATAACTTTTTAAATATATTTGAATTTAAATTATTGACAGCTGAAATTTAATAACATACAAAATTTCTGCTTCTAAACAGGGTCATATTAACCACCTTCCAGTTAATGATTTCATGAATTATATATTTATGCATTGTGTATTCCCAAACATAGCGTGATATTTTTATGCATTATTAAGTCATGTAGAAAAGTGTAGTTATAAATAAAAGGTACATATAATACCCTTTATAATTATCTATATATTCACCTTTGCTACAGATCTGTATTTCTTCACATGGTTTCAGGTTACTGTTTATTGTTTTTTCTTTTACTTCAACCTGAAGGACTCCCTTAACAGTTCTTGCAGGACAGATCTAGTTGTAATAAATTTCCTCAGCTTTTATTTATCTGAGAATGTCTGAATTTGTCCCTCATTTTTGAAAAAAATTTTGCCAGGCATAGGATTCTTGGTTGACAGGGTTTAATTTTTTGTTGTTGCTTTTGCTTTATTTTTCTTGAATATATTGATCCAATGTTTCCTGAATCCAAGATTTTTGATGACAAATCTGCTGATAACCTTGCTGAGGATTCCTTGTGTGTGTATGATGACTTGTTGCTGTTTTATTGATTTCAAGATACTCTCTTTGTCTTTGGCTTTTGACAGTTGGATTATAACATGTCTCAATGTGGGTCTCCTTGAGCTTATCTTGCTTGGAATCATTAAGCTTCTTGGATGTTTTTATTCTTGTCTTTTATCAGATTTGGAGAGTCTGGGTCCATTATTATTCAAATAATTTCTCTGCCCCCTTTTCTCCCTCTCCTCCTTTGTAGTCTTCCACAATGTACTTGTTGGTTCATTTTACGGTCTCCCACAGGAAACTTAGGCTTCATTCATTTTCCTTATAACCTTTTTTATTTTTCCCAGGCTACATCATTTTAATTTTTCTATCTTCAAGTTCACTTACTCTCTCTTCTGCCTGCTGAAATCTGCCTTTGAATCCCTCAAGTGATTTTTAAATTTCATTTATTGTACTTTTTATCTCTTGAATGTGTTTTTGGTAATTTTGAATATATTCTCTCTCTTTATTATATTTTCATTTGGTTCATACTTTTTTTTCTGACTTTATCCACATCTTCTTTTAGCTCTTTGAACATCTTTAAGACAGATATTTTGAAGTCTTTGTCCAGGTAGTTCACTATCTAGTTTTTCTCAGGAATAGGGTCTATTGATTTATTTATTTCCTACTGAATGGGCCCTACTGGCCTGTTTCTTAGTATGCTTTGAAATTTCTTTTTTTGTTAAAAACTGGACATTTGAATCTTAAAAGGTGGTAACTCCGGAGATCAAATTCTCTCCCTTTCCCAGGGTTTAATATTTTTCCATTTGGTTATTAAAATTACATTTTTAATGTCTCTCTGTGCCAGGAACCAGTCGACAGTGAAAATTCAGTCTTCTGAGATCTTTTCTGAGCTTGTGTTTCTCTGGGCATACATAATGGCTTTTTAAAGACCTCAGTATATATCATTTCTTTTGAATGTTCTAGTTTTTAAATGGCTACACTACCAAAAAGGAAAAAGAAAAACAAGGTAGTGGAAAAGGATTTGACCTATCAAATCGCCTGAAAGTCACTTAAGCCACAGAGAGAGGAGCTTGCTACAATGGTGGTCTGCCTCAGTGCCTGCACCTTCAATATCAAAAGGAGCCATCAGTGATCAGAGCACAGATCCCTGATGTGTGTAGGACAGGGTCCTCATTGCCCACCCCAGCTGTCACAATTTGCATGCAAACTGCTCCAGAAGTGTGAACATATCTGCCTGCCTTTAGGCTGCTGCATAGGGGATGAGTAGTTGTTAGCATGCCGTAAGCTGAAGGACTGAAATTCCAAAATAGTTACATCAGGGTTTCTGCTAGTGCAATTATTGTCTAGGGGGGAAGTAAGAATTCGTGGTAACTACTACTTTACCATCTTCCCTCTAGTTCATTGTAAATAGTGCATTTTAGTGAATAAAGATTAGCATTTAGAAACAATAATATCAGACAAGATCTCTCAGAACAAATGATATTAAATCCAGGACTAAAATCTGGTGTTTTGGAATTGAACAGAGAATGTGGAACACACTCAACTGGGAAGAAATCAGCGTGCAAAATGATGGACGTGAAAGAAAGCATGGCAGGAATTAAAACCTGAAAAAGTATAGAACAGCCGGGCTTAGACTATGAGTAGAGGGAGGTGTCGTAAGTGATCTTCAACTAGTTGAACCTTAGTATGAAGATTTTAAGAAACAGTTATGTGTGACAAAATAAAATCTTTGTTTTCATATTAACAGGTGGAGAGAAAAACTCTATGTCCAATTAAGATCACAGGAGAGAAATGGCAGGAGGTAGCTGTGGATATGCAGAAAAGTAGATTATTCAAGATATATTTGTTCTTGATGAGTGTTTAAAAGAAATGCAGACAAGTTAGGAGACGAGCTTAACTTACAGGTTTCTGGCTTGTGTAAATAGATATGGCTTTAAATAAATAACACTTTAGAGGAAAATGACAGTCCAGATTTGAACATGTTGAATTTGAAACGTTTCTAAAACATCCAAAAGGAGAGGAAAAGTAGTCAGCCAAACATGTGGGACTATTATGGAGATAAAGGTGTGTCCATTCACAGCTCATAGCTGAGAATTAAAGCCATTATAGCATATTGATTTGCCAGATTTAATGTATAATGTGAGGGGAGACAAGAGCTTAGAATAAATAACAAGAGACATTACTATTTTTGTAGAGTTGATATAAGAAAAACATGTAAAGAAGACTGAAGACCAGACAGAGTGGTGCTAGGAAAAACAGGAAAGTGAGGAAAATTTGAACAATAGAAATAATGAGCTCAAATGACAACCAAAGTGTTGCCAAGAATCAAATGACAGAGTCTGTTAATGCCGAAAGCTAAGGCCATATAGGAGTAGATAAATCAATCAGTGGATAGTGATCTGGAAGGAGGAGAGTAACTGTCAAAGAGAGAATGGCTAAAAAAGAGTTGGACTGGAAGAGGAGAAATTGAGAGAAATATTTTATTAATTTATAAATATAAGATAGAAATTCAGATTTCTGATTAGTGGGGATAAGACTGAATGATAGGGTTGAGAACTCAAGAGTGAATTTTAGCAAGCAGAGATATAACAGTCACTGGCAACTTTTGGCAATTCTTGCTACATTATTTTTGGCATAACACAATGTGATGCATATGCAATTACTGCATTGTCTTTCCTATTTCTAGCAAAAGAAAACCTTGTAAATTTTAGTGTCATGTTTATCAAGTGTCATTATGAACTAGCAAAGTGGTTATTGTTATTTTTGTTGTTCTTATTTTTATTTTGGAGAGGGTCTCTTAAGCTTGAACAGTTTCATGATACAAGTGTAAAAAATAACTTTAGTCTTATGAATGTTCTTAAAAGATCATATTCACTACCATGAGCTGGAGGAAATTTGTTTTGGTCAAACTTACTTAACATTTTGAGTAAAGTCTGCTAATTATTGAAGATGTTATAATACGCTTTCAAATATTCTTTATTTCTCTGGGACATTTCAAAGACAAGGGACTTTGGTTTGGAATTATAATTGTCATTGGACCTTTTCATGGTTCTTCTATTGTCAAGGATTTACAATAGAGTATTACATTTTATAATGTTCTGATGAAAAAGTAAGAAAAATTTAATTAAGAGAAGAGGCTAAACAAACTTTTAAGTAACTTTGGGTAACAAATGTCACAGATATTGAGTGAGGTGGGACATTAAAGAACCCTGTAATACAAGTTTAAATAACACCTCTCAGGGTACTTCATTGATGCTTCTCTTATTCACTTAAATCAAGATTCGTACAATTGTTTATGCACTTACTTTGAAAATAAAAGGCATGCCGCTTTCTATTGTCATAGAAGAATTCAATTTAAGTTGTAGATCTTCTTAACAAAATAAAACAACTTTAACAAAAGAGAGCCCCTCTAGAGTGTCTGACCACTCTAACAATTTTTTGAAAGTTGTTCTTTGTGGTTATGCTTTCTGGGACAAGAATTCCCTGCAAAATATTAAATTCTTACTTCCAAACTTGTCTATTTTTATAAACAATAACCACTGTCTAATCTCTGATATTTTACCATGTAATGTTGAAATTCCTCCAAAAATAGAGGGCATTGAGTATTTGCCACTCAAGAACATCTTTAGAGAAGAACTGAGCCACATTCTCAAAGACATTCTGATTGTTATCATGTGTTAAGAAGTTAGAAAACTCTCTATTTCAATGTTTTTGTAGTGCACATAGGAAGTTTTGAAAGCTTTTTTGTAAAAAAAGTACATGTGTATTCATAATTATATAGTGAGTATACAAATTTGAAGTCTTTGTTCAAAACTTTAGAAAACATAAAAAAGTCACACCAAGTGGTACTTATTCCACTATTATCTCCAATCACTGATATATAACTTTCACTGAAACTTTTCAATACACAATATGAACTTATTAGTCCAATCAAATTGCATTTTTAATTGCTTTTGATTTCAGAATGGCCCAGGTCTAATAATAAAGAAGGAAAAGCAAATAATGAAAAAAATTGGCTCATAAATGAATCTAGATGATGACATAATCAACCATTTTTCTTTCATGGAAATTTTTAGATATTTCACAAGATAAATTTCATAAAATGGGACTAATGTCTCTGAAAAAAATTTGAAATTACTTAAAATCCAAGCTTCGAGTTAAATCTAATAATGGTGTCGTTAAGAACTGTAAGATGTATTGCATTATCCAGCAAACTACTCATTATACTCTTCCAACAAACATACTTTTCTAGGGATTGTGATGAATGTTTTTTTCAGTAAGAACTAATCACATTTTTAACATATTTGCTTTTTAAATTGATAAGTAAAATTTGTATATATTTATGGCACAAAACATGATATTTTAATATTTCTCCACATTGTGGAATGGCTAAATCAAGCTAGTTTACAAATTCACTACTTCGCACACTTATTTTTTATGATAAGAACGCTTAAAATCTACACTCTTAGTAATTTTCAAGTATACAACATATTGTTATTAACTATGGGTTACATGATATATTTTAGATTTCTCGAAATTATTTCTCCTACCTAACTAAAATTTGTCTCCTTTGACCAACATATTTCCAGTACCCCCACCCCCCGGCTTCTGGTGACCACCATTTCACTGTCTACTTTTATAAGCTATAAACTATTTTTTTAATGAGAATTTCCATATAAATGAAGTCATTCAGCATTTATGTGTTTGGTTTATTTCAATTAATACAATGTCCTCCATGTTCATCCATGTTGTCAAAAATAACAGAATTTTCTATTTATTTTAAGTCTGAATAGTACTACATTGTGTATATATACCATATTTTCTTTATCTATACATTAATGGACACTCAGGTGAATTCTATATCTTGACTATTGTGAAGAATGTTGCAACAAACGTAAGAGTGCAGTTATCTCTTCAACATACTGATGTATGGTTCGAAAATATATTCCATCCATAGGTAGAGTCTTAACTCTTTGGATTATTTCCTTTGCTGTGCAGAAGCTTTTTCATTTGATGTAATCTCATTTGTTTATTTTTGTTTTTGATACCTATGCCTTTGGGCTAATATGCAAGAAATCATCTCCCAGAACAATGTCATAGAGTGTTTCCCCTATGTTTTATTCTAGTAGTTCTACATTTTCACATCTAACATTTCAATCTTCAATTTTTTTTTTTTTTTTTTTTTGGCAGAGTCTCCCTCTTGTTGCCCAGGCTGGAGTGCAATGGTGCATCTCAGCTCATTGCAACCTCTGCCTCCTGGGTTCAAGTGATTCTCCTGCCTCAGCCTCCCGAGTAGCTGGGATTACAGGCACCTGCCACCATGCAGGGCTAATTTTTTCGTATTTTTAATAGAGACAGCATTTCACCATGTAGGCCAGGCTGGTCTTAAACTCCTGACATCAGGTGATCCACCCTCCTTGGTCTCCCAGAGTGCTGGGCTTACAGGTGAGCCACTGCACCTGGCCTGATTTTTCTATAGTATATGAGATGAGAGTCTATTCCAATCTTCTGTGTAGGAATATCCAGTTTTCCCCACACCACTGATTGAAGAGACTGTCATTTTTCCATTGTGTGTTTTGGGTACCTTTGTCAAAAATCAATTGACTGGAGGCAGAGCAAGATGACTGACTAGAAGCCTCCACTGATCACCTTTTTCATGGGAACACCAAATTAAACAACTGTCCACCCAAAAAAAGCGCTTTTACAATAGCCTAAAATTAAGTCAGAGATCACAGTGCCTGGTTTTAACTTCATATCACTGAAACGTGCATTGAACAGGGTAAAAAAGACAGATTTGAATTGCCAAGGCCACCTCCAGCGGTGGCCATATGGTGATGAGATAGAATCTGTGCACTGGGGGAGGGAGAGTACAGTGATTCTGGGACTTTGCATTGGGACTCAATGCTGCCCTGTCACAGTGGAAATCAACACCAGGAAGAACTTAACCAGTGCCCACAGTGGAGGTGTATAGAACAGCCCTAGCCAAGAGGAATCAGCTATCCCAGTGGTCAGAGCTTGAGTTCCAGCAAGCCTCACCACCATTGGCTAAAGAGCTTTAGGACTCTAAATAAACCTGAAAGGCAGCCTTGGCCACAAGGACTGCAGTTCCTGGACAAGTCCTGGTGCTGTTCTGGGCATGCAGCCAGCGGACGTAGGTGGGGCACATGACCTACAGAGACACCAGTTGGGGTGGCCAAGGGAGTGCCTTCATCACTCCTCCCCAACCTCAGGGAGTACAACTTGCAGATACAAAAGAGACTCCTTCCTTCTGCTTGAGGAGAGGAGAGGCAAGAGTAAAGAAGCCTTTGTCTTGCAACTTGGATACCAGTTCAGCCACAGGAGAATGGGGCACCAGGGTGAGCCCTGGGGCCCTATTCCAGGTCACAGCTCCCAGATGACATTTCTGGACATACTCAGGTCCTGAAGGGAAACCTGTGTCTTGAAGGGAAGGACCAAGTCCCAGAAAAATTCGTCACCTGCTGACTAAAAAGCCCTTGGGCCCTGAATAATCAGCAGTGGTAGCCAGGCAATACTCACCATGAACCTTGGGTCAAACTCAGAGATGTACTGGCTTCAGGTGTGACCCAGAACATTTCTACCTCCAATGGCTACTGGGAGAAACTGTTTCCTCTTGAGTAAAGAAGAGGGAAGAGTAAAGGGGACTCTGTCTTGAAATTTAGACACCAGCTCAACCACAGAAGGATAGATCAGTAAGAAAGGAGAGGGAAGAGTAAAGGGGACTTGTCTTGTAGTTTAGATGCCAGCTCAACCACAGAAGGGTGGATGAGTAAGCAAGCTCTTGGGACCCCTGACTCCAGGATTTGGCTCTTGGATGGCATTTCTAGATCTGCCCTGGGCCAGAGGGGAGCCCATTGACCTAAAGGGAGAGTCCCAAGCTTGGAAGCATTCACCAAAAGCTGACTGAAGTGCCCTTGGGCCTTTAGTAAATGTCAGTGGTAGCCAAGCAATACTTGCCATGGGCCTGTTGTGGTGAAGGCCATGGGGAGAGGCTCCTCTGCTTGTGGAAATGGGAGGAAAGAGTGGAATAGACTTTGTCTTTAGACTTGGGTGCCAGGTGAGCTGCAGTAAAAATAGACCACCAAGTAGATTCCTGAGGTTTCAGACTCCAGGCACTAGCTCCAGGATGGCATCTCAGCGTTGGGGGTAAATTGCTGCTCTGAAGGGAAGGACACTAGCTAAGCTGGCTTCACCTTCTGATTGTAGAGCCCTAGAGAAAACACTGCCCATGAGAAAACAGAGGCAGTGGCCAGCCAGTGATTACTGTGGGCCTTGGGAGAGACCCAGTGTTGTGCTGGCTGCAGGTCTGTCTCAGAAGTCCCAGCGCTGGTGGCCTCAAGGGTGCTTGTTCACCCCTTCTCCAGCACCAAACAGCTCAGAACAGAGAGACACACTCCATTTGTTTCAGAGAAAGTAAGGAAAGTGAAGGAGAGTTATCTGCGTGGTAAACCAGATAATTCTTGCAGATCTTATCCAAGACCACCAAGGCAGTACCACTACAAGTCTGAAAGAGCCACAGTGTTATAGCTAAGAAGCTCCCTATTATGAGATAGCTGCAGTGACCAAAAACGTAGATCACAGCACCCATGTCTTTTTAAACACCTGCAAAGCCTTCCCCAGAAGGACAACAAGCCCAAATTGTAAAAACTACAATAAATACCTAACTCTTCAATGCTCAGATGCCAGTGAACATCTACACGCATCAAGGCATCCAGGAAAACATGAACTCACAAAATGAAATAAATAAGGTACTAGTGATCAATTCTAGAGAGAGAGAGATAAGTGACCTTTCAGACAGAGAATGCAAAATAGTTGCTTTGAGAAAACTCAATGAAATTCAAAATAACAAAGAGAAGGAATTCAGGATCCTGTCACATACATTTAAGAAAGAGATTGAAATAAATAAAAAGAATCAAGCAGAAATTCTGGAGTTGAAAAGTGTAATTGACATACTAAAGAATGCATCAGAGTCTCTTATCAGAAAAATTGATAGAGCAGAAGAAAGAATTATTGAGCATGAAGGCAGGCTGTTTGAAAATACATAGTCACAAAAGACAAAAATGTATAGACTATGAAAGAATAAAGCATGCCTACAAGATCTAGAAAATAGCCTCAAAAGGGCAAATCTAACAGTTATTGGACTTAAAGAGGAGGTAGAGGGATAGAGAAAGATAGAAAGTTTAATTAAAGGGATAATAACAGGGAACTTTGAAACCTAGAAAAAGATATTAATATCCAAGAACAAGAAGGTTACAAAAAACTAAGAAGATTAACCCAAATAAGACTATCTCAAGATGCAGTCAAACACCCAAAAGTCAAGGATAAAGAAAGAATTGTATAAGCAGCAAGAGAAAATGAACAATAACATATGATGGAACTCCAATTATGTCTGGCAGCAGACTTTTCAGTGTAAACCCTATAGGCTGGCAGAGAGTGGCATGACATATTTAAAGGCTGAAGGAAAAAAAACATTTATTCTAGAATAATATATCTGGCAAAAAAATGTCATTCAAACTTGATGGAGAAATAAAGACTTTCTCAGACAAACAACAGCTGAGGGATTTTATCAGCACTAGACCTGTCCTACCAGAAATGGTAAAGGTACTTCAGTTTGAAATAAAAAGTTGTTAATGAGCAGTAAGAAATCATCTGAAGGTACAAACTCACTGGTGATAGTGAGTAGAGAGTAAAACAGAATATTTTAACACTATGATTACCATGTAATCTACTTATATTTTGAGTACAAAGACTAAAAGATGAGCATATCAAAAATAATAACTACAACAACTTTTAAAGTCAGAGACATACATAAGATACAAATAGAGACAATAAAAAATTAAAAAGTAGGGGGATAAATTGTAGGGTTTTGGTAAGTATACTCCTTGCATTTTTGTTGGTTTGTTTGTGTATGCAGCGTTAAATTGTTATCAGTCTGAAATAATGGGTTATAAGGTATTATTTGTAATAATGGTTTTCTCAGGTAAAAAAAAACATACAAAAGATTACACAAAAAATAAAAAAGCAAGAAATTAAAACAAAGTACTAGAGAAAATTACTTTCACTAAAAGAAAGACAGGAAGGAAGGAAAGAAGTTAAGAGAAGATCACAAAACGACCACAAATCAAATAACAAAATGGAAAGAGTAAGTCTACTTATAATACTGGCATTGAATGTAAAGGGACTATTCTCTTCAATCAAAAGATGCAGAATGGCTGATTGGAGAAAAAATAATAATAATAATTACATGATTCAAGGATCTGTTGCCTACAGGAAGCTAATGTTACCTATAAAGATCTGCATAGGCTGAAAATAATGGGATGGAAAAAGGTATTTCGTGCAAAGAAAACCAAAAGGAGCAGGAGTAGCTGTATTCATATAAGACAAAATAGATTTCAAAATTAGAACTATAAAAAGGGACAAAGAAGACCATTATATAATGATAAAGGGGTAAATTCAGCAAGAGTATATGACAACTGTAAATATGTATGCTTCCCAACACTGGAACACACAGATATATTAAACAAATATTACTAGAGCTAAAGAGAGAGGTACACTCCAATACAATAATACTGGAGACATCAGCACCCCACTTTCAGCATTGTATAGATTATCCAGATAGAAAATCCACAAAGAAACAGCAGTTTTCTTCTGCACTATTGACCAAAGGGACTTAATCGATATTTACAGAATATTTCATTCAACTGCTACAGAAAACACATTTTACTCCTTAGCACTTGGATCATTCTCAAAGACTGACCATATATTAGGCCACAAAACAAGTCTTAAAACATTTAAAAAATTGAAGTAATATCGAACATCTTTGACCACAATGCAGTAAACAGATCAATATCAAGATAAACTTTGAAAACTATACAAACACATAGAAATTAAACAATATGCTACGAATTATCAGGGGGTTAATGAAGGAATTATGAAGGAAATTTTGAAATGTCTTAAAACAAATGATAAAGAAAAAAAAACTACCAAAAACTATGGAATACAGTGAAAGCAATACTAAGAGGACAGTTTATGGCTTTAACACCTATTTCAAAAAACTAGAAAAACTTCAAATAAACCTAACGATGCATCTTATAGAATTAGTAAAGCAAGAGGAAACAAAATCCAAAATTAATAAAAGAAGTAAAAAAGATTAAAGTGGAAATAAGTAAAATTGAAATGAAGAAAACAATACGAAAGATCAATGAAATTAAAAGATAAAAAATAGACAAAACTTTAACCAGAATATCTAAGAAAAAAGAGAGAAGACCCAAATTAATGAAATCAGAGATGAAAAAGGAGACTTTACAATTGATGCTGCAGAAATTAAAAGGATCATTAGTGGCTACTATGAGCAACTATATTCTATAAATTGGAAAACCTAGAAGAAATGGATAAATTTCTAGATACATACAACCTACCAAAGTTGAACCATGAAGAAATCCAAAACCTGAACAGACCAATAATAAGTAACTAGATTGAATCTGTAATGAAATGTCTCCTAGCATAGAAAAACCTGGAACCTGGTGGCTTGACCGTTGAATTATACTAAACATTTAATTAAAAACCAATACTATTTCTACTCAAACTATTCTGAAAAGAGAGGAGAGAATACTTCCAAACCCACTCTATGAAGCTAGTGTTATACTGATACCTAAACTAAACCAGAAAAAGGCACATCAAAAAATCCACAAAACTACAGGAAATTAAATATTATTGATGAGCATTGATGCAAAAACCCTCAACAAAACACAATAGTGGAAACCAAATTCAACAACACATAAAAAGGTAATTCATCATGAGCAAGTGAGATTTATCCTGGGGATGCAAGGATGCTTCAACATCTGCAAATCAATCAATGCTATACATCATATGAACAGAATGAAGGACAAAAATTATATAATCATTTTAATTGATGCTGGGAAAGCATTTGATAAAATTCAGAATTTCCTCATGATAAAAACCTTAAAAAAACTTGGTATAGAAGGAACATACCTCAACACAGGGAAATCCTGTATGACAAACCCATAGTTAGTTTCATACTGATTGAGGAAAAACTGAAAGGCTTTCCTCTAAGATCTGGAGCATGGCAAAGATGCCCCCTTTCACAACTGTTATTCAGCATATTACTGTTAAGTCCTACCTAAAACAATCAGACAAGAGACAGAAATAAAGGACATCCAATTGGAAAAGAAGAAGTCAAATTATCGTTGGCAGATAATCTTATCTTACCTTTGGAAAAAGCTAAAGACTCCACCAAAAAACTATTAGAACTGATAAACAAATTCAGTAAAGTAGCAGGATACAAAATCAACTTACAAAAATTGGTAGCATTTCTATACGCCAACAGTAAAATTCTGAAAAAGCAATTTAAAAATAAACCAATTTATAATAGCTACAAATAAAACTCAACACCAAGGAATTAACCAAAGAAGTGAAAAGTCTCTACAATGAAAACCATAAATATTGTTGTAAGTAATTGAAGAGGACACAAAAAATGAAAAGATATTCTATGTTCATGGCTTGGAAGAATTAATATTGGTAAAATGTTTATGCTACCAAAGCAATCTACAAATTCGATGCAATCTCTATCAAACATCAGTGACATTCACCCCAGAAATAGAAAAAAAATTCTAAACTTTATATGTCACCTAGACAAACTATCCTGAGCAAAAGAACAAAACTGGAGGAATCACATTACCTGACTTCAAATTATACTACAGAGCTGTAGTAACTGAAATGTCATATTGTAGTGGCATAAAAACATACACATCAACAAATGGAATAGAATAGAGAACTCAGAATCAGATTCATGCATCTACAATAAACTCATTTTTACAATGGTGCCAAAAAACATGTATTGGGGAAAGGATAGTCTCTTCAATAAATAGTGCTGGGGAAACTGGAAATCCACGTCCAGAAGAATGAAACTAGACCCCTACTAATTGCCATATACAAAAATCAAATCAAAATGAATTAAATATTTAAATACAAGACCTCAAACTATGAAACTACTAAGAGGAAAGCATCAGGGAAACTGTCCAGGAAATGGACCTGGTCAAAGATTTCTTGAGTGATAAGCAACAAGCATACTGGACAAATGGGATCACATCAATTTAAAAAGCTTCTGGGCTAGGTCCAGTGGCTCATGCCTGTAATCCCAACACTTTGGGAGGCCAGGGCAGGTGGATCACCTGAGTCAGGAGTTCGAGACCAGCCTGGCCAACATGATGAAACCCTGTCTCTACTTAAAAAAGAAAAAAAAATACAAAAATTGGTCGGGCATTGTGGTGGTCACCTGTAATCCCAGCTACTCGGGAGGCTGAGGCAGGAGAATCACTTGAACCCGTGAGGCAGAGGTTGCAGTGAACCAAGATTGCGCCATTGTACTCCAGGCTGGGCTACAAGAGTGAAATTCCGTCTCAAAAGAAAAAAGAAAAAAAAAAAAAGCTTCTGTACAGCAAAGGAAACAATCAGCTAAGTGAAGAGACAAGCCACAGAATGAAAGAAAAGTTTGCAAAGTATCCATTTGACAAGGATAAATAACCAGAACATGTAAGGTGCTAAAACAAATCTATAGGAAAAAATCTAATAATTCAACTTACAAATGGGCAAAAGACCTGGATAGGCATTTTTTCAAAAGAAGACATATAAATCACAAACAGGTATATTAAAAGGTGCTCAACATCATTGATCATCAGAAAATGCAAATTAAAACTAAAATGAGATATCCATCTCACTCAAAAAAAAAAAAAAAATGGCTTTATCCAAAAGACAGGCAGTAAAAAAAATGCTGGTGAGGTTGTGGAGAAAGGGGTACCCCTTTTACTGTTGTTGAGTATGTAAATTAGCACAGCCACTCTGGAGAATAGTTTGGAGGCTCCTCAAAAAACTAAAAGTAGAGCTACCATATGATCCAACATTCCTACTGCTAGGTATATACCCAAAAGAAAAGAAATAAGTATATCAAAGTGATATCTGCATTCTCATGTTTATTGCAGCAGTAGCCATAATGGCCAAGATTTAGAAGCAAACTAAATGTCCATCATCAAATGAATGAATAAAAACTTGTGCTACATATACATTATGGTATACTATTCAGCCATAAAATAGAATGAGATCCTGTCATTTGCAACAACATTAATTAAACAACATGGAATTGAAAGTCATTATATTAAGTTAAATAAGTCAGGTACAGAAACACAAACTTCTCATATTTCTCACTTACATGTGGGAGCTAAAAATTAAAACGATCTGAATTCATGGAGATATAAAGTAGAATGACAGTTTCCAGAGGCTGGAAAGGGAAGTCAGGGCTGGGAAAAATGAGGATTTTTAATGGGTAACAACATACAGTTAGATACAGTAAGTCAGATCTAGTATTTAATAACATAACAAGGTGACCACAATCAACAATAATTTACTGAACATTTTTTAAAAAGAAAAAATATAATTTGATTGCAATATCCCTGATGAACATCGATGCAAAAATCCTCAATAAAATACTGGTAAACCGAATCCAGCAGCACATCAAAAAGCTTATCCACCATGATCAAGTGGGCTTCATCCCTGGGATGATTGCTTGTAATATAAGGATAAATGCTTGAGGTGATGACTACTCCATTTACCCTAATGTGATTATTATGCATTATATGCCTGTGTCAAAATATCTCATGTACCCCATAGATACATATACCATGTACCCACAAAAATTGAAAGTTAAAAAAAATCAATTGAATATAAATGCATGGTTTTACTTCTGGGTTCTTCATTCTGTTCCAGTGGATCTACATGTCTGTCTTTACTCTTTCAATTACCATAGATTTGAAGTAGATTGTGAATCAGGCAGTGTGATGCCTGTATTTTGTTTTTTTTTTTTGCTTGAGGTTGCTTCAGCTATTTTGGGTCCATATGAATTTGGCTAGATTGTGATTCCATAAAAATTTTAAGATTTTAGTTTGATTTCTGTGAAAATTTCATTGTTGTTTTAGAAATTGCATGAATCTGTACATTGCTTTGGGTAATGTGAACATTTTGACAATGTTAATTCATCCAGTACATGAACAAGATACATATTCCCATTTGTGTATTCTATTTCTTTCATCAATGTTTTCTAATTTTCCATTTATAAGTAAATAGTAATTTTTCACCACCATGTAGAATAATTTTATTCTCATAGATACTTTCCTAGAATGAATCAATAAGATCTAAATTTCATCTAAAATATCTGTTTCAACAAGCATATCTCTGAATCTATTTTGTAAACAGATATAATACAAATATGGGTGTACAGATCATTCATTACAATGTTTGTGATAAAAATTAGTGGAAACAATCTCAACATCCACCAAAACATTAAAACTAAATATATTATACTCTTAAAATAAATATTTTGAAAATAGAAATAATTTTTAAATTCTTTATATACAAATATTGAATATTTTGAATAAAATATTGATAAGACAGAACAGGATACAAGAGAAGCAAGATACAGAAAAGGGAGAAAAAATTATGAATCTGTGTATATGTATTTGTGAGTGCACATGCACTGCTTGTATATGTGTATGAATTAATTCTTATAAGGATTAATTAGCGGCTGAAGACCAGGAATTGGAGGGAGACTGTATACTCTCTCTATACTCATCCTCTTTTGTAAAACCTGAATTATATAAGTGAATTAAATAAAAATATATAAAATTAAGATAGCAAAAGTTATGGCTTGGCTTATATTTATCTTAATTTAATATGGTTCTTTGGAAACATATCAGTAAATAATTGCACAGAAATTTTCTATCCTGGGAATTTCTTACACAGCTAACATGAACCATGAACAAAATTCAGGATAACATATATATATAAAAATTAAGAGTAAAAGAAATGTTTTACTTGGGAAAAGAAAAAGACAAAAAGTATCTCTATTTCCACATTATTAAATTTTTAAAGTAGTAAATATTACCAGTCAAAAATTATAATTATGCACTCTCACACATCGTGAATAACATCCAACTATAAAACATGCATAAAAATATATTTTGTCCTGTTTAAATGTATTTGTTAACATATTAAATAAAATACATAAACAAAATATATTTAAATATATATTTACTAATAACAGAGATACTTAAATGATTTTATATCTATTGAAATGAATTTGAGCTTTTTAATTTAATTAAACTAGTATTGGTTTCTTTGATTATAGAAACAATTTATGTCTTTCATAAAGATTCAATTTTATAAAATATATGAGGAATAATTAAAATATAAATTATTTTTGTAAGCTAATTGCCTAATTTTAATGAGTATTCTTATACATATCTTTCTTTGCACACACATACACACATATGCATATGTAAAAATCATGCAATTTTGTTTACAATGGAATTTTAATATGAACATTTTACATTCTTTTCACCTGCTGTCAGTATGATGTGAAAATTGTACCATGTTGATATGTTCAGATAAAAACTATTATTTTTAACAATTGCCTTGTTTCCTATTATTTTAATGCTAGTGTTTACATATAAAACCATCTATTTAAGCAGTCTATGACTGTTGGACTTATGGATTTTCCACATCTTTTCACTATTATTAGAACAACAAAAATAAATATTCTAACTTTGATTTCTTTTCTGATAACTATTTTAGAATATGCAGCTATAAAGGTATATAAAATTATAGTTCTGATTCATTACTAAGCATAAGTTTTTATATAAAGCTTTATGTTTTATTTTATAATTTTATATTACAGGTGCTCATTATTCCAGGAGTAATTCGGTAGATTATATGCTGGCTTTGAAACTATCGTATCTTTGACAATTATTTGTTGTCAGTTTCTAATTTTATTATGAGATCATAACCATTTCATTGCCAAATAACAGACTGACTTCTGTAAATTTTCATGGATATAAGAACTGTGTATGTTCTTTAATTACAATACATAAAATTTTATAAACTTCTCTTTAAATAAATTTGTTGATTATTTAAATCTTCTATTTCTTTGCTCATGTACTACATTATCGCTTAATCCAATAATTACTAAAATAGTAAACACACAGAGAAATAGTTTGATGTTGTATATTATGGGGAAAAAGCTAAAACTGAATTGTGATATATACTATGCAAATTTATGATGGCAAATTTTAAAGTTGTTTGTACTATATGATCCTATTTTTATATTCATATCCAAAAGTGAATAAGATAGAAAACTTATGTACAGGCTGACAACCTGGAATATATGGAAACCATCACCTTTCCCCTGCTCCTGAGTACATAATGATTTAGCAGAGTATTGATGAGCACATGCATGTAAGGAAACCTCCTGAGGCTGAGAAAAGACTATCTGAAAGCATTAGAGAGAATGGTACTCAGTGTTCACACAGGGCTGGAAATAGTGTCTGTTTTTACCAATCAGAATGACAAACCTCATAATTCAAGCGGTAGTAGACACAGATTTCAGATGGGTCTCGCCTTAATTGTGGAGAATAATGAGCCCTTTGGTTCCACCAAACACAAGACCCTAAATGATCACATTTTCCAATGCATCCAGAATAAAGGTCATGAAAAAGAAAATCACCAACCAAAAAACTGAAATTTGCAATATCTGGAATTCCATGAAAGATTACTAGGCATGCAAAGAAGGAGGAAATATGACCTTAAGAAAAATAAAAATGAATTTAATGAATCCAGCCCAGAGCTGATATGGATGTTACAATTAGTACACAAAAAATTCCATGTATCTTGTTATCTTTTGAACAGAAGAAATACAGAACTTCCAGATATCTCTTTATCTTTTAAACAGAGGAAATACAGTTGTTATAACTATAACTATATAATTATATAATTTACTCTGTTCAAAAAATAAAGAGATACATGGAAGTTTTTTTTTTTTTAAGAGAAAACCCAGACTACTATAGCATGAAAACTAGTTACTAAGCTGAAAATATACTAGATGTGATTAGTAGCAGATTAGGCAGCAGACAAAAGGATTAATGAACTTGGTAAGTGAACCAATAATTTCCACCTAGGTTTACACCTCTCCTTTTAATATGTTCACTAAAAGACATATACATACAAATATGCTCCAAGAAGCTGTATTTATATCTCAAAAATGGACAAAGTCCAAATGTCCATAAATATTAAAGTGAATCAATAAATCATGGTACATCTATACAATGGAGTAATATGCATAAATGAAAGTTAACAAAAATATCCACCTATCAAAAGAATCCAGGTCCAAAACAATACATACCATATGATTCTATTTACGTGACATTTAAAATAGGTATGGTGGTAGAAATCAGGGTAATGTGTACCTTTGGGTGGAGAGTTGCTTAGAGAGGGCATACATGAGCATCTGGTGTGCTGGATAAACTATATTTCTTGATAAAATTGGTGGTTGCAAGAGTGTGATCACTGTGATAATTCATGGAGCTGTATGTTAATGCTGTTAGTACCTCTGTGTGCCTGTGTTATAATTCAATAAAATAAATAGACTGGAAAAATCAAAGGCAGACCAGACATACACACACATACACACAAAAGATGAGCAAAACAAAAGACATATGACATCGAGACAATTGAGATTATAACATGGTTGGGCAATGATAAACAATTCTGATGAAGCTGAATTCCAGGGTATTTTTGGAGGTGGAAGAGAGGTAGAAAAGCCTGTGTATTAGCTAAAAGTGAGAAGTAAAAGAGTATGCTAGCAGCAGGAATTGCAGGTACCTCTTTAATTTCTCATTGATCTTCTGTTTGGATTATCTAGAGGACACTCAATAGGTAGTTCTAGATTTTTTAATATCATTTAAAATTTTTCTCATCCTGCAGAAATAGAAAACTTACTCCTAGGCCAAGCATATTGAAACAATCTATGACAATCAACTTAGTGACATTTCTCTAAAGTTTTTATTTCACCAGTCATATTTTTATTTTTGAATCATGTTTTCATATTATGCATCATTCATATCTTTCTGTGCATTCATATTTTACAGAAAAAATTAAATACCATGCTTCATATCAACATTCCTATGGAAGTGTCAGTGTTATTTAAAGTCATTCAGTGTCATATTTAATTTGCCAGATTAAGAAAGATGATCGTTAACTTTTGACAGGCCAGAATTTTTGGAAAGAAATTGTCTGGCTTTAAGCAACTAATTAAATTAACAACTACATCATTCTACATACATTTTAGGAACATATCTGCTGTCAGCAGTTTTCTTTGCATTGCATTTGCCTGATTTATTATAGTTTCCAGTGTAATGTAAATTGACTGACAACTCTATTCTCTTTCCAAGGATCTAATACCAGTGCTTGACCCTAAAGTTTCCAACATTTCAGGCTCTTTGTTTGTATCTTCAGAACCTTTCTGGTGAGTCTTCTGCTAGCCTTTCCTCGGTGAAAGAAGAAATTTTGTGTCATTTTCCTTGAACAATTATGAGAAGTTATACTTTTCTTTTTTTGCCCCCAAACAGAAATTAATGTTAATGATGTTGATGACATTGAATTGATTAATCTAATTAATTCCTCCAAAGGCTGCTTGCCATTATTTTTCGATCCATTATTAGTGAACAAATGTCACCACAAATGTATTTAAAGAATGTATTTACAACATATTATACATTTATCACTTACCACCACAACAGTGGCAAACGCAGTCACAAACATACAGACACACTCACACACACACATAATTTATAATAGCATCAGTTTAAATCTACACAAGAATATTCTAAAACATTCTCCATTAGCATGAAATATACATTTATATTTTGTTTAAAGGAATATTTTTGGAGAGCATGATTGTACCTTCTGTTTAGATAACTACACAAAATTTTTAATGCCCAAGGTATTATTTTGATACTTTGTACTGGAAATAAATAATGAAAACATAAAAGAAAAGGAACTGAATTTTTATATATAACTAATAATCAGCATTTATTGAATGTTCTTTGTGTTATATATAACTAATGATTAGTTTCTATCGAATGTCCTTTATGTTATATATTTCATGTTACTTAGGGTGGCACTTCTAGGAATTTTGATACTGACAGCAGCTTCAAACATGACGAAGATGTGACTAAGGTACTTGTATGTCCTGTGGAATTACCATCTGAGCTGGTGTTGCTATCAAACCTGCATTGTTTACCACGGCAATATCTCTCTTCTAAAAAAGAAAAGAGAGAGAGAAACAGATGAATTCCCCAGAAAATTCTTTTTACCTGTAGACTAATCATCTGCTTGATCCCAAAATGTGAGACGAGTTCCATTTCCCATCCCTTGTCCTGCTTCCCTCCATTAAAAATAGTAGGTATTTGAGCTAACTTCTCTCAGTACATCATTTTCACAACTTCTCTGTAAAATGGGAATGATTTCCCTGGTGACATTGTAAATTGTGTTTTACTGTTTATTTTTATTTATGTCAAAGAAAGATAATGTGAAAGTGTCAAAACTTGCTAAATGTAATATACAGATAAATGTTGGTAATTAACTAGAGTCTGCATTTCAAAAATATCAAATAAGTCATTTTGGAATATTCCTTATATAACAGCATTATATTGTTTGTGGAAATCAGGTAAGAGCACTATTAGATGCAAGTCTTCTGTTTTGTAAACCCATATTTAGTGGGGTGGACAGGTACTCTCCTTCAAAGGAAAAAATATTAGAAACCCATTAGAGAGTCACAAAATACGTAGAATTCTGATAATATTTATATTCTCTTCGTAGTGAGTATCTTTTACCACAGTCTCTGATGTTTCAGATGTGGCAATCCTTGGCTGCTCTGTTTTACGTCTGCCACACTTCCTCACTTCTCTCCTTCCCAGAGTGGCGGGTTGATGGAAGCCACACACCCAGAGGCCATTCTACCTAGTTTTCTCTAGAGTCACATTGAAACTATTGGTGACTTTGCCTTTTAGTTCTTTTTCCG
This sequence comes from Hylobates moloch, assembly GCF_009828535.3. Taxonomy (NCBI): domain Eukaryota; kingdom Metazoa; phylum Chordata; class Mammalia; order Primates; family Hylobatidae; genus Hylobates; species Hylobates moloch. The sequence continues at coordinate 49,654,270 of NW_026652276.1, read as the reverse complement.
AGTGCTTTTTTTTCCCCTTAGGATAAATTATATATAGTATTAAACAAAGAAACCTTTCTCTACCTAAAAGAAGAAAAGAAGTAAAGAAGGAGTTGAAGGAGAAAGTGAGCAGAACACTCTTGTTGGTCAAATGTCTGATTTATTTAGGCTTTCTGGTAACCTCTAAATCTCAACCAGCACTGCACTAAGACAACTACTCAGCAGGAAACACATTCTGCACTGTTCCTCCTATTTGTCAGATACTCATAGGCCACTTTCTCTGAATTATTAGTGTGGAACAGCACAAATCAACACTTAAGATTGAGTCATTTGTCTTTAGAGGATTATAAGCAGAGCAAATAGTCAAATAAGAAAGTGAAATTCACTGCTTTAACTGGCAGATATTTTGTTTGAGGATTACACTTCTAGTCTCTAAAACAGAACTTTTTATGCGTTCATATTTGTTTCTAAATTCTCCACTTGGCCATCCAAACTTTCTTTCATGGAAGCATATACAAGAGAGGATTCTGAGGAAGATGTGTCCAAAATGAGGACTAAATCCTGCAGAGGCATAATTCTCACATAATGTTTTAAAATGCATATTGTACTTGCTATTGTTTTCCCCGAAAAGTCATCATGTGAATATTTGCATGCTATAAAATTCACTTTTCATGGCTGTCAGACCATTGGCAAAACATTTACTTTTGTCTTAGAAAATAACATTTTTTTCTAGGAAACTTGCTTACCCTAAAGCTTTTTATAAAATTCTGCAACAAAGAATTGCAGGGGTGGGGTGGGAAAAGAGGAGTTACAGAAGTTTAGATTTAAACCCTCAAAAGTGCAGCTTAAAGTACCAGTTTAGACAAAGAAGTTTGTTTACTCCTCCAATTATTAGTTGTAGGAACTTGGGCAACTTACTTATCTTTTCTGTCTTTACACTCTTATCTATAACATGATCACTCTACAAATGCTCAGAGAAAATTATGAAATTGTATTATTTATTATTTAAAAGGTGCTTAAAAGAGCATAGGTAAAACATATATGAGTTTGCGTGTGTGTGTGTGTGTGTGTGTGTCTAAGCCAATCTTTTATTATACAAGTCAGTGCAATTCTAAATCGCCTGGCTTAGGATGATTCCCTCAAACAGAAAAATATGGTGCTCCAAAAGCATCATATACATTTGTGTTTATTAATCTTAGAGTTTATCTTAGAGTGTCTTATAACCTAGGTAAATATTACATTTATCTTAGAACATTTGTTGAAGTTTATTACAAAGGCATAGAAAACATTTCAACAGGAAAATACTTTTGAAAGTAATAATACATAATGAAGGAGTGCTATGTCCTTTTTGGAGGAAAGAGTTCTATAGTGAATTGGGATAACCCATTTTTAAATGCTAATTAGCTGTGAAAAAAATCAGTAAATTACTTTTTCGCATTTGACTTCTATTACTTCTACTGCTTATTTATGTATAATAAGGACTTGATGAGATTATTTTTAAAGTTACCTTTCCTTCAAAAGTTTGAGCCGCTAATGTAAGTGTATGCTGACTAATAATTCAAAAATACTGTGACATCACTCTACAGAATATTTTGATAACTGTATATATTTTAACCAGATGGTTATATGGTATGTTTAGTCTTATTGTAGAATGTAGTCTATATAACTCTTAACCAATTATTTTATTGTGTTAAAAAATTATCTCTCATTTAAAAATATAAAGGAAATTTGGATAAAAAAGAAGGAATGCCGAGAAGAGAGAATCCTATACCATATGTCACATTCTGAATTAAAACTGTATAATAAATGCATTTTCTCACCCTCTGTAACAAGTAAATGAGGTAAATAGTATGCATGAAGCCTCGTTGTCTGGGCCTGTTGACATTCCATACATATTCAATGAATTAAGTGGAAAAGAAGTAAAAACAATGCACCATTATATACGATTTCAACACAAAAACTGTATTCATTGATTTCCAAATGCAGGACTCATGTTATTCAATACAAGCTTAGTAAAACTCTGCTATATGCTAGAGACAGTGTACTTTCCTGAGTAAATTTTACCACCACCAACAAATAAATACATGAATGTGCCTATTTTTAAAAATGCTCTGAGAATTATAAAATTCATATAAAATATGGCACTATTATTGCAATGGTGAATATTTTCCTTATTGACATTTTCATCACATTGCTATTAATTATGATGTCTCTCATTTTGAAATTATGCAATTTTTAGAAACCCAGTAATTAATTACAGACTATATTTTCAAATAATATATATATATATATTTTCATAGTTCTGCCCTGTTTTCTTAAATATAGGGTAGATTCTTAGGGAAGAAAATGTGCCTGCTCATGACACTATATGCTCCAAAATATTTAGCGTGGCATGTACCTTGTGCATTTAATACATGATTTTTTATTTTAATTTTTATTTGTTTTTTGGAGGGGTAGGGTAAAGATGAGATCTTACTATATTGCCCAGGCTAATCTTGAACTCCTGGCCTCAAGCAATCCTCCTTCCTTGGCCTCTCATTTAATACATGCTTATTACATTTCTCTTTTATTTGCATCCTAAAGTTTCTCATATATTATTTTATCTGAACTGCATTTCTACTACCTCCAACACACATATGTGCATTCACGCGCACCGACACATATACATTTTTCAAAATGAAGTTAGCATTAGTAATTTATATGGTAAATTTGTAATTAATACTGTTGAATGAGGATGGTATGGAAAGAGATTATAAAAACTAAATTTATCACATTCCAGATTCTGACTCTCATATCTTTATCATCTTTTATTATAGTTTAAAGGAGATTATTTATTATATGGGAAAGGCAGTTAAGAGAAAGTATTCAACAACAGTTTGGTGTATCTGTGTAAAAAATCTGTCAGCAAGAGGCGGGCGCGGTGGCTCACGCCTGTAATCCCAGCACTTTGGGAAGCTGAGGCAGGTGGATCACGAGGTCAGGAGATCGAGACCATCCTGGCTAACACGGTGAAACCCCGTCTCTACTAAAAAATACAAAAAAATTAGCCGGGCGTGATGGCGGGCGCCTGTAGTCCCAGATACTCAGGAGGCTGAGCCAGGAGAATGGCGTGAACCCGGGAGGCAGAGCTTGCAGTGAGCAGAGATCGCGCCACCGCACTCCAGCCTGGGTGACAGAGCGAGACTCCATCTCAAAACAAACAAACAAACAAACAAACAAACAAAAACTGCCAGCAAGAAATTAAGGCCGGGCGCGGCGGCTCACGCCTGTAATCCCAGCACTTTGGGAGGCCGAGGCAGGTGGATCACGAGGTCAGGAGATCGAGACCATCCTGGCTAACATGGTGAAACCCATCTCTACTAAAAATACAAAAAAATTAGCCAGGCGTGGTGGCGGGTGCCTGTAGTCCCAGCTACTCGGGGAGGCTGAGGCAGGAGAATGGCGTGAACCCGGGAGGCGGAGCTTGCAGTGAGCTGAGATCGCACCACTGCACTCTAGCCTGGGTGACAGAGTGAGACTCTGTCTCAAAAAAAAAAAAAAAAAAAAAAAAAAACCATTTGTTTTCCTTCCATCATTTATAAATGGGGATAGAACCTACCTCTTTGTATAGCTTAAGGTTATTAAAACAGTTAATATTTGGAAAGCATTGAGAACTGAGCCTGGAACTTAGCAGGTACTTTGTAATCTGCTTTATATAAAAGTCGGTAAATTAAAAAGCATATCTTTTGAACTGAGATATAAGGCATTTAAGTCTGTTTTGTTCACTTAGAGATATATATATTACCTAAGAATGATAAATTACTTTTTGATCCTTATGTTTCTCATCTGTCAAAAGAAGATAATATTTCTAAGTCTTAAGATTTCTGAAAATATTAAATGAAGATTTCTGTATTGTATAATTTTGAACTAAACAATTTGGACCTTACTATGAATTGTGAGAAACAACAAAAAAATCTGGGTAACATAGCAAACATTTACTTTAAGACATCAGAGAATCAACAAGAAATTAAATAAGTAGCAGGCCATGATTTGAAGGAGAACATAGACCCAGGGAAGCGAGCTTAGTGTTTACAGTTATTTTTTACCTGCAGAAATATGAAAATCTCAGAACAGATAATTTAGAATTTGAAATAAAGATTAGAACTTTCGGCTGCCTCTCTGGTAGAACAGTATTGATTAAAGCCTAAGACCCACCAAAGGAGAGATCTATCCCTTTGTGCTGAGATCCAAAATGAACTCCCACAAGATGGGTAATCTGAAGCAAAATGTCTGCTGTAGAAATTGCATACCAGCTTCCAATTATATTGGCCTATGAAATTATGTTTCTCCTCTATGGAGGAAAGTAACATCATTCTTGTTCCAAAATTATTTCTACATATATTAATATATATACATATATATATATATATGGATTAAAACCAGAAAGAAAGAAAATTAAATCAGAGCAATTGGAGAACTACATATTTAAGCAATCAAATAGCACATTTAAAATAAATACGTTTAATCTATACAAGGTGATAGACTGATTTTCTCAGGGTTTCGAAAGTATCTTTCAATTTTGGTACAAGTCTCTGCCTTATTTTTTTTTTTCTTTTTATTATTTTAAAAACATTAAAGGCAGACTTTTCTCAAATTATGGTTTTAATATTATCTTGTTCTATGGTTATAGATTAACTCCTCATGAACTCCTATTGTATCTATGTAAATCTATATCACAAGGAATCTCATAAAACTTAAGTCTTGATTAATTGATCTTTTATTTTTTAACTTTTAGTTCTTTACATATTTACTGTTTTAAAAATCATTTTCAGGCAGGTACTATCAGCTTTATGCTCCTTCCTATTTATTCCTTATTATGGAAAATCAGTCTAGAATAACCAACACTCTTTCTTGGCTTTAAAGGAAAATTAAAATCCTTTGAGTATTTTGGGATGGAGGAGGAGCTTAAGTTATTTATAATGACAACAAAATTAGATTATTAGACTTTGTAATAGTAATACTTTATACCAGAAATCAAGGGCATAATGTAATTAAGATATACAAAGAGAGAAAACTTAGCTGAGGGTTTTATATTCACTAAAGTGACCTTCAAGTATAAATGTCTCAATCAAATTCTTATGAACATGCAAGGTCTTATGAAATATTGATTCATTGTCCTTCTCACAGAATCTAGAGAACAAAATATGATCAAAGTGGCTGAAATGGCAACAACATGAGGATTAATAGTGAGCATTAAATATAGATTTACATATAGAATTAAGACCAGATAACAGTTATGAGTAAGAAAGTACAGTATTTAGTGTCTACATACTCTACTTAGATGCATTTCAACTACCAAATATACAGCAGGATGTGTTTAAAATTGTGAAAAAATAAGTAACAAATATAAGAAAAAAATGGAGAGTAATCTTGCTCTTAGCTTTATATGTATTAATTGGAAGTAATTTTTTTTTCAAATTAGATGCTAAAGAAGGGATACAGGAAGAAAGAAGAGCTCACTAGCTCATCTGATATTGTTTCTAAAGCAAAATCTAAAGATAAAGTCAATTAAAGAGGGAAAATGTATAATGTACAGGTAATAACATAAATATCATTAGAACCAAAATATAAATCTCCTAAATACTAAAAGGTAAGATGACAAAGAGAGATAACAAATACATTATAGTCATAGTAAAATATTCATATATCTATATATGGCCAGGCATGGTGGCTCACTCCTGTCATCCCAACACTTTGGAGAGGCCAAGGCGGGTGAATCACCTGAGGTCAGGAGTTTGAGAGCAGCCTGGCCAACATGGAGAAACCCTGTCTCTACTAAAAACACAAAAATTAGCTGGATGTGGGGCATGTGCCTGTAATCTTAGTTACTTGGGAGGCTGAGGCAGGAGAATCATTTGAACCTGGGCGGTGGAGGTTGCAGTGAACCGAGATCACGTCATTGCACTCTAGCCTGGGCAACAAGAGTGAAACTCTATCTCAAATAAAAATCATATATCTATATAATAGCTTTACGGTATTTAAAAATATGGACAAAAATATGAGGTTTATTAAACAAATTATTACCTATTGGAGAAAAAAAAGAAAATAGAGGACTCAGGAGTAGTTTTCTATAAATAGCTCATGTCTTCTGGAATTTACTTTCAAATTGGAAAATACATAATAATTTACAAAATACAAAAAATAATTTACATAACATGAAAAATAAATAATTTTTGTTACTACAAAAAATTTGGAAAACAAACTCAGAAGTGAAATGAGAAAAATGAGCCTCTGTATCCAATTAGTGATGTTATTAGCACAGTGCGAAACACATAATTCAGTTTTATATACTTGACCAGAAATAAGAACAAAAAGAATAATCGAAAACATTTAAACTCTCTTCAGTCTCGGAGTATTGGGATGACAATTTGGCATAAACCAGTGCATAATTATTTTGGTGTCACTGAAAAAATTTAAATGGCTTTTCATCAGGAAAGCCATTATCTATCTAGCATCATCTATCTACCTATTTATCCAGTCTCTGAGAATTAATAATTCTGTGGTTACATGCAATTTTTCCTAATTCTTCCCATTGAAAATAATTAGGAACAATGGCCAACTCGGTAGCAACAAGCATCACTAATAACCTAATATGGGGCTTGGCACAGTGGTGCATGCCCGTAGGCCCAACTACTCTGGAGGTTGATGTCGTAGGATCACTTGAGTCCAGGAGGTTGAGGGTACACTGAGCCATGATCACGCACCCTATACTGGGTGACACAGCAACATCCTATCTCAAAAGATAAAATAAAATAATCTAATATGGTCTCTAATACCATATCATATCCTCTTGAATGAATCCAGGGTTTTTTAGAGAGATGGCTCATTGCAGCTAATAGTCAAAGAATGTGCAAGATGAATGTCACACCAGAAAGTAAGACACTATCAATTACTTCTAGGGTCATGTCAAACAGTGGGAACTTCATAGTATCAAATGCTTACATTAAAAAAGAAGGTACTCTAATTATTAATCTAAGGTTCTTAGGAAAGAAATTAGGAAACCAGGAAAAACAAAAGAAAGAAATTAGGTAAACAAAAGAAAGAAATTAGGTAAACAAAAAAGGAACTTACACCTAATATAAAAACAGCAAATAAAATATGAGAGATAAGAACAGAAATTGATACAATGATAATGAAAAATGAGGAACAAGTAATAAAAACAAATTTTTTTGAAAAAATAATCAATAAAATTGACAAATTTCTAATGAGATTGATCCAGAAAAACGGGAGAAGATACAAATCACCAATATTGAGCACGAAAGAGAGGACAACACTGAAGATGGAACGATGGAATCATTCTGAATGGAACCATGATTCTAGATGCATCATACATAGAACTATGATGTTAGATACAGTTGTCAAAATTTATAGAACTGCACACCACAAAGTGTACATCACTGTAAGTAAATTTTAAAAATCAACTAGAATGTGGGAAAGGGAAAAGACCCAAGTGAAATGCACATATGAAAAGTAGAATCGAATTGTACTATAAATGAAATATATACACTTAGGGGGAAGAGAAAGAGAAAAGTTGATCCAAGTTGCTTTGAGGGGGAATAAAATGCTTTGAAATGATGCGATGAGACGAAAGAACACAAATAACTTTACACACACATTGTACTATAGTTGGTAAGCTTGTTCTACACAAGGCTGTGAAATATAAATGGCATGTATGCATAGTTAATATATACAAGTTTACCAGCTCTGTACCCTAAGAGAGTAGACACATTTATTATTATATTTTTACATTTCACCTTGTGAAATGTAAAAAAGTAAAAAAGAATTTCTCAAAAAAACTTATAGTGAATACATATTTGAAGGTGTTATTTCAATATAGGGAAGAAATAGAAGTTCAGAAATGTAGAAAGAAATAATGAATAATGAAAATCGTATGCATATATGTATGTTTAAATTATATTTCACTATATTTATGATGTAATCAAGAAAATTTTTGTTTTGTTTTGCTTTTGAGATAGGATCCCACTCTGTCACCCAGGCTGGCACCATTTCGGCTCACTTCGACCTCTGCCTACCAGGCTCAGGTGTTCCTCCTGCTTCAGCCTCCAGAGTAGCTGGCAATACAAGCACACACTACCACAACTGGCTAATTTTTTTGTATTTTTTTTTTGTAGAGACAGGGTCTCACTATGTTGCCCAGGCTGGTCTCGAACTCCTGAGCTCAGGCAATCCGCCCCCTTTGGCCTCCCAATGTGCTGGGATTACAGGCATGAGCCACCATCCCTGGTCAAGAAAATTAAATAAATCAAATTCCTTGAGCCTTCCAGGCATCCAAAAACAGACAAAAAATGCCAATTAATGTTAAGAGTTTGATAAATAGGTTGCTGGTTGTAATTTCTAGAGTAATCATCTAAAGAATATCAAAACTGTATGGTACAAACTGCCAATAAAGAATGAAATTGAAAAATCAGATTCACAATTTAAATAAAAACAAAGAGAAAAAAAACCATTGAGCAGAAGGGAAAAATGTACTGAATAAAAGTATGCATAGAAAAGTCCTAATTATAGGTGAAAGGACTAATAAATACAGGAGCATCAAAACTATGTTTATCAAAAGACACGCCTGTGGTTAAGTAATTTGGCTAAATCACTTTAGGCAAGAGGGAAGAGGAGAAATGCTTGGGGTAGAGGGACCTAAAACGTAGACATTCTGGTTTGGGAGCTTTCTTGATGGATTTAAAGAAATATCAAAAGGCTGGCTGACGCAGATTTAAGGAGAATACTAGGAGCAATAAAAAAATGAGGTTAGAAATTAAACAGAAAGCTAGACCACGAAAGCCAATTTTTTTGGTAAGGATTTTGCCTTTCATTCTGAAATATGAAAACTGAGACTTCACCATTGATTTTAGCACCCTGTAGTCCATTGAAACATAACAGATGTTACAGCACAATGGTGGTGGTGGTGTGTAGGTGGGTGGGTGAGGTGAAGGAGTAGTAAGAATATTACAAAAGCCTGATTGGAGATTTAGAAAGGAATAAAGTAAACTGAAGACAGTGAGTACTACTGATGACTCTTCTAAGAGCTTTTGATATAAAAGAAGTGGAGAATTAGGGTCCTGGCTCCAATGTAATTGTTTTTTCCTTTTACTGGAGAAATTGATATAGGAGTTAAGAAGGAATTACTTAGGCAGATAGCAAGGGTATGGGAGTCCTCGGTAAGGCTTTTCTTTCTAATGAAAAGCAGCCCCAAATCATTTTCCAACAAAGAGCAGCCTGCACACTGGGAGCTTGCATGAGCGAATGCCAGCAGGAACTACGGACTAGACATTTTCAAAATGGCGGCTCCATCTTCCCTTCTCTGCTAGCCGTGTGTGCTCTAAGGAGCAGACAAGATGGGCCTATCAACTGGAAAGCCCGTTTGCATAAGACTAGGTTGGGGCCACAAGTCTTCCCTGTCCACTATGTAAACGCCATACATTATCGAACCAATCTATGAGCCCTGTGTAAATCAGACACCACCTTCTCAAACTGGACTATAAAATTCGGGGCATTTGCGCCCAGATGGTCCTTTCAGATCAGAGACTCCTTGCTCTATAGAGGAAGCTGTTTCTCTTTCTCTTGTCTTCTACCTATTAAAACTCTGCACCTGCACTCCTTGTGTATGTCCTTGTTTTAAATTTTCCTGGTGCATGACAATGAACCTAGGGTATATACCCCAGAAAACGTAGCCACTTCAAAATAACAGATTAATTAGCATGGTTATGTTTTTCTTTGTCAACATTCAGCTGCAAGGGTAAGTACACTGAGAAAGTGGCAGATTTAACAAGGCTTGTTTTTAGCTAAACATTTAAAATGAAGGTGCAAGTATTTTAGGGTATACGTAAATGAAGTGAGGACATCAGGTTTTAAGAGACACTGAAAAAGTGGAACAGCTCAATGAATTATGGGTCCTTATGGGGTCATAGTTTTCTTGGTGTGGAGTTAATGAATGTTATTGTTGCAGAACTTTCTCCTTTGTTCAGCTAAAACCAGGTTCTTGTCACACGACCAGGAAAGATTAGACTCGCAGACACATAGAAAGGTGAGTAGCAGAATTTACTGGGCAAAAAGGAAAAAGGAAAAAAAAAAAAAAAAAACTCAGCAAAGTGAGATGGAGTCCTGCTAACCAGCCCTCCACCTCACAGATTGATTCCCAGGTCACCACAGGAGCTGAAGAGAGCAAGCTCCTCCCCTGCATAAGGCAGGCATTCCCCATGGCTCCACCCATTTCCCCCAGTGTACACGTTGGGCTCCAGTGCACTATGGGCATGCCCAGAAAAGCCCTGGGCAGGTTCCCTAATCTGCACAAAAGTATCTGATGTAAACTGTGGGGCAGGTGGGAGACTCTCTGGGGGCCCCTTTTTATTTGCCTAGCCATTTAGCTGTCTCATTATCAGCTGAAAAGATAAGAAGTGATAGTTGGAGGTACTTGAAATTGAGATTTTACTGGTGGCACGGTTATTGGTAATGAAAAAATATTTTTTATGACAACAGGAAATACACATATATATGTGAAGACAAGATCATTGCAAGAGAGGTACAATTATCCTGCATCCCTGCATATTAAGGTCATAATGAGGTCATCTATGAGGATACTGAAGTTACTGAAACTGATGACATAGTGCTGAGTTCATAACAGTGAGTTAGGGGCAAAAATCTTCCAGGAAAAGAAGGGAGTGGGCTGAGACTGCAAATATTGTTGCAAATATGTGGAATAAGGAGAATGAATTATAATGTTGGTGTTTACCAATAATAGTATATCACTACTTTGGAAAAACCTTGAGAAAATAGAAAATCAGATATAAATTTTAACAAGAAAGTTTTTGACTAGGCAGTAAGACACCAATATTTAATTATTAGTCAGTGGACATTCATATAACTATAAAGTATGACAAGCATTTAGTAAACTTTGCTTTTCCCTATCAGGGGCATACAACACATTGCCATCTATGAAGGTGACAACTAGATTCATAACTAGATAGCAAAGAGCTGTTTCATTGTATCAATAAGAATGGAAAGAACCAAAGTAGAGCTGAGTCCATAAAAGGGAAGTAGGAAAGCATTTAGAAAAAAACATCTTAATTATACATATTTTTCCATATGGTTGTTTGGTTAAAGCTGTTAGTCGTTAGTGCCTCAATATGGGGAAATAAATTAGTGATTTCTAAAGGACTTCAGCCTTGTATTAAGTGATAACTTTACTGAATACTTATCTTTATTATTTTTAACCTAATAAATGCATCTATTTTATGATAGCTTCTCCTTATTATTTCATATACACTCTTGCTTTTACCACATTCAACAGTATCCAATTCTCTTTCAGAAGTACAATTTTACAGGTAAAATTAAAAAGCTGGGAATGGCTGCTATTTACTATCTCTATCTTACGCAAATTAAGCCATAAAGGAGTAGTTAAACAAATGGCAGTTTTACATTGAATAAATCTTGAAGCTAAAGAAAGCTGGGAATAAGAACCATGGAATTTGCTTAGGTGGTTAAAGCGATTAAGGTTAACGCCCTCTGTATGCATTACAGACTCTGTCTGGTCATCTGTGTTTGAGTACAGAGTAATCTAATGAATCAATCAGAGCCTACATTTCAGCTCAGCTGGTGGAGGGATAACAATAAAACTTGTGGGACAGAATTGTTCATAGAACAATCCCACCTTAATCTAATCTCCCCTGCAGTATCTACTGATCACTGGGTGTCCACCCCTGCAGGACTCTTGCCCTAAAGTAATGACAGCTGAGGTTGTTATTAGGTCAACAATGCATGCTAGCTCTCTCATTAAGTCCTGTCATCCATTATCAGAATACAGCCATCAAAAACATGACAGCAAGCACTTCTCATGAGTTTGAACTATTCTATAAGAAAAACAGAACCGAATACACACACACACACAGACACACACACACACACAAACACACATACGCACATTTTCTAGTCTAGGTTTATTGATAGGAAAAGAGCTTGGTGCCAAATCATGTAAGAAAAAATATCTAATTCCCTCTTTCCCATCGATCAAATTAGAATTGCAAGAGTCAGAAGTTGAAAACGTAGGTGCCTACTTACTTTCTGTTTTTTTAAAATCGCTTTATTCAAGACATTGATTATCATTTTTAAAAGGAAATAGAATCTCATTTCAGTGACAGTATGACCTTCAATAATGCCAGACTCCTGCTGCCTCTAAAACGGCTTTTATGTTTCAAGGAGATTTTTTTTTTCTTTCTTCAACTAAGATTTAAAACTACAGTTGTGAGATCAGGTGTCTTGTAGAAAGAGATTCAGGGAAGATAGATCCAAAAAGAAATACTGTAATACTTCTAGTTAATAATTTTGAGGATAAAAAACTAAGCAAATTATTGGCATGTTTATTCAGTGTGTAAATATAATTTCTGCATTATTTTTAATAAAGGGAACTACTAAACTAAATCAGTGGAGAGTAAAGCAATTATTTAATTATAAAGTATAATCAAATGTATAAATGTTGAAGTTGTGGTGTATTCCCCATTGAGGATTATGTATCATTTTAATGAGGCTTGGAAAAATCCACTATTTTGGTTGGAAGTCTTCAATGTAATATAAAAACCATAAAAACGGTATTATTATTCTTAAAATCTTTGAAAATTTAAAAACATTTTAAAACATTGCCTTCTTCATTTGTGTCTAGTTACAAAAAGTGTAATAAATATGTTGAAAGGGGGCTAATGACACCTAGGCATTTAAAATTCTCATTTTAAGACTTTTATGAACTATAATTAGATAATTACTGCTAATTGGTATGCTAGGATAACGGAACTATTAGTGTATAAGAGAGTTAGCAATATGTTGAATGTATGGCATTCATCCAAGGATCAGTGGCACTGATGTTTTCTTTGCTCTTTTTTGTTAACATTGAATAAAGAATCACTCTTGCTCTTCATTAGCTCCAGAAGTGATTTTGCTTACAATTTTCACTAGTTTATGTTTTGCACTATTCATGTTTGTCTTTGATATATTGCTTTTTTCCACAGTTGAAGGGAGTTAAACAATTTATTCACTGAGAGCTAAAACCTAAAGCCAACCTTGCAAACTAAACTGTGAGGACTTTTTGTGTTTTGAAAGTTCTTTCTCTCCTCTTAAATTGTGGAACTATTTTTGAATACATTTTTATAACAAAGTCATGCTTAAAATCACGAATGCTTTCTAGGGATGTGACCATCATGTTAATACTGTCATTATCTCAAATGTAAAGGCAGCCTGAATTATGTGTAAAAGATAGGATGAAGATAACCAGGTGTATTCAAATATAGCAATGGACACAAGATAGAGAAAGATCTGTACCAGTAATACTAAACTGTTAAAAAGGAGATTAAAATATCTAGTGGTCTCTTCTATATTCTTCTTAATATATAGTGTTATTTAGACCATTTAGAAGGAGTTAATTAATAACATTCCTGTTGGCTCTGATTTACAGTTACAGGGCTAGAAAACTGTCTTAAGAACAAGAAACAACTACGAACACATCTATTGTAAGATATTCAAAGATATTGACTTCCTCATGGACAAACCAAATGAAGCAAGTTAGTCCCTAAAGGCAGTAATAAGAATTGCTGGATACTATCTACCATCTGAGCTACAATATTCAACATTACAATTTCTCTAGAAAAGTTTGCTTCATTTAATCTTGGTTTCCCCTACACACACACACACACACACACACTTTTCAGAATGAATAGTGTAGGATTCTGAGATATAATTTTGCACATAACTCAATACCCAAGAGCACTTCTTTATTCCAACGTTAAAAGACTCATTTTAGGCCAACATTAACATTGCTGCTTTGTGCTCTAAAATGTCAAGCATGTTCTGCTTTAGAGTCATCTTAATAGACCCGTCTTCCTTGCTAGTTATTCATGGCTTCTAACACCAATAGAAATGCAATGCCTAGAAGCATAATGACACGCCTTAAGAAAATATTACTTGTGCCATCATTCATTAATTCACTCAATGATTGATGCACCCATTTACGATGAATTTCACCATACGTCATTAAGACAGCTATACTTTTTTTGAAAACATTATTTTCTCCACTAATCCAAATCTGCCATATAATTATTCAAATTATTCCTTTTTCTGGATCTGTGTCCATTTGTCTAAATGAGCAGTGGTTTTCCCCCACCCCTGACCATGCATCACCTGTGTAGCACTTTTTTTTTTTTTATTATGCTTTAAGTTCTAGGGTACATGTGCACTTTTTTAAAGACGGTTGTTAGAAACCCATTTCATTAAATAAAGAGCACCCTGGACTGAGGCCTAGATTTTGGTGTGGTTTTTAAAATCCAGAGGTGTTTGTCTTCTCTTTTAATCCACAAAGTCTTATTTTATTCTTTTTTTTGAATTATAGTTTGTTTTTATTACAAACATGGAAAACAAGAAAGGGTGAAAATGTTAAATATCTCACCAAAATTTTTTCCACTCTTCAGCTACAAAGATTACAACTCTAAGCAATGTGTCATGCATCTTTCTGGGCTATTTCTATATATTCTACAAAGAGAAGAATTTTACAGCTGGGCCACCGGGGGTGACATCGCATATCAGCAGGTTCCGTGATGCCCCCCTGAGCCGCAAAACCAGCAAGTTTTTATTAGGGATTTTAGATGGGGGTGGTGTACGAACAGGGAGTAAGTCATAAAGATCACATGCTTCAAAGGGCAATAAAAGATCACAAGGCAGAGGCAAAAATTAGAATTACTGATGGGGGTCTGTGTCCCCCTGTGCATGCACTGTCTTGATAAACATCTTAACAAGAAACAGGGTTTGAGAGCAGACAACCAGTCCAACTAGAATTTACCAGGCTGGAATTTCCCAATCCTAGTAAGCCTGAGGGCACTGCAGGAGAAGAGGGCATATTTCAGTCCTATCTCCACCGCATAAGACAGACACTCTCAGAGCAGCCATGTGTAGACCTACCCCCAGGAATGCATTCCTTCCCCAGGGTTACTCCATGCTGGGAAAAGAATTCAGCGATATTTCTCCTACTCACACATCCATGTATAGGCTTTCTGTGAGAAGAAAAATATGGCTCTATTCTGCCCAACCCCACAGGCAGTCAAACCTTATGGTTATCTTCCCTTTTTCCCTGAAAATCGCTGTTATTCTGTTCTTCTTCAGGGTGCACTGATTTCATATTGTTCAAACACCCGTGTTTTACAATCAGATTTCATACTGTTCAAACACACATTTTACAAAGAATTCGTACAGTTAACACAATCATCACAGGGTCCTGAGGTGTCATACATCCTCAGCTTAGGAAGATAATGTGATAAAGAGATTAAAGACAGGCATAAGAAATTATGAGTATTAATTGAGGAAGTGATAAATGTCCATGAAATCTTCACAATTTATGTTGAGAGATTGCAGTAAAGACAGGCATAAGAAATTATAAAAGTATTAATTTTGGGAACTGATAAATGTCCATGAAATCTTCACAGTTTATGTTCTTCTGCCACCGCTTCAGATGGTCCCTCCATTCGGGGTCCCTGACTTCCCACAACAAATGAGTAAGTTAGTTGCCTGATCTTAAGGATATTTTAATGTTGTGTGTTTGTGTGTGTGTGTGTGTGTGTGTGTGCTGCACAGAAATAGTACAAGGTTATGAAATAGAATGGCCATAAACTAAGTAGATGAGAGATATATTTAAAATAAGATTTGAGCTTTCAGAAAAAATAAGAGGCCTCTTCTAACTGTGTCTAACTATGTACAAAAGTAACATTGAGTTGGATTATGAAATAGGGCATCGTGGAAGAAATAAATATGAAGATAGTCTTAAAAGCTTGAGGAGTACAGTTTGATGGGGGAATAGGGATAGAGATGGGAGAAATTCAAGTTATCACTGATAGGGCAGTTTAGATCACAGAGAGTCTTATGAATGTCAAGCACCAGAATTTGAATTTTATTTTGGCATATGGTAGTTATTTTAGCATATGGTAGTCAAACAAAGGTATTACATTTAAGAACTTTGTTATGCGTCTTTTAATGTAAACTGAAGGAGACTATCAAGAATAAATATCTATTCCATTTATTAAATATTGAAACATTATTCTTATTAGGTAGAATTGTTTAAAAGAGGGAGAGATTAAGTAAACATAGTAAAATGTATATCTTCTAAAGGCATTGGTTTAGTCATTCTGCCTTTCCCTTCATTTATTTGACAAAGGTATATGAAATAAAATTTAGAAATTTCAAATGCATTAGGAAAACAAATGGAGGTGTCAGCTCTCTGCACACACCATTACATGCTCACCTAGAGTGGACAATGAACAAACTGTCATCCATCACATTTGTTTGCCTTGTAAGATACACTCAAAGTGTCCAGACACAGTGGTTTCTTTGCTGTAAATGCTGTTTAATAAAATTGTTTCTTCACTTGCTACACCTGCTATGTTCTGACAGTAAATAGTGCTATCTACCTAGTAAAGTCAGTGACATTAGGAAGCTAAGCAGATGTTTTAGGGCACAGAAACAAATCTTATCATGAGTGAGTTAAAAAATGAATTTTAACACCAACTTGTCATTTTGCTCACTTATTTTTTTTCTTCTTGATCTGTCTTGTAATTAAAGGGACAGAGTGCAATGGTTTGAATATGGAGAGACTTCTAAAATATAACACCTTGGTAGGAGCATTTTGTAGACTGTCTGATTCACAGACGCACTTTCTTATACTTTAGCTCGAGAAAATTTGTAATTCAAAAAGCCTCAAGAAAGAGTTCTTGCACTGATATATTTTGATACAGATTATCTCCATAAAAATGTCACCCCATGAGACTTTGGAGTGTCCGGAGTAATAATTAAACATAGCACTTTGCATTTCAGCAACAACTGATACATTCTTCCATCATCCTTTAGAGCAGGAAGGCTAGAATTTGCTACTTCTCTGATACAGAAAAAAGTCTTTCAAGTGTGACAGATTATTCTATTACATCCTTAATATAATTCTATAACCACACTGGACATGTGGAATTTATCATTTCACCTATTTGAGAAATAGAAAAATAAAGGCATGCTGATGAAATACATGAAATTATTACTACATAAAATACGTAGGAAGAAGAGTACGGGATTCCATATTAGAAAATCAGTACTCAATTCAGGTTCTGCCATTTACTAGTTAGGTTATCTCAGTGGATAGCCAAATGTCTGGATCTTTTCCTCATGTATAAAAAATTCATAGAGTGCTCTCAGAATGAAATAAGTAGGACACAGCATGTGGCTTAACTTACTCTTCCTAAACAGGTAATTCAAAAGTTTCATGTTTAGCAGATAATTGATCACATTCACTTAATATTTTAGGTTACTTATAATCTTGAGGAATTTAACAAAAATTATATATTGTATTGATTTGACCAATATTTATAGTGTTTCTATTTTGTATTATGTACTTTTCTTGGCACTAAGGATAAGGCAGCGAATAAAATAGGTTATCAGCTTTTATAGAACTCCTGTTCTAATAAATGCAGAGCCACAGCAAGGTAAACTAACAAAATACAATATTTGAGGTGATAATAAGTTTTATGAAAAAATGGTTAAGCAGGTTAAGGGAGGAGGGAGTGACATAAACTAGAGGTAAATATTAATTTAGAATAAACCTGTTAAGAAAAGAAACTCAGATTAGAAAAACAACTGAGCAAAGACCCAAATGAAGCAAGTATTGTAAATATCAGAGATCATTCTTAAGCAAAGTAAATGGGCATAAACTGGGCCTTAGGTGAAAAAGGCCCTGGCATGTTTATCTCCCTGGTATTCTATTAGGTACTACTTTGCTTGCCCCAACAGGTCTTAAAGGTATTAATTAAAAAGCAAGCACATTGAAGTCAGAAAAAGCTTCATGATGCAATTATGTCAAAAGTTCTAGGTACCAGACTAAAGCACAGGATGAAAAGTCCATACACATCTCACATACAGAATATTTAAGTTCAATGAATAAATTTCATTAGACTATACCACTTAAGGATTTAAATGTTGGAGCACTAAAGAATCTTAGAAATTATAGTGAAGGAATTATTAACCCCCAAACTGTAATTACTTTGTGTATATGTATTTAATCTTTTTTGATTTCTTCAACTTTTTCATATACCATTTTCCTCTAGTATATTTAGCTTTTGTTTTGTGTTTTGCATGTTTGTTTTTTATTTTGGTTATTGTTTTTGTTTTAAGTAATAGAGACATAACGACCTACAAGATGAAATCTGAGAAATGCATGCATGCATATAGGTATACAATGTTAGGTAGCGATAAAGTCATACCTTCCCAGACTCTAAAATTTTAAAAGCTCTGATACTGTCTTTCTTCTGAAAGAGTCTATTTTGTAGATGATGTTATTTCTGGCCACATTTTGCCTTAATTTATGGATTTTGGGGTGATATATATAATACACTAGAAATCAGCTCTACTCAATATGTAGCATTGTGTCTAATGTCCTTTTCTTTCTTTTATCACCTATATTTTTACTTTCAGGTACAAGATTTCTATCTGGTATGGATAACAAACAAATCACATTTGTTCACTCTGTAGGAATTAGGCTGATGGAAAAGAGCTTGCATTTCTGTGTTTTCAAATTCTGTTTTATGGTAGCCTCATAATATAATGCAGGGAGAGACAGTATAAGTCTGTGGAAAGGGCTGTTCTTAAAGCCAGGAACTTGAGTATCCTTATGTTTGCTGCTGACTAACTTGAGCAAGTCATAACTTTCTGAGCTTCAGTTTTCTCATGTAGGATATGAGGTCCTTTGAGTGTTTCTACACTTTATCCCTCTATGATTCTGTAACATTTAAGAGGACTCATAGTTATTCTGTTGTGTTAACTATTACATGTTTCAAATAATTTCAGAAACCCAAATATAACGTTGAACACCACTTATACCTTGACATTCTCAGCTTCATATCTAGAATTGACTATCATAAAGTGTGAATATGATTTAACATTTTCAACTTATCTACTCACAAATGAGGGTAGGTGCCCTACACTCATGTTTTATTTACCTTTGTACCAACCTAATATGACCTGTTTTATTAGTTTGAACTATTTTAACCCTTAGTTATTATATTTTTCCATACATCTACTTTGTCTTCATTATGAGATTGTAAACTTTATGAAGATAATGAATATAACTTTTTGTTATATCCTGTGATTTTCAGCGCAATGTGCAAAGCAGTCACATACAAATAAGTACACGGACGGATGCTTATTTAACCAAGGACACTGAATAACAAAAATTATTTTCAAGCTGGTCTTACTAGGACATTCATTTACTATGGTTGTCAGGTAAAAGGGCCATATACAGAAATCCAACCACAAATCTAGTGATACATTTCCTTAGACATCTTACATTCAAAATCAATTTGTATCTTATTAAATTAAGGGGAAATAAGTCAGGTAATGTCATGTCATGTAAATACCTGAGCTTGCCAATATTTCTACAGAAACTTGATTTAATGTAAATATCATTGTACAACAAAGCTAGCTTAAAGCAAATAAAAATGGGATAGGAGGGGGAAAAAGGATTTTATCTAAAACTGCTATTCTATCAGTCTCTTCTTTCATATTTTCTCCAGAATAAAATCACTATTTGAAAGGCAATATGGCATAAGAATACACATCCTTTGCTAGCATAAGATTACATTTACTCATCTATTTAATTGTTTATTTTTTCTGATAAATCCCACTTATAGGCTAGGGTAAGAGTAAACAAAGTTCTTTGTTCTTCTAATATATTTCTTCTTAGAAATTCTGTCCTAGAAACAGAAAGCTGAGCTTATGTTAATCTTGATTTGTTTGCATTTTAGAAAATTTCAATAAACAAATGCATAAGAATTATAAAAAACTATGTAATAAGCAATTCTATTCACTTTTTAAAGCCCATAGAAGTTTGGTAGTTGAAATTCATTTTAAATATAATTGTTTTGCAGACTGCCATTTCAGTTACATTTTTAGAGTACTTTCAGATAAACTTTTAACCACTTTCTCTTTACGAAAAATAGAAAAAACTGCTAGTAGTCATTCACACCACCAGACATAACTTATTGTTAACAACAAGAACAAAAAGTCTCAATTTAATCATTCTTTTTTATACAAATGGATTTTTAAAAAATCATTGTTAGGATACTACTAGCTGGATGTCCTCTTGTGGCTTAAGTAGGTACCAGATATTTGAATTTAATTATCTTCCTGGTACCTACAATTTATTCTCTGTGGGGTTTAAGCCTATACAAATTATTCACTTTTTGAACTAGTTATATGTTTTCATAACCAAACACAAAGATATATGCTTGTTGATCATTTAATTTGAAGAATTATATGAAAGTTAACTGAGTTAGAATATATTTGTAGCATGATAGATGATCATTTAATATATGTGAAAATATTCTTCTCTTCTTTCCAGATTACTTCAACCTCCTACTTCTTTTTACTACCATAGTTTATTCATGACAAGGAGGAAACAATGAACTAAGGATAGAGTGAAAAAATTGAAAGATGTAAAATATGTTATTCCCTGAATAATAGTTGGATTATTTGGGGAATATGTTCACTCATTCCATTAAGATTTTATCCCCAGAATCATCCTCAAAATATGAGTTGTCTGTGTATTATATTCTCCTTTATCAACATAGTGATATGAATACTTTCTCATAGGGTAGTTTTGAGTGTCAGATGATTCTAAATATAATACTCAGTAAATAATGTTATAAGATATTGATACTATATTATCATTATTAATAATATTACTGGGCTTGTTATTATATGGCAAATTCGGTTATTTACATGAGAATAATTATTTTGGCGATTTTGGAACAATGATTTAAGTAAACTTCTGGCTGAAAGAAAAGAGATGGCTCTGACCATCAAATGGTACAATTTCCTGTGGTTTATAACATGTACACATACCAGTATTGGGTTGTGTTTTCCTCTTCATTTTAACATATGCTTTTTAGATTTTTTCATTTTATGAAATAATTTCTCACTCAAGTATTTTTTTGACATTCATATTTTTTCGTCTGTGTAAGAAAAGAGTTATGTGAGTTAAGGAAATATGCATTTCTCTTTGTTCATACCTCTATGGATGACCTTAGCCTCCCCACACCTCAAGTGGGGGCAATTCCTGTATGCTCAAGTTTCTAACCAATTATATGACATCTTTGTATTGATTTCCTCTCTATTCTGGTACTTTGTAAATTGATCTTGCTTTTATTCTTCTGGGAATATTTTCCCTATCGTTAACAGTAACTTATGTTTCCCAAACTAGTTTACTATGATTACCTAGGTAAATCCTTTCAGTTCTTCCTGAAAAAGGCGGTCACTACAATCTGCATTTTATATGTGTGTGTGTGTGTGTGTATATATATATATATATATATATATATATATATATATATATGCACTTCAATAATATGTATCTATTTACTCATCATCACTATTAGAGGAAATATATATATAAAACAACATAAAAATAACAATATATAATAAGTATATATAACAACATTTAGAATATCTACTTACTGATTGTTAGTTCTAACTTGTTTATACATATTAACTCATTTATAATTATAATTAGTCCACAAATAATGTTCTACTATCTTCTTCATTTTATAGGAAAATTGAGTCACAGAGTGGCTAAGTGAATTCCCTGCGACAAAGGAGAGGCAAAGTTGGAAAAATAATACAGTCTAAATTCACTCACTAAAAGTATATGATTACATGATTGTCAAAAAGCTGACTGTGACCTAGATTGCTATATGTATATACTATACTCTTTATGGCATATATTTTGTAGCACTCCCTTTAATATCTTGAAATATTATGTAATCATAGTATAAACAATTTATGTATCTAGTTTAAATAAAATTGATATATTATTCAATCTTTAAAGGAAAACTTGAGGGAAAATAATTTATAATACACATTATTTTAAGTTTTAAATGCTTGTACTCAAATACAGGAAAAGATTTAAATAAGTATATCTGATTCTTGTATGTATACATGCTATACAATCAACATGAGTGGGTCAGGCATATTGTATTGCAGAGTGATACAAGTGTGTTCTATTGGTGGTATGATTTTTCAAAGTGATGAACAACTCTTGGTAAAACTCTGATTAAAATAAAGTACAACTCCTCTAGTGATTTACACAGTAATTACACTAATGAAAATTCAGCATGTATAACTGAGCAAAATGCCCTTTGTGTTGACATCGAAAATTAATTTTTTTCTATGTTTAGATAATTACACACATGTTTCTTATTTCATGAATGCCTGGTGGGATATTTAGAAGATGTGAGAGATACAGAGTAACACTTCTTTGGGGGTTACTGACCCATGGGTTTTATAAAACGTGGTATCTTTGGTCCCACTTCATAAAATGCCAATTGCCTTTCCCCAAATTGCTCCTAGACATTTCTAGGACATCACATCTAGAGCATGATATCACACATGCTGAGAACATCCAAATCGGTTACCTTGTGCCAATATAACTCAAAACTATGTACATTTTTATAAGACACATCTCATGTTTTCTTTTCCTTGTGAATTTAGAAAGTATATTAATAAAGCACATACACACTCTCAGGTCAAAAGTTCATCCCTTTTATACAATATTGGGTTACTAGAAAATGAATTCTTCTTATATCTTTAAAAGCAGAACAGTTACTGAAGGGAGAAGGAGTAGTCAATAATTTATTGTGCATTTATTTGAAGCCACGCTTTCAAATGCTAAAGTTGAGCACTGTTCATTTTAAATGCTTTTTGATCTTTTTACTTGCTGTCTTCACCTTTGCTTATAAAGTAATATCTAAGGGAGAAAACATGTAACTAGTTTGCTCTTAGTTTGGTAGCAATGTGATAGTAATAAGAAAACAATAATCATCATAATAATTTAACAATTAGTACCTAAATTCCTTTTATGAGATAAAATTGTCATTGTTTATGAAAATAACTTCTGGAGCCACCCCAGAGAAGGATTCAGCAAAAGACAATAAAATGAAAAAAAAGAGAAAATGTTATACAAAATGTTATGCAGTGTGACGGTTAATTTTAGGTGTCAAATTGACTGGATTAAGGAATACCCAGATAGCTGGTAAAGCATTAGTTCTAGATATGTCTGTGGAGATGTTTTCAGAAGAGGTTGGACAAAGTAAAGAAGATCCACCTTCACCCAATGAGGAGGGGCACCACCCAATCAGCTGAGGGCCTGGAATCGAACAAAAAGGCAGAGCATTGGCAGTTTCGTTTTCTTTGCTGGAGCTGGGACACCCATCTTCTTCTGCCCTTGGACATCAGAACTCCAAGTTCTCTGGCCTTAAAACTCAGGGACTTGCACCAGCAGCACTCGAGCTTTCCAGGCCTTCAGCCACAGACTATGAGTTACGCCACTGACTCACCTGGTTCTCAGGCCTTTGGACTACAACTGATTAATGAAATAGCTCCCCTTAGTTCTCCAGCTTTCAGACAGCCTATCGTGGGACCCCTCAGTCCCTGTGATTGCATGAGTCAATTCCCCTTATAAATCCCCTGTCATGTAATAGATATCTATCTATCTATCTATCTATCTATCTATCTATCTATATGTATGTATCCTAGAAGTTTTGTTTTTCTGAAGAACCCTGAATAAGACATCCAGGAATTCAGTGGATGCGTGGACAGAAAGACTAAGGTGAGAGTTATGGGGACACAGCTGTCACCAGTAGAGGGTTGTATCTGCAAGTCGTCCAGGTTCTTGGTGTTTTGAACAAAGGATTGGACAAAACGCCCAGCAAAGCAAAGAAAGACTGAAGCAACAAAAGAATGAAAGCAGGGATACTTTGAAAATGAAAGTACACTCCATAGTGTGGGAGTCAGCAAAGCAGCAGCTCAAGGGCCCAGATGCAGAATCCTCTTGGGTCCAAATACCTCCTGGAAGTTTCCCATTGGCCACTTCATGCTCACCTCATGTAAATGAAGGTGTAGCTCACAATCAGTTTGATTGGTTGCAGAAAACAGCTAACCAGTGGCTGAAGTGGAATTACAAAGGTCACAATACTGTGCAAACATCTGATTGGTTGCAAAAAGCAACAAATCAGAAGTGGGGGTGAAGCTACCAAGTTATAAGTCTATGCAAATGAAGACTCGGCCTATAATCAGTCTGATTGGTTGTGAACAGCAACCATTCAGAGGCTGGAGTGAAGTTACAAAGTTGCAAACAAAGACTCAACTAGCAATCAGTCTGATTTGTTGCGGGACACTGAATTTCCCATCTGCCAGCACAGAAAAGGTGGTGGGTTTGCAAAGAGAGTAGCCTCTGGTCCTTTTGCTACCTAGGAATGAAAGGTTGGGGTTTTCCTTTCAGTTTAGTTCTAGGAAGTCGGAGTGAAACAACCTTAGGTTCCCTGCCTTCAGACCCTATTCTCCTACCTCACAGTAGTAGAGAATGTGCAGGAACTGAGAAACCAGGCGTTCAGTGAATACTTTCTGGTGGCCTTTGCATTGTTCTTTTTAAAATGAAATAGTAATAGACATAATTTTTAACAACAAAGATTAATGACTTTGTAAAGTAGGTCTATAGCAATTATAGCATTGTGTTTAAACTTAAGTACTTAATCGTTCCTTTTCATTTTGAGAATTAGTAGTTAAAATAAAGTGCTTTAAAATAAATTTTTTCATATTTTTCAGCTATTCATATAAAATTTAATCAAAGAAGATTTTTTATTTATCGTGTATTTTCTTTTGTCTGACAGAATATTGAGTCAGATTCCATTTCTCAATCACATATATAGTTGTATCTATCCCTGGACTCTATGTGGTTCTTAACCGCTTTTCTCACCAGCACATACAGAGTATGTCATTGACTTTGGATATGCAAAGTAGGCATAAAAACCAGATTCTCTGGGCTGAGGGAAGTGGATGTATGTTTCTTGGTTTGGAAACTTTTACCAGCCCCCAACAATGCAGGCTTTCTAGAATGAGAATCACTGAATCTAAATAATTAAATCATTAATTATATTCTTGATCCTGGCTTACAGGGTACAAAATTGCTGTCTTATAAATGTTTGAAAAGGTGTTCTGGTATTTGTGTCCTGGTATGTTTATATCAAATAATGTATTACATTGCAGTGTTTCCTAAAGGATTGTAACAATGTCAATCAGTTATTTTAACATTATTCTAATTTTAAATATACTAGGTGATTGCAGCTATTCCTTTCATCCTGTGATTTTTCCACTCATTTTTTTTCAACTTAATAGTAAACATTTCAGAAACTCAGAAACCTGAGAGACTAGCACAACAAATAACCTTTTCTTAGACTCTACAACTGATATTATTTTTCCATCTTTGCTTTGTCTTTCCCAGAAAAATTTAGTTTTTCAGAACTGTTTGAAAGTAAGTTGCGGAGGTGGAGCCAAGATGGCCGAATAGGAACAGCTCCGGTCTCCAGCTCCCAGCGTGAGCGGCACAGAAGACAGGTGATTTCTGCATTTCCGTTTGAGGTACCAGGTTCATCTCACTAGGGAGTGCCAAACAGTGGGAGCAGGACAGTCGGTGCAGTGCACTGTGCACGAGCCAAAGCAGGGTGAGGCATTGCCTCACTCGGGAAGCGCAAGGGGTCAGGGAGTTCCCTTTCCTAGTCAAAGAAAGGGGTAACAGACAGCACCTGGAAAATCGGGTCAGTCCCACCCTAATACTGCGCTTTTCCAACGGGCTTGGAAAATGGCACACCAGGAGATTGTGTCCCGCACCTGGCTCGGAGGGTCCTATGCCCATGGAATCTCGCTGATTGCTAGCACAGCAGTCTGAGATCAAACTGCAAGGCGGCAGCGAGGCTGGGGGAGGGGCACCCGCCATTGCCCAGGCTTGCTTAGGTAAACAAAGCAGCCAGGAAGCTGGAACTGGGTGGAGCACACCACAGCTCAAGGAGGCCTGCCTGCCTCTTTAGGCTCCACCTCTGGGGGCAGGGCACAGACAAACAAAAATTCAGCAGGAATCTCTGCAGACTTAAATGTCCCTGTCTGACAGCTTTGAAGAGAGTAATGGTTCTCCCAGCATGCAGCTGGAGATCTGAGAACGGATAGACTGCCTCCTAAAGTGGGTCCCTGACCCCCGAGCAGCCTAACTGGGAGGCACCCCCCAGTAGGGACAGACTGACACCTCACTCGGCCAGGTACTCCTCTGAGACAAAACTTCCAGAGGAACTATCAGACAGCTGAACTTGTGGTCTCAGGAAAATCCACTGTTCTGCAGCCACCGCTGCTGACACTCAGCCAAACAGGGTCTGGAGTGGACCTCTAGCAAACTCCAACAGAGCTGCAGCTGAGGATCCTGTCTGGCAGAAGGAAAACTAACAAACAGAAAGGACATCCACACCAAAAACCCATCTGTACATCACCATCATCAAAGACCAAAAGTAGATAAAACCACAAAGATGGGGAAAAAACAGAGCAGAAAAACTGGAAACTCTAAAAAGCAGAGCACCTCTCCTCCTCCAAAGGAACGCAGTTCCTCACCAGCAATGGAACAAAGCTGGATGGAGAATGACTTTGATGAGTTGAGTGAAGAAGGCTTCAGATGATCAAACTACTCCGAGCTACGGGAGGAAATTCAAGACAACAGCAAAGAAGTTAAAAACTTTGAAAAAAAATTAGATGAATGGATAACTAGAATAACCAATGGAGAGAAGGGCTTAAAGGAGCTGATGGAGCTTAAAGCCAAGTTTCGAGAACTACGCAAAGATTGCAGAAGCCTCGGGAGCTGACGCGATCAACTGGAAGAAAGGGTATCAGTGATGGAAGATGAAATGAATGGAATGAAGTGAGAAGGGAAGTTTAGAGAAAAAAAGAATAAAAAGAAACGAACAAAGCCTCCAAGAAATTTGGGACTATGTGAAAAGACCAAATCTACGTCTGATTAGTGTACCTGAAAATGACAGGGAGAATGGAACCAAGTTGGAAAACACTCTGCAAGATATTATCCAGGAGAACTTCCCCAATCTAGCAAGGCAGGCCAACATTCAGATTCAGGAAATACAGAGAAAGCCACAAAGATACACCTTGAGAAGAGCAACTCCAAGACACATAATTGTCAGATTCACCAAAGTTGAAATGAAGGAAAAAATGTTAAGGGCAGCCAGAGAGAAAGGTCGGGTTACCCACAAAGGGAAGCCCATTAGACTAACAGCTGATCTCTCGGCAGAAACTCTACAAGCCAGAAGAGAGTGGGGGCCGATATTCAACATTCTTAAAGAAAAGAATTTTCAACCCAGAATTTCATATCCAGCCAAACTAAGCTTCATAAGTGAAGGAGAAATAAAACACTTCACAGACAAGGAAACGCTGAGTGATTTTGTCACCACCAGGCCTGCCCTAAAAGAGCTCCTGAAGGAAGCACTAATCATGGAAAGGAACAACCGGCACCAGCCCCTGCAAAAACATGCCAAATTGTAAAGACCATCGAGCCTAGGAAGAAACTGCATCAACTAACGAGCAAAATAACCAACTAATATCATAATGACGGATCAAATTCACACATAACAATATTAAATTTAAATGTAAATGGGCTAAATCCTCCAATTAAAAGACACAGACTGGCAAATTGGATAAGGAGTCAAGACCCATCAGTGTGCTGTATTCAGGAAATCCATCTCACTTGCAGAGACACACATAGACT
>NW_026652276.1:49575638-49606591 GCF_009828535.3 Hylobates moloch | reverse complement strand
AGGGACAGCATTAGGAGATATTCCTAATGCTAAATGACGAGTTAATGGGTGCAGCAAACCAACATGGCACATGGATACATATGTAACAAACCTGCATATTGTGCACATGTACCCTAAAACCTAAAGTATAATAATAAAAAATAAATAAATGAATAAAAAAAAGGATTCAGCAGAAGAAAAAAGGAAAAAAAAAAAGAAGTTTATAGATTCGTGCTACATAGATCACTTTACATTGGTCTCTTTGGATCTTTGAGAATGTTTGAAGGATCATTAACTTAGTCCCTGATGGTATCACTGAGCAGCTGCATCAGTTCTGACATTCTACTTCTGGAATTATTGTTATGTGATCCCTACTCCTATACTCCTCTGGCCTCCCCAAAAAGGGAAACATAATTTAATAGGCTTGTTGAACCTCTGTAGTCAGCCCAAATGCAATGCTGAAGTGATACAGGTGGCATATTCTCTGAGTTTTTCTATGACTGAAAGCATGATACATTACACTAACTAGATGTACTTCTTTCTTCCTTTCTCTTTTCCTCTCTTCCTTTCCTCCCTTTTTTACTTACTCTGTTTTTCATAAGTCTTATTTATCATTTTGTATAAAGCCTGGGAGAATTGCTTAAACAGATTTTTTAGTACCTTGAGTTGGTTTTCTACAGTATTAAAACTACTGTTTAATATCTCTGCAAATAGTTTGGCAGAATGTGTTTGTGTTTTTGTCTCCGCAAGTGCTTCTACCAAAGTATTCATTCTGAAATTATTCCTTTTTCTTTTTTTACAAATGTGATGCATTTTCAAATTATATGAAGAGTAAAAATAAAAATGTTAATATCTTTTTCCTCATTTGGGGATGTACTATCTTTCTTAGGGCTCAAATTTGTTTGATTTTTAAGAAGAAAAGATGTGGTGTATTAATTGATTGGCTTTTTTTTTAAAAAAAAAAGATAGAGGTTTATATTTATTCCTATCTGGGATCAAAATTGATTCTTTTAGACACTATGGATGTTTTAGATACATAAGTTGAGGATACTACTGCATATCAGGGAGATTCACTGCTTTTGCGACAGTTTCTTGTTTCAGTGAGGGCTTTCAGGTGCTCTTGCATGTTGTATTATTTTCCTATGGCTGCTGCAACAAATTACCACAAACTTGGTGGCTTAAAAACAGAAATTTATTTTTTCACAGTTCTAGAGGCCAGAAACTGTCTGAAGTCATTGTCACTGGGCTGAAATCAAGGTGTCAGCAGGGCTGCACTTTCTCCAGAGGCTTTAAGGCAGAAACTATTCATTGCTTCTTTCACCTTCTAGTGCTTGCTGGCATTCCTTGGTTTGTGAGCATGTTTCCCCAATCCCTGCCTCTAAGGTTACATTGCCTTCTCCTCTTGTGTGTGTTAATTCTCCTTCTGTCACCCTCTTTTAAGGACTTGTGATTGCACATAAGCCCACCAATAATCTAGGAATATTTTAATAGCTTAAGATACTTAATTTAATCACATCTGCAGTCTTTACCATATAAGGTGACATCCACAGGTTCCAGGAATTAGGACATGGGTGTAACCTTGGGAGCCATTATTTAGCCTACTACAGACACTGCAGCCTTTTCCTTAATATGCTCATTAGTACTCTGCTTTATTTACCATGTCGTTTCTATTCAAATAGTTCCCAGTTGCAACCACTGGTGGGCTCCTGAAGTTATATAATTCTCCTGCAACCTCCTTTTACTACTGCCTCATAGCCTTTCTTTACTTACAACAAATGCTGTTTTGAGCTTAAAGGCTCAGATTATTTTTCTGGGAAACCTCATCTGTTTGTTTACCAGTGCAGCTTTCCTTCACATGGTTTAAATTTCAAATTGGATGATCATTTATTCTTTAAAAAAATGCACACTGACATTATCAGAATTATGCTTGTTCTAGATCCTACTCATATTCTATTTTACAAAAATTTATCAAGGTTTGTGCCTGCTAATTAAAGCCCCCCATGATTTGCACTGATGGAGGGTATACAAAAAAGGCTTACCTCTATTTGAATTATTTTTTGGTCATTTTACTGTATGTATAAAGAGAAGGAAGCTGAATGCAAAACTGTATGTCATCATCCAGCATATAAAATATGAGACTAAGCCCATAATAGTGACCTGAGAATTTTTGCTTAAGGGAACTATTTTAATGTTTACATGTATTTTTAAGTTAAATTTCTATTTTGAGTAATTTTAGATTTACAGAATAGCTACAAAGATAGTACAGAAAGTTTTCATATACCCTTTACCCAATTTCCCTTGTTGCTAGCATCTTATCAAATTAAGAAACCAGTACTGATATATTATCATTGGCTAAACTTTGGACTTCTTTGGATTTCATGGCTTTTTCATGAGTGTCCTCTTTCCATTCCAGGGTCCAGTTCAGGTTGCTATGTTGCATTTGGTTGCCATGTCTACTTCAACTTCTCTGGTATGGGACAGCTTCTTGTCTTGCATTATTCTGTATAACCTTAATAGTCTTCAGGAGTACTCTGATGCCGAGGCTGGAGTGGTGCCATCTTGGCTCACTGCAGTCTCTACCTCCCAGATTCAAGCGATTCTCCTGCCTCAGCCTCCTGAGTAGCTGAGACTACAGGCACGCACCACCATGCCCCGTTATTTTTTTATTTTTTTATTTTTATGTTTCTGTATTTTTAGTAGAGACGGGTTTCACCATGTTGGCTAGGCTGGTCTCAAACTCCTGACCTCCGGTGATCCTGCCTCAGCCTCCCCAAATGCTGGGATTACAGGTGTGAGCCACCGCACTCAACCTGTTTTTCTTTGTTTTTAATTATTAGACTGGGTTTATTGCTTTTTATTAGAATATGATCAAGGTAAAGATCCCTTCACGTTACATTCTATCAGACATTCTATAATATCCACATGAAATCTCAGGTAATGTTAATCTCCTTCACTAGGTGAAATTGTCAGCCAGATTTCTCTACTGTAAAGTTACTTTATCCCCCTTTTTTTAACTAGTTTTTCAGAAGTAGTAAGTGTCTAACCCTGGCCCACATATGAAGAGAGTTAAGCTCCACTTTCTAGCGTGGAAGAATATCTACAGATGTTATTTAAAATTATTCAGTAAGAAAGACTTTTCTGCCACTAAATTTATGAATTTATTCAATTATTTATTTATATCATCCTGAACTCATGCTTATTTATCTTTTACTTTGGGTTATATTTTGTCTGTATTTAGAATATATTTTAATATGTGTTTTTAAAATATTTTTATCACATTATTTCCGTTTTGGACATTAGTAGCTCTTTCAGGTTGGTTTCTGTGTCCACTTGACATTTCTGTATCCTTTTGCTTTTGAAGAACTTTCTTACTTTTTGGTACTAAAAGGTATTCTAGACACATCTTACATATTTTTTCTACTGTAATATGTTTTGGGCCTGTCCCCACACAAACCTTGTCTTGAATTCCCACATGTTGGAGGACCTGGTGGGAGGTAATCAAATCACAGGTTGTCAGGTCTTTCCCATGCTATTCTCATGATAGTGACTGAGTCACATGAGATCTGATGGTTTTAAAAAGAGGAGTTTCCCTGCACAAGCTGTCTTCTCTGCTGCCATGAGAGATGTGCCTTTCACCTTCTGCCATGATTGTGAGGCCTCTCCAGCCACATGGAACTGTAAGTCCAATAAACCTCTCTTTTTTTGTAAATTGCACAGTTTTGAGTATGTTTTTATCAGCAGAGTGAAAATGGACTAATACATACTGCATGCCTAGAATCAACTACATCTCCAATGAGCCATGGTTTCCATTACCGAAGAATGACATTTAGACGTAAAGATATAGGCACTGTGCTCATTGCTACTGGGGCATAGATGCTAACCATGTATACTAGTTTGTTAGGGCTGCCATAACAAAGCACTGCAGACTGACGGCTTAAAAACAAAAATGTATTTTCTCACACTTTTGAGAAAATAAAACTATGGCTAAATGGCCAACATCAAAGTGTCAGCAGGTTTGGTTTCTCCTGAGAGCTCTCTCCTTGGCTTGCAGATGATCACCTTCTTTGCTGTTTCCTCCCATGGTCTCCCCTCTGCATGCACATCCCCGTGGTCCAAATTTCCTCTTCTTATGATACCATTCAATTGATTAGACCTGCTCTGATGGCTCCAGTAAGGTAGTGGGAGTTAGAACTTCAACATATGAACTTCAGGGGGACATAATTCAGCCCATAACACTATTTGCATACATGTATCTATAATTAAATTTGTATCTGTTCATTACTGTGCATGTGTATATATCATCTGAACCACCCAGATGTCTTCCTGAGCCCTCCCTTCCCTCATGTAAACTCACATATGTGAGCTAAAAGTAGGAGTGCTAAGTAAGTGTCATAAGTTATAATCCATGCTATAGAGTACCTTAAATTTAGTAAGTAAAGTGATTAAAAGCTTAATGAATAATGTTTACTGTCAGTGTTTTTGTGATGTAGGGTATTTGGGAACCATCTTTTTAAAAGTTATGCTTCTTTTTACAAATTTTGTATTGATTATGTATGATTTACTTATAAGTGTTGAGGACTTGAAATACTTATATTAATGTTCCAAAGAGATTTACATAAATATCAAGGTAATTCTATAAACCTCCTGGAGGCATTCATTAAAAAACCTAAAGAAATACAGAAATGGTGCCTTAAAATTTTCCCTGCATATATACTGAAAGTAGTCATTATTAAGCTAATACTTTATGGAGTTTGGATAAATATTTTAATCGTTATTATTCTAGGCTATAGAAATAATTATTTTAAAAATAATTTAACTAAATAAGCTTTATATTTTCCAGAGATAAGGATTATGTTTTTAGGAAAAAAATACATTGTCTCAATACTTTTCTTTTTAGCTCATGAATAAAAAATTTTTAGTTTAAATTAATTCCCTTTTTTGACACAGATTATAGCTACATACAAAATCAGGAAGCAGGCCAACATTTGCTGTTTCCATTCTATTTCTGCATCTGCCTCCTTTTTTCCCCTTTCAGACTCCCCATCTCCTCTGGTAACCAGTGAATTTATATTTGTTCATCTCCACTTGAGAAACATTTCTCTAAAGAAATATCTTGATAAAAAATTAATGCTTAAGACTAAGTACAACAACAGCATATTATTCCCACCGCATTACAAAACTATGGTTTAAACAACAACAAAAAAAATTGGAAAGAAGTAGGTTTTCATTTTTTTTTTCTTTCTATAGCAGAAGGTGGTGAATAGATAGAGAAATATATGTACTAATTCAGCTTAAGACTGAGGAGTACTAGGAACAGCATATTATTCCCACTGCATTAGAAAACTATGGATTAAACAAAAAAAAGTTGGAAAGAAGTAGGTTTTCACTTTTTTTCTTTCTATGGCAGAAGTTGGTGAATAGAGAAATATATATACTAATTTAGCATATACTCTGGTTAGTCACAATACTAGGGATTTTTCATATTCTTTTACATGGCCATGGTGAGTTGAACAGTGCCCCCTACAAATTCATGTCTATCCAAAACCTATTAATGTGACTTTACTCAGAAATAGGGTTTTTTTGCATATATAATCAAATTAAGGTGAGTTCATATTGGAGTAAGGTGGGCCCTAAATTTAATATGAATGGTGGCCTTATAAAATGAGAGAAATTTAGACAAAGAGAAATGGGTATACAGAGAGAAGAATGCCATATAATTATGGAGGCAGAAACTGGAGTTAAACTGGTACAAGCCAAGAAACACCAAAAATTGCTAACAATCGCCAAAAGCTAGAGGAGGCATTTTGGTTATGACAGCTCTAAGAAACCAATACAATGGCTGTTTCACCATCCTGACCAAAGAGGATTCAGAGACAGAAAACTGAGTTTTGAGAGATTAAATAATATGTTCTAAATTACATAATTTTGTAAGAAGTGAAACTATAACTTAAATTGAAACTTAGTTTCAGAAAAAAATTAATGCTACTACCATTATCCAAGCTAGTGGATCTTTTAAAGAATATATAAGATATATAGAGAGCTAAATTTATTCCTAGAATTTCTCTGAATTTGCAGTTCACCCAGCATACACGTTCATATATATACATACACTCTCAAACATGTCACTTTATATGTAACAGATATAAATAGTTTAATTAGCCTTATTAAAAGACCAGCATTTATAATCACAAAGCAAATCATTAAGATAACCGAGAATATAAGAATACTAACAATGTATGACATATGTAATAGATTTTCGGATGGAATAAACAGTTGGTATAAAAAGAAGGTATGGTTACTGTCAAAATGAAGTCATAAACACAGGGGAGCAGAGCTAATGTGTCTGATTCATGTTACTATATAATTGATTTCAGTGTATAGTGGATCAGATGGCATTTCTGACCTTTTTAAGCAACAACTTTCTCGGTAAGAGAAAGAATAAAGAAAGATAAAATATTTAAGCCAAAATTAAAGAGGTGACAAGCACTCTCAGTAAAATCTTGTTACAATCTGACAATGATCTCTGAACAGTGCTTTTTATATGTTAGGTACTCAGTAAGACAGTGTTTGATAATTTAATGACCGAAGGTCATGGTTCTTATGGAGTATCCAGCTCTAAATTAAAAGAAGACTTTACGGTATTATTGTTGGAAATTAATCCACGTATAAGACTTCTACAAATATTTGCCTCCTAGTATGTTGTCTGTTCTTTTTCTGCTCCAATTCCCTCATGGTATTTCTATGTAAAAACTGCTGATCTGAAAGATCCATAGGGTTAACACCATTCAGGCATCACTAAAAGAAATGGGACACTGTTATTCTCTTGTTTATTTCATAATTGATCAGACAACAGTCAACAAGAAACAGTCTCTACTGTATATTGAATTTTCAGATATATTGCAAGTGAAGAATGACATAAAATAAGTTACAGCTACTAAACAGATAAGAGATTGCAAAGCATTTCTTACCAGGACAGGTTCCTCCTCTACTTCTGCCCTTTCTTTCTTTTTTTTTTTTTCAGGTTCCCTTGCACTTTAATAAGAGATTGAGTGACAAATAATTTTCTAGAACTAAAATAGCACAATCTCGGGCAAAGGATATGAACAGACACTTCTCAAAAGAAGACATTTATGCAGCCAAAAAACACATGAAAAAATGCTCATCATCACTGGCCATCAGAGAAATGCAAATCAAAACCACAATGAGATACCATCTCACACCAGTTAGAATGGTGATCATTAAAAAGTCAGGAAACAACAGGTGCTGGAGAGGATGTGGAGAAATAGGAACACTTTTACACTGTTGGTGGGACTGTAAACTAGTTCAACCATTGTGGAAGTCAGTGTGGCGATTCCTCAGGGATCTAGAACTAGAAATACCATTTGACCCAGCCATCCCATTACTGGGTATATACCCAAAGGACTATAAATCATGCTGCTATAAAGACACATGCACGCGTATGTTTATTGCAGCACTATTCACAATAGCAAAGACTTGGAACCAACCCAAATGTCCAACAATGATAGACTGGATTAAGAAAATGTGGCACATATACACCATGGAATACTATGCAGCCATAAAAAATGATGAGTTCATGTCCTTTGTAGGGACATGGATGAAACTGGAAAGCATCATTCTCAGCAAACTATTGCAAGGACAAAAAACCAAACACCACATGTTCTCACTCATAGGTGGGAATTGAACAATGAGAACACATGGACACAGGAAGGGGAACATCACACACCGGGGCCTGTTGTGGGGTGGGGGGAGGGGGGAGGAATAGCATTAGGAGATATACCTAATGTTAAATGACGAGTTACTGGGTGCAGCACACCAACATGGCACATGTACACATATGTAACAAACCTGCACGTTGTGCACATGTATCCTAAAACTTAAAGTATAATTAAAAAAAAATTAGTACTCCTGTCCTTTCTTCATGTGTTCTGGGCCAGCTCCTGCTTGCCTCTCAGCTTTCCTGAGCATCTCCTTGCCCTAGGGTGCAGTACCTGCCCAAAGCCCAAGAGTTGGTTGATTATTTTTTACTCCATTATGAGATTCTATTATGAGACATGTCATTTGTGTCTTTTTTTAAGGATGCTTGTTAACACGATTGTCACTATAGAAAACATTATAGCAGAGTGATTAAGAATTTAGTCTCTGGAGTCAAACAGGCTGGATTTAAACACATGCTCTAAAAATTACTGGTTGTTTGCTTTTTCCTTATGTACCCCTTTAAACTCTACATTTCATTTTCCTTATCTATATTCTATAATGATATATTCATGATGACTAAATTTGATGTATTTCATCAAGTGCTTAGTTTAGACATGTAGTAAGTATGCAAAAATCTTAGCTTGTTTATTCTTTTTCCTCTAAAAACGTCTCCACATTCTCATACACATACTCTCTACTACCTATGCAATAAGATAATCATGCAACAAATTGACAAAACATTGCTCCATGTTTGGGCTGTACAGTTTAAAATAACATCACAGTGTTTCATCACTATGACCATTAGATCTGCACAAATATTAGCTCATTTTCTTTTGAGCTTCACTCATCAAGTGGCTAAAAATCATGGAATATAGCATCTGAGAAAATGAGTTATAGTTGCTTCAGAAAATAAAACATAAACTCTATAAGATGAGAAGTAAAACGATCACGATTTACTAGAATAAAGTCACCGAATGACCATAAATATATAAGCGGTTGCTCGTGGAAGTGTATAAGGTGATTGGCAAGAAATTGATGCACATATGTATGTGGAGAAAAAGAAAACTAATATTGAATGGTCAGCTATTACTTACATGATGTTTTCACAAATAGTATTTCATATAAATAATATAAATATTACAGTAATCCTGTAAATTAGCAAATATAATTTTTCCATGGTAGAGAAAAGGAAATAGGCTTAGAAAAGTTGTGCATACCACATAGATAATAAAGAAAGGATTGTAATTTAAGCATAGGTCTCTGTGTCACCAAAACACATGCTGGGAATTAAAAGGGGGAAAAATATTGCTATAAATAAGGGAGTAAAATGACTCAGTGGTTGAGGCTACTAGAAAGACAAAGTTTTTCCCTAATATGTGGAATTCATGGCTTAAGAACATAAAATCCCGTGGACAGTAATTACTGAAGATTCCTGTCAATAACATTGGGGGATCTGTCAGAAAAGAGGTCAGGACATTTAGAAGGGGCAAGCATCAATATAATTGTTTTGGGGGAGAGGTGGGCACAAAACGAGAAATATTTAAGGGATTCTGAGGAAAGAACCAAAGAAAAAGCGTTAATGATTATTGTGGGTTTGTTTTGGGATAGGAAAATGGAAGTCTCAAAGATAAGTTACAGAAACACTGTCAGTGAAAAGAACAGTATGTGAAAAGCATGTAATTGTGGAGTGGCATGATATATTCACAGAACTATACAAATTTTCCTATTACTATAACAGAAAAGTGTGAACAAAAAAACACTATGAGGTTGGGGATAACTTTTAAAGACATATTAATCCTGAATGTAAAAATATATTTGTCATGTGTTTAGAATGATAATTTGATTTGGTAATATTAGTGATTCATCCTTAAATCTATCTACAGAATTAGTCATCTCTTACTTTTTTGTTTATAAGCAAACTAGTTGCTACAGAATCCTGAATGACTCTTTGGGTCATGCTTAAAACAAATAAGCTAGAAATTTAGCAATCAGGTTAGGTAGACAGTTTTATTTCTTTAAGGGAAACTTTTTTTAATCCAAGGAAAGATTAACTATTGTAACAAGAAAAGCTTCATGTTTGATGGTATAGAGTTAAGAATACCTGAAATTTTACTTATAGTGTCAGAGTGATTTGACTGAAAGATGAAATTGGAGGCAATGTGGTGTTATAGGACACACATCCAAGATACAAGCAAAATCTCTCACCAGTTAAGTCCTCCCCTCCCTGTGCCCTGTTTCTTGTTCAAAGGGAACAGTAAATTAGCCAGCAAGAACCTTTCCAGTCCCTTTCTGTGGCAGTAGCAGGTGAGGCAGAGGGCCGATTTTCATCAAGACCAAGACCTTTTTACAGTGATGAGAGTGGAATAATAAATTAGGATTGGTCCACTAGTATTAGGAGCAGTAGGGAAGTTACCTTTTAGATCTAAAAATACACACAAAAAATCAAGTTGATCAGAATGTGAGTTCTCTGTATACCAATAATCTAGTGAAACTAAGTAGTAAATATAAACAGTTTTTGGAAAAAAAAAAAAAAAAAACCCAATGCAATCTGCTTTTCTTGCTTACAACGGCAAAGCCTTGCAAACTCACTATAATGGTGGAGGAGGACAGCTTGCTTCTTTACCCAGACACTTACAGAGTTGTGTTTTAAAACACATTCATAATGACAAGTATGACAAATCATTTAAAAATATATTTTTGTTTTGTACAGTTCTATTAGAGGTTGTTAAATTAAAATAATCAATATGTCCTTCATAAGGACAAATATATGAAAAACCACTGGAATAAAAACTTCACATTATGCTATGCTATTAATTCTTTTTTATTATTACATAGAATAATAGCTTTAGAAAAATATTAAAGACATTGTATTAGCACGTGTGGTTCAAACTGAATTTTGTGATTCATACTAGATTTTGTTTTAAATTTAAAATCAATAAAAACTACAAATGTTTAAATAAAAGGATAGATGAGGGAGACCTTTGAACAGACTTAATTCTAGAATAACTTTGGTTAAAAATTATAAAGTGGTTATGTCACATTAGTATTAATTATATACTTAAAATATAATATTAATTTAAATAGTTAATGGTGATTGGAAGAGTTTTATTTTTAAGCAACATGACTAGATTGGTTTTTATAATGAAGATTTGACAGTAGAAATATGTAGAGATAGTTAGACTGGAGAACAGGGTCACCAGTCGGGTAGCTTCAGAAATTATGCCATGATATGAAAATTAACTGAGTTGTACCTTAGGTATTTGTCTGTTTGTACTATTTATAAGCTATGGATATTTCATCGCATAAGCCAGAGACCTCCTTGAGGTCTGGGATTTTACTTGCTTTTATCATTAAGGGCGTAAATGGCACAAAGTAGGTATAAGTACATCTGTTAGTTTTTCACTTTCCTCTCTATTCACCTTTTCCTTTGAAAATCATAGCTCAGATTACCCGTGGGTATTTATGTTCTTCTCTCTTATGTTTCTAATAAATTAGCTTGATCCCTAAGCCTGAAGACATGAAGGAGCAAGTATGGGTACACAGGTTTGGGAAAATCAGAGTATAACCACAACAATTTGTTATGTAATCAGAGCCAAGGAGTGCACTGAGATATTGTTGTGACTTCTAGGAGACATAATTACACTATTTTCCTCTAGAATTAAAATGGAACCTGAGAGTATAGAATATACATATAAAATATACGTAATATAAAAAGCTATCTTTTACTGTGCTAAGAGTGTTTGCACAAAAATGGAGTCTACCTAAAAGAAAAGAGTTTCATATGTGAAGAGAAATGATTCTGGTAACATCGTTAGATGTCTTGGATCTGATTTTGCATACAGTCTGCCCTCCTGATCTTCAGTTACAATTTCTTAAGTGAATCTGAGTTGGATTTTCTGTTATTAGCATCTTAGCTGATATAAAGTTAGGCAGTTCACTTGTGTTCAGTGAGTTAATTAATAAAAAAAATTGCTTTGAAGGCTGGAGAGTTGTATTCTTAAATTATTAAGTTACAGGACAGAAATATTTAACTTAGTGTTGATGGGTATGCATATACTTCTAATAGTTTACTACATGCTCTCCCCCTTCAACTATATGCAAAATTTCGAGAGGACATGCTTATTTGCATTTCTCTGGGGTGAGCGAACAACATTTTCATCAGGCTCAAAGAATTATCTTGTAACTTTGAAAGGAAAATGAAATGCAGAAAACTATAAATAAGAAATTATCAGCATTTGCATGATATGTATTTATAATCTAAACGTCTGTTAAAAACAATTTTCAAACATTTTTAAAATTTGATTGCTAGAAGATATATTAAATACCATCTTACATATTTAGCCTAAATTCAAAGTAAGACCCTTTAAAATATGTTGATTTTTATTTTGAGATATAAGACATTCAGACTAAATTGACTTTAGATTATTACAAAATCAATTATCCCTTAGATTAGATAGCACTGACATTTATAGTTGTGGTGACATATTGACCACCAGCTTTCCACAGATATAGATACACTTTTTGAAATAGCAACAAATTAAATATCAAACTGAAAAATTTGATATATAGTAATAAATTTCAGTAACAAATTTAAGCTTAATCTAAAAATATTTTGCCTAGCTATAAAATATGTTTCTCACTATCACTGTGACTCTGTCTTATTTTCTACCTAAATAATTTTTGCCACAGTAATTTTCACATAATACATACACCACCTGTTTATCTTAATATGTTAGTTTGCATAGGACTCCTTTGGATACGGATTTTTGTCACTAACTTGATTTTGGTTAATACAAACTGCCATTGGAGTGTTTATATTAGGATTTTTCTTCATCACTATTTCACAATATCTGTTTTCAGTTCCAAGACAAAGACTTTTTGTATTAGTCTGTTTTCCATGATGCTGATAAAGACATACTAGAGACTTGGTAATTTATATAGGAAAAAGGGTTTAATTGTGACGCCTCACAATCATGGCGGAAGGCAAGGAGAAGTAAGTCATGTCTTACATCGATGGCAGCAGGCAAAGATAG
Organism: Hylobates moloch; assembly: GCF_009828535.3. NCBI lineage: Eukaryota > Metazoa > Chordata > Mammalia > Primates > Hylobatidae > Hylobates > Hylobates moloch. The sequence continues at coordinate 49,593,863 of NW_026652276.1, read as the reverse complement.
AGCTTGTGCATGGAAACTCCTGTTTTTAAAACCATCAGATCTCATGAGACTTATTCACTATCACAAAAACAGCACAGGAAAGACCCACCCCCATAATTCAGTTACCTCCCACCAGGTCCCTCCCACAACATAACATGTGGAATTCAAGAAGAGATGTGGGTGGGGACACAGCCAAATCATATCACTTCTTAACCAAAGAATTTATATATCTGGAGAAATGCAATTTGAGGGAGGAAAACACAACTAATAATAAAATATGCCATTTGAAGGAGGAAAAAAAATTCTCAGTAATCATTTTGTCCTTTAGTGGAAAACAGATTGTATTACAAATTCTACTCAGATTTAAATAACAAATCATTAAGCAATTCCTTTTTGTTTAAATATATTTTTAGAGTATACTTTTTCAGAGAACATAGTTAAACCTATGACATGGTATTTTTAATGTGATACAAGAGATAGTTATCCAAGGTTTATTCTGTTGTGTAACAGCTCAAAAATTACTTAAGATTGATGGGAGCTAATAAATGAAAATGCCAAGAAAGTCTTCAGAGTATATTAGTTAAATGCTTGACTAGTACAATGGACAGTTTCCAGGGGGTCTTGATAGATTTCAGGGTGATGCAAACCAAGTAGAGAAATATATGCTTAGAGAAGAAAATAGAAGATTTTAAGTAAATGCATAAAAACTGATTAGTTCACTTTCATAAACTTTATGAAAATTTACCCATGTAACAGTATTACATGGGTAAATTTAACTCTTGGAAAGTGTGGGATTGACTGTGGCTCTGGGAATCCGAACTCTCCTCTCACAGGATCCTGGGCCAGTTGAGATAATAATTTTTTCACATCTCATTATGATTCTAAGGGATTTCCTGCAAATACATCCTCGCTAGGGGATCCTAACCTACTGACTACATCTTAATGGACCAGAAAAGATCACATAGCCCACGCGAGTACAATCACAAATGTATGTAACAAGAGGAATGCTATTAATTTACTGATCCATTTAGATTCTCTCTCAGGAGCTTGAACAAGATAAACACAAAACTGACCAGTGGTCTCGAAGTGGAAAATAAGGGAAGAAAAAAAGAGAAAGACCGTGGGCATATCTGAGTTGTGCTAAAAGTAGATTATTAGAACAGGGACCAGAGCATTTACATTGCTAAGTGGTCAATGAAATAACTCAGGAGTTAGAGATGAGAGTCCATTTTTCTAAATCATATTCCAGTTTCCATAAGCATCATGGATTTCCATTATGTCTAACCTTCCATTTACAGAATAGGCGATATATCACCAGTTTCATAGGTATTCTGATCATCTCCATCCCTTGAAATTTAATAAAACCAAATATCATTCATGGCGACATTCCACTACCTATTGTGGTTGTGGAATGACAGCAATGAAGTTTTCCAGAAAGCTGTAATCTCCTTGAGGGAAAGTACTGCACTATCTTCTTTTTCAGTACTTAATACACAGCGCCCAATGCATATTTGTAAAATAAATGTGAGAAATAACTGTGTTCTGGATATGGAAGTTGAAATAGAAAAAAATTATGAAGCCAAGGAAATGAAAACTTGGTATTCATGATAATCAAATATGTCAGAGCAATTTCGAATAAGAGACATGCATTGAACATTTTCCTTTAACCAATATCTGTAGATCTCTGGTTGTGTTACATAATGAAAGAAAATTCAGTATTAAATTGAAAATATTGTTTAGAACTTCCTTAAGGCCTGTGTATTGAGTATCCTGGAATTAAAGAACAGAATTGTAAAGTTCATGTTTCCTTTCCCTCTGTTGATTTGTTTTCCTCAATTGCTTTTTTGTTGTCTATGAGTGAATGAAAAAGACATGTTTAATGGATCTTTGTCCTTTCTTGTGGTTTGGTGTTTGCTTGTGGTTGAAGAATCTGGTATTTTCTTTCTAGCTTCTAGAATTATGAGAAATAAATTTCTGTTTTTCAAGCCACCCAATCTATTGTATTCTTGTTAAAGCAGTCCGAATTTACCCCATTCACCCCACGAGTAAAATTTATTTTAATAAATAAAACATTATACTCACTTTGATTTTGAAATTGTGAAATATGGAGACTATTAGGAAAGTTTGGAAAGATGACCATATTTTATTTAAGATAAATAAATCAATATTCTTCCCGATGTTTTTAATATAGCACAAGTACAAAGAATATTATTTATCCTTGAAATTTGAGTATTTTAAACTAAATTTATTTCTTGTTATAAGTCTAACTGTGTACACACATTTGAAAGCTATTTATTTTTCATGACTATTTTTGGTAATATTAGACAACCTTCTTCCTACCACCACTAGCAGTAATATTTTGAACTGCCAATAATGTTGATAGGGTTTTTTCCTGTGAGTAGGCTGAAAATTTATCTTCAGCCAAAAGATGATATTCCTAGAATCTTAATTATTATTATTTTTCTTTTTCTTTGTCTTTGAGACTTCAGGAATAAAAATCTGTATTGGAATTAATACCTCCTTATGTATTCAGTTTATAATTGTTATATGTATGCAAATTGCTTGCTGTTAGCATCCATTATTTTATTTTCTTTAATTTGTGAAACTAAATTAAATGCTCTTCTTTATTGAATGCATAGATCATAGACTCAGATAGTGCAAATGACCTCCAAAGTTTACAGCAAGTGAATGTTATGGCTTCAAGCCACTACTGCAACTTTACATTTCTTTGTCTCTTTAATCTTCAAAAATAATTGCTATCATATATAGACATATGATTAAACATTATGAAGCTATCATTTATTCTTTTTATATATGCTTGTAATGTATTAAAAAGTATGACTAATCTTTATTCTAAGTTATGCCATATATATTGCATAACTTCTAGGTAGGATGATTCAGGTTTCAGGGTCAACTGCCATGAATCTAATAGTCTTATTCAGAACAATAGATGATAGTGTTGAAAAGGGGAACAATTCCAGATAGCACTGATACACATTGAGAACTGTACAAATACTTTTACCTTGATTTAAGTGAGATATGTAGTTGAAGTCAAGTTCAAGGTGACAGTTTGAGAATTATTTGCCTGTCCTCTAATCATCCTATACCACCTGTCAGGATCCTGTTCATGTAATTGCAAATTATACTCAAATAAGCTAAAGATTCCTGAGTTGAAAAAAAGGATGCATCATAAGACTAAATATTTGGATGATTTCTTTTGTGGGATAAAGCAAACAAAATTAAATAGGCTGAGATCTCCATAGGAAACAAACATTAACTCTAAAACTAATTGGTTCTTTTCCAGGCAGCTCTTGAAAAGATCCAGTTTACAGCCAATAAATACAAAGTGTAAGAATAAGTCATCAGAACAGCATCATTGCCATTAATTTAACACTACAATGAAAACAGGTGGACCAGTTAATTCCCTACATTCTTATTACATTTAGCTCCATTACTAGCAACAGCTTCCCCTCCTTATTATAACAGCACTTGACTTCTGTCTAAAACAAGTAAATAGTCTACCTGGGCATTTGCCCTTTCAGTGGGATCTGAAAGCCAATTTAAGCACATTTAGAGGTAATCCTGTATCCTCCCAATAGAAAGGGAGGGGAGAAAAGGGAAGAAAAGGCAACTTTATTCAAGATGGAAAGATACTAAACAACTTGAATCCCAAATTAACGAGCTTTTCACCCTGAATATTACACAGGTATTCAAACTGTCCAACAGTTTTCTGTCTACATGCCCCAGAGTAAAAATGAACATCAATCCTCCATTCAACAGTTGTTCAAGAACAGATCTGCTGAACTATGGAAAAAAGACAAGTCAGCTGTATCATTAAAAGCTAATATGTAAATGGATGATCAGGATCACTAATATGAAACAGGACAAGATGAACTAATAGAAGTCTCCACAGAGGAAATATGAATAATTCAATAAAGAAGAGAAAACTTAAAATAAAACTTTAATATTCTTATTACTTGAGAGGCTATTTTAATCTAGAGTAAGAAAGTGCTGCAAACCAAAAGGAACAATTAAAGAGAAAGTGTCATTGAAAATTAAAATTATTTGCTAAATACAATTATGTGGAGGGAACAAAAAATATAGTTAAGCTGGAAGTCCAGAAAATAAAGTCAAAGGAATAAAGGAATTCTGAGTGAAGACTAAAGATCTCACCACACACACACGCGCGCGCACACACACACACACACACACACACACACACGGAGTAGCCCCTCTTATCTACAGGGATATGTTTAAAGACTTCCAGTGGATGCCTGAAAATGAAGATAGTATTGAATTCTGTACATACTATGTTTTTTTCCTATACATGCATACTTTATAGGTATAGACCTATAAAGTTTAAGTAATAAATTAGGTGTAGTAAGGGATTAACGAGAATTAATAATAAAATAAGACAATTATAACAAAATGCCAGCATCACTACTTTTATGCTTTGAGTTCATTATGAAGTAAAATGAGGGTTACTTGAATGCAAGCATGGCATTACGGGTCTCATAACCAAGACAGCAACTAAGTGACTAATGAGCCAGTAGCTAGTATACAGCTAACCCCTGAGCAACTCAAAAGTTAGGAGTATCAACCCACCGCACAGTCATAAATTTACATATAGGTTTTGACTCTCCAAAAATATACCTATTATTAGCCTACAATTATTGATCATAAGCCTTACAGGTAACATGAACTGTCTATTAACACACACATTTAATGTTATATGTATTATGTACTGTCTTCTTTCACTAATATGAGCTACAGAATAGAAAGTGTTATTAGGAAAGTCATAAGGAAGAGAAAATATATTTACTATTCATTAAGTGGAAGTGGATCAAGATAAAGTTCTTCATCCCATCCTGAGTGGATGGCTGGGGTGATGTGAGATTTCCTTATGCTACTCACAAAGACATGCCATTTAAAACGTATGGATTGGTAAATTCCGGAATTTTCAATTTAATATTTTTGGACCATGCTTGACTTCAGGTAATCAAAACCATGGAAAACAAAACCACAGATAAGAAGGGACCTACTGTTTATATATGGCATAGATTCAGGAGCTCAATCTCTGGACAATAGTAATTTCAGAGTAGAAGAATAAACAATGAAGAGAAAAATAACAAATATTTCTTGACATATTGTGATGTAAAGAACATCCTAAAATCTTCCAGAGAAACAGTTAACATCAACAGCATCAGAATCATAATTGAAGTAACCCGTCATGAGCAACACTGAATGCTAGAGGTCAAAAGCAATGCCTTCAAAGTTTCATGTGGAAAGTTCTTATGAACGTGTTATTATTATCTTATCAATCAAGAGTGACGGTAAATAAATACACTTTTAGACATTCACATAATTAGGACATTTACCAATGCCCCCACTCTACCTCATGAAAATTGCACAAGGCTGTTTGATAAAGCGTAGAGAAAAAAATAACCCAAGAATTAGAAAACATAGGGTCATAGGAGCAATGGAAGCTTGGACTGGCCCCCAGAGGAACAGAAAAAGCTAACAGATAATGAAAGCTAAGCAAGCTAACCTTGATACGAGCCATACAAATATATATATATATATATATATATATAAAATATGAATATATGTATATATTCATCACCTTAAAGCATCTATCTAAATGAAAAAGAATTTATCTAGTATATTTATCTAAATATATATTTTAGATTTAGATTATATATATATTTAGATAAATAAATATATACTTATATTTATATATTAGATAAATACATATGTATTTAGATAGTTTATGATGGGTATATTATATGATCTATACATATTTATATAGATATATATTTAGATAGATTCTTTAAGATGATGAATATATATATGCATGTTATATATACATATTTAGATAGATCCTTCAAGGTGATGAAGTTGGGGCTTGAGTTTATTATTGAAAATTATAAAATTAATCACAAAAGAAAATTTATAAATAAATTGTTAATAGTTTTCTTTTCAGCAGCATCATACAGAGATTCAGGATGATATATTTAACTTTTTCTTTAATATTCTGTTACATAGGATTTTTGAAATCTATTAATATCATCAATGATAATATCAGTAATAAAGATTCAAAAGGATTAAAAATTTATGTTTGCTGTTTATTACATTTACTCAATACATATTTACTGAGTGCCTAACTCAGGTCAGGCATGCTGCTAGATGCCAAGCAGTGAACATATACATTTCTTAGCACTCAAAATACCAGCATGGTAGTTAAGAATGCAAACTTTAAACTCAAACTGCTTTTGTTTTTATTTCTAATAACTAGTGCTTTTGTGGCGTTTTGGGTTTTTATTTCTATTCTAATAACTACTCATTGTGTGGCATTAGAGTTGAATAATCTGTTTGTTTCTCAGTTTCTTATTCTGGAAAAGAGTAATGGTGGCACCTACTTTCTTAGGGTTGTATTACATTAGTTCATGTATAAAAAGCATTTAGAAGCATGCTTGTCACATGACAACTGTTATAAAAATGCAAACTATTATTTCTATCATTACTATCTAATGGGAACAATGTACAATTCTGAAAATATCTACAATAAAGTGACATGAGCCTATTAATTTGATATATGTTTTTTCATGAGAACACATATCAGTGTAATGAGACATGTGCCTTTATTTTTAAAGTATTGTTTGTAAGGGAGAAAAAAATAGCTCCTCTTTTAAAAACTAAACACTGAAGTGATGAAGAATGCGGTAGAAATACACTTATCCTGATAGCTCAGAAACCTAGGCTTCAGGCACCAAACATATTCTGTGCAGTTATTTACATGAACCATCTGGAATCTGGCATCTGCATTCCAGATTTATGATTTAGAGCCTTAGAAACTTTTTAAAAAGCTCTAAGCCTTCACTTTTTTTTTCACTAAAGTCAACTTATTTTAGGGTGCCATCTTCTGCAATACAATTATACAGTCGACCCTCCATATCTATGGGTTCTGTATCTATAGAGTCAACCAATTGTGGATAGAAAATATTTGGGAAAAAATGTCTGTACTTAAAACATACAGACATTTTTCTTGTCATTATTTTCTAAGAAATATATCATAACAACTATTTATATAGAGTTTACATTGAATTTACAATTCAATTTACAAATTACATAGAATTTACAATAGAAATTTACAATTGTAAATTCTATTTCCATTGTAAATTCTATGTGAAGGTATAAGTAATCTAGGTATTATAAGTAATCTAGACATGAGCTAGTGTATACAGGAGGATGTGCATAGGTTACATTCCTCGTTTTGTATAAGAAACTTGACTATCCATGAATTTTAATATCTACAAGGAGTCCTGGAACCAAACTCCCACAGAAGGATGTCTTTATATCTTTATTTTTAGGGTTTTTTTCCTGGGTAAATTAAATATTTTCTTTTTTAATTACACAATTATATTTTATGATTGACTTTTGTGCTATACCATCTCATAAACATTAAGAATTATAGTGAGTCTTTTATAACTTGTATTTGATAACTCAGTAGATAGGGTATTTTCTGTGATAACTTCTGTATTAACTTGAGGCCAGAGAACTGAATTCTTTTTTCAAGTCCCTCAATTCAGCAGTTTCGAGTTGGCTTGAACCAGATTACTTCATTGTTGTTTTTGAGACAGGGTCGGTCACTCAGGCTAAAGTACAGTGGCGTGATCTAGGCTCACTGCAACTTCCCCATCCTGGGCTCAAGCAATCCTTCCACCTCAGCATCTAGAGTAGCTGAGACTACAGGCATGCACCACTATGGCCAGCTAATTTTTGCGTTTTATTTTTTATTTTGGTAGAGATGGGTTTCACCATGTTGCCCAGGCTGGTCTCCAACTCCTGAGCTCAAGCAGTTCACCTGCCTTGGCCTCCCAAATTGCTGGGATTTCAGGCATGAGCCACTGCACCAGGCTAGGGTTCAATTTTAAAACAGTGAATTCCAAATAGATGGCAAAGCAAATGTTGAGTTAATGGATTCTGAGGCTCCATACAGGACAAAAGATGCCCATTTATCCAGGTATTTCCTTACCTTGTTCTTCAATTTGATTTCAATCTCTTCCTAACCTGATCTTCACACTGCTGCTAGATTAATATTGATTATACATTACTTTCACTGCATCACTTTCATGCTGAAGGACAGTTTTATCTCAGGAGGAAGCCCAATGTACTCTGCCCCTTAATTTGTTTATAACTAACATATGCAACTATATCCCGTTATTGATTAGCAACACTCTACACTATGTAATACAGAAGTCCAGTTGCCTTCCTGTCTCCACCATTATGCTCATTTTTTTTATTTCTGAACTTTTGCTTTTCCTCATATTCTTTGCTGGAATGTTCTCCATTCTGCCTGTCACGTAACCAACTAATATATATCACTTCAGCTCTTAGCTCCTCAATATTCCAGGAAAACTTCTTTAACTCTTCTTAACTCTTATAACATCCTCTACTTGATTTCTGTGTAACAACATTTTATTTCCCAACCAAAGTTTACATTCATTGAAACCAAATACTTTGCTCTCAGGTGTTTCTTGATAACCCTACAGTGCATGGTAAACATATATCATATACTTGTTAACTATCAATTAATTTTTGAGGATGTAGTAAGTTATATAAGTAAGTTATTAAGCTGCCACACTGTGGAGAAAATCTCCTTACTGTTTACTCTGTGGAAAATAAGAAGCCAGTGCAGTTTATATTTTCAGTATAATAAGAGCAGGAGAAAAAGTTGTGCATATAGAAAATATGCTTTAATATAAGTTGTAATAAGTATTATCTCGGTTGTATTTGCAAATGTAGAATGAAATCTGACTGGAGGTGGGGTCTTCTTGGAAGGCAAAAAGGGTTACTTTTGGCACTACCCATGGTAACCAGGACACAAGAATGGACTCACAGTGGCTAAAGTTCACACAAAATAGAAATAGATAACAGAAGACAAATTAGTTAACACATAATGAGTAATATCACTGTCACATGGATGAACATCAGTAAGTTTTGTATGGTTAGTGAATTTCCTCCTTTTGTCTCTTGAGACTCCAATCATAAGCAGAAGTTACATGATGACTTTTCTATGAAAATGTATTATCACATTAACTAGACATGTTTAAGTCTATATTAAGAGACATGTTTAAAGTCTATACTAGTAGCATCACTTATCTATATAGTTGCACCTTTATGGGAGCCAAAAGTTATGTAGTGAGCATGGAATTAGAACTAGGGTAGCTAGATGAATCAATCATTTAATGGAATAAAATATTTAGAGTTGTTGATTCTAATTGCTAGATTCATCTCCATATAAGGGATTGCCTTTACATTAAAATTTTCAATATTGGAAGATGAGTATCTGGATAAGATTTTCTATCCCATGGCAGTGCTTAGATATAAACTGATTTTATTTGCCTTTTTATGTTTCTACGACCAAGCAACATCTTTTTTCACAAACAGCATTTTATTTCATGTTTTACTGCAATGGCCAACACCTCACCATAATATTGACCAGTAAGAATAATAATGGGCAACTTTTTCTTCTCACTTTAATGAGAATGCCTCCCAAATTTACTATTAATGTAATACTGTTACTTCTTTTGTTTTGGCTCTACCCTTAGAAGGCATTGAGACACATCGCTGGGCCTAGCACTAAGAAGATGTGAGTCCTCTGCCTGAATCCTGACTAAAGGGAGCATTGTGACATATTTCTTGACCCATTACAATGCTTTTAAAATACATATCTGCCATATTGCTTTTTTATATATTCAAACTGTCTTTGAATTGAAAGTGTAAGTCTCTTGTATGTAACATTGCTTAGTATACTTATTAAATATAGATTTTATAGTTTAAGCTAAATGGCTCTCCACTAATGTTTATTTGAACAAAGTGCAGAATCACTGTAGAAAAATATAAAAGGTAGGATTGCTAATACAGGAAAAAAACAAATACCATCAAATATAAGGATACTGTACTAAAATCAGGTGTATTAAGTGAGAATGAATGAGAATGTATGTCTAAAGCTTGGTATTCCTCATCATTTTTCCCTTTGGGCATACAGAATGTGGGCAGCTAGAGTTACACTCTCCAGGCAGGAAAGTGGAAGAGACCTCTCTGGAATTTTTTTTTTTTTTTTCTTAGACGGAGTCTCACTAGATCACCCAGGCTAGAGTGCAGTAGCACGATCTCAGCTCACGGCAACATCCACCTCCCAGGTTGAAGCAATTATCTTTCCTCAGTCTCCCGAGTAGCTGGGATTACAGGCAGGCACCACCACACCCAGCTAATTTTTGTATTTTTAGTAGAGATGAAGTTTCACCAAGTTGGCCAAGCTGGCCTCGAACTGCTAACCTCAGGTGATCCACCCACCTCGGCCTCCCAAAGTGCTGGGATTACAGGCGTGAGCCACTGTGCCCAGCCCTCTCTGGAAATTTGAATAGCCTAATGAGAAATTCCTAAAAATAATGAGATGTTCATGTGCCCAGTGACAAAGCTCAGCCAGGTTACCCCCACGATAAACACCATAGTTGACAAGGTTTACTTATGGATGCAGAATAGAATCTATAAATAATTGTGTTGGCATTTTGATCTTTTTTTTTTTTACAGGAATATAACATAGTTAATATTTAAATATCTAAGATCTTGCCATTTAGAAAAATGTCGCCCTAAAACTTTGGTATACGTTTTGCTGATTTATAAACTGTACACATTACATGACATGGATGAGAGGATCCCAGGATTTAACAGTTACTTCTCAATTATTTTTATAAAACTTAGTAGTATCGATATTTCTGGAAGCCTGTTCTACGAAGAAACATGAAAATAAATGAACATTTAGAAAATGTTAAAGAATACATTTTTCTAAAATATTTTCTCCCTCAATTCTCAATAATATTTTTGAACAATATAGTTTATTTAACTATATTATCTATTATATATATACATTCACTTTTATATTTTTATATTTCATGCTTCAAAAGATTAATAGAGTGAAAAATATTAAAAATGCCACTTTAATCTCGATAGAATATATGTGTTGTTCAAGAAAATAACAAGTTTTCCCATTATAAAACAATACAACAATTTTATAAAAAAGAAAAGTAAATGAAACAGTTTCAAATATTCAATGATTTCTTCAGTGGTGGTAACATCTAAAAGACCCTCTTCCCACAAAATTGCAATTTTTTCCATATTAAATGTAATATCCTACAGGGTCTTAATTTTAATTGATCATGTCATGTTAGTGTGATTAGTTTTCACAATCTTATTTTTATTTTATGGAAGCCTTGACCTATGTATGTTAGGCTTATTAAGTTTACCTATATTATTCTTGGATGCCCAGTTTTTAATTTGGAATATACACGGAGTGAGTATTAATATAGCTAGACTTACACAAAAGAAATAAAACATCACTTGTTTATATAATCATGTCTATTTTTTTCAGTAAATGCCCACATGTTCACCAAAAATCTTAAAAATTATCTGCATAATATTTGTTTTGCTAAACATATTTTTTTTCACTCCTGGATATTAGAAGAACCCGCTTAAATATTTTATCTATTAATTTATATTTATTTTTTCAGAAAATTATTTAATGTGAGAACATATACTTCTAAGGATTTAGATCTAGATAACCTCTACCAGTTCCTTATAGCAGCAGTTTCCCCACACATCTACTCCTCAGGAGAGAGGGATTTATTCTCTTCTTAAACTGTTATGGGAAAGCCACATCTGAGCCATGAATATTTTTCTACTTAGTATTTCATATATTCTTTTTTAAAATGCCTGATCAAATGAAAGTTGAGTAAGGTTAGATTATTCTCTCTCCAAAGAACATTAGGAAATGATACATGTTCCTCATTCAAATTTTAACTCTCCTCAATTCTGAGGTCTCTGAGAGCAATTAATCTTGTATTTCACATTCATAAAATTATTGTTATGTCCTGTATGAATTTCACAGTCTACTTGACTCCTTCTCTTCCCCCCATGAGAAAAGAATGCCACATTTAAATCTTTAAATTAATAATTGTTAATATATAAATATCTCTAATTTTCTGCTAATGTAGGAACAACTCACATCTCACTCTGGAGCAACATATATGCTAACAGACATTGAGAAGGGGTAATGCACAGCAGAATGGGTAATGCACAGCTTTTTAAAACCTCTCCTATGTGAATTTATCTTTTTTACTCTAAAAAGTCTACTCATGGTTGTATTGAAAAATATATCATTGCAAATTTATCAACACTTGTTGTAAGGAAGTGTTTGAAATATGTAAAATTTTTAGTAGAAAAAATACAAAATTGAAAAAGCTTTTGTTAAAATGTTAGCTAAGTGTGTGTTTCTATGTCCTATAATGCTACAACTAACATTAATATATCATATTTTCCCATTGCATCGAAAATTAAACACTAAACTATTTTTATTCCCATTTTATAAGTGAGGATGCTAAAGCCCATAGATCATCAATGAACTGCAAAATTGTCACCCAATGGTAACATATTCAATATAGTACTGGAAAGATCAATTTTCCATTCCAGAATTCAGTCGCAATTTCCATTTCTTGAAAAATATATTGACTTCTTTCTCTCACTGTGACAATCCTTAACTTGTTAGTCAGAGTACTTATTGTCCATATTTAAAGGGAGAGAGATAGAAAAGCAAACATAAATATGCAGATGTTATAACTAGGAATTCACATAAACTCAGTAATCTTTAATTTTAGAAAAAAGGACTACAGATGCAATCATTGTTATTTAATGGTAATAATTGAATTTTAATATATATTAAGACATAGAAAAACATCATTTTAAAATAGAAAAATATAATTTTTTTTTTACCTTTGGGATTTTGCAGTTCATTCTGTTTTCCACATCCACTTTCTAAAATAAATGCACCATGCTATTTGAAGGTGAGAAACCTTGACCCTGCCCTCTAAAAGCTCATAATTATTGATGAGAGGGAAGGGAAATAGCCTAACTATGTCCTCAGATATGCCCTTTCTACCATCTAATTATCTTGAACATTCATGCATTTTCTTTTCCCATCTCTCATTATTAATGTTTTCCTGTAAAACACAGTATTTTAATATTGTTTACTCTCTTTTTATTGCTTATTAACACAGAAAAACTATTATATATATTATTATAGGTTATACAAAATGAAATCATTTTGTATATTTGATTTCTAGTCCTTAACTTATATTTCTCAAATATTTCTAGTCCTTAACTTATAAACCTTAGTGGTTAAGAGATAAACAGGTTGAGGGTAGGATCTTAGTGCTTGGGAAATCTACAGATAAAATTAAGTTGTCTTTCTCCACAGCACCTCAGCACCACGTAAAACTCAAAATATCCTTCACTGATGGCATATTTTGAATGCCAGCCATTAATCTAAGCAAAACAATGTCATTTTGATTAGTGCAATGTGAAGTCAGAATATATTTCCAGGCAAGTGAATTCATTATATTATCAAAGGCCAACAAATAAGTATGCTAAAAAAGCTTAATTGAAGTCACCCAACACATGAAAATAAAAACACAATTAAGATAAAGATAGTGTAGAAAAACTCATGATGAAAAATTGTGGTGGTGAATGCTATAAAACAGAGATTTTCCCTAATGCTAAATACTGTTAGTTTACATAGTCAAAATTGTTAACAAAATAATTTTGGTGGTAGTATATTTTCTAACACTATCTTTCTAACTATCTGTCTATCTATCTATCTATATCAATCATCTATCATTTATCTACTTACCATCTCTCTCAAACTGAAAACGATGGAGAAATATATCTATGCATTTTATCCAGAAGAACTCCATGTCATAAATTTATTCTTCATGCTCATGATCTTATGGTTCTAAAGAGTATCAAAATTTTGCATAACTAGGTAATAGTAAATGGCAGAAATTGGTGTTCTACAGGCAAAATCACTAGCAAAGAACTTATAGTAGAACAATGTTGGGTTTTTGACTCCTTACAAGGTGTTATGCCTGCTATGGGCACACATAAAATGACTTGGTAAGAATATTCTAGGGATGGGGCTTGTGTATTCTGATTCTGGGCACAATTCAAGGAAGCAGGGTTTTGTGTTGCATTGGATGGCATTAAGTGGCAAGGGTAGTTCTATGATTATCTTCACTCTTGTCTAGAAAGTGATGGTAATTGAGTGAAGCTAAAACGGCAGTTGTTAATCAAGAAATAGTCACGCATTTTAGGCAAGACGGAAGATTGTTCAGACATGCCTGTGGTTTGGACAATGAATTGTTTGTCTGTGTAGCCTTCTTTTTTTGTCTTGTTCCATCACGGTCAGAGAATAACCTTGTCTGGTGGTGTTTTGTGAAATTGTTTCTATTCAACAGGGTAAGATCTTTGTCTGGTTGGGAGGAGAGCTCGCAGCACAAATGGAGCCCTAGCTATTCATCAGCTTGTGGCTATCAGAGTCTGGTTTTCTTTTCTCTTTCTTGCAGATTTTCTCAAATTTTATTCAAATCTCACTCTTCCATTGTCTTGCTCAAAACTTCACACAATAAATGGAATTAAATTGCTGATATCAAATCTACACACTGATGAGTCACTAATCTTTCTCAGAGGGAGTGCTCTTCTGAGGGGATTGTGACAAGCATCTGAAAAGAAAAGTAAGATGGAAACATAACAATAACTATGTCTTGTTTTAAACCATTAAATCTGTGGTAATTTGTTATGGCAGCAAAAGATAACTGATGCCATGGGCTTTAGTTATCTTTTTTACAGCACTTTAGAATTGCTTAACATTTTCATGTGATATGAGTGGTTGTTTTTTTTCTGTCAGGAGGAATACGGCTATGCAAAATATGTTGGTCACTTCTTTTAAAATAGTTCATGCATTTTTTGAGAACAAAAGCCATATTATACATAGAACCTAAAACAAGGTATTCAACTTGGAAAAAACTCAGTTCATATTAATCAAGTGAATGAAAACAGAGAGGAATAAGATTATTGGATATAGCCTATGTCTACTGTCTTTAAGACAACAGAAAGTGAAAAGATGTTTTGGGACTTCATTTTGGGGAACAGTAAAATTTGTTTGATGCATTCCTACTCTGAGTTATTGGCTGGATCAACATAGTGAACCAGAAAAATTTAATGTCTAAATTTTGGTGACACTTATGTATGTATCATAAGTTGTTATAAGAAATGCAGTGTTGAAAATGTGCTTTCCTAATTTTAGCATAATTTACTGTAAGTGCAAACATTGACTAAGTATGTATATGTAGATGTGTAGCGTGAAAGGAATTAGATATTTCTAAAATTCATAATGAATAAGTTAGTTAATGTTTAAGAAGAAACATCCAGTTTTATTGATGGAAAATATTTTAAGATGAGAAGAAAATCAAAGTGTACTGAGAATAAAGAGAGACTGTGGTCAATGTTTTTTGATTAACATTGCAAAAAAAAATTAGAGTCAAACATAAGATAATATGCAGTGAAAGGATTCCTTGTTACAAAATTCCAGATGGTCTGACAATTTAAAAAATATATACTGGTTTTGAAACACTTCTCCTTTTCTTCCTTTTGTATTCATTTGTAATGTGGAGAGAGCTACTTATTGCTCAAGGATTATGGGTAGCAACTATTGTTTTATTCTAACAACAGATATTATCCAATAAAATTCAGATTCAGTTGAAGAAATTACATTTTGAAATTCAATCTTTTCTCTATATTAGTACTACTGAAATAAGTTTTTTTAAAAACATTATTAGTCCATAAAAATACATGCTGGTTTTATTGTTTTTTCTAACTCAAGGAACTGGACTATTCACTATCTAGGTTAATTTACATTGTGAACCTTCAAGTCCATGTAATTATTCCACTCTTCAAAATTATATAGGGGCATATCTGATGTCTCTAGAGGAACTGGCAATGTAGGTGTCGCCTTTATACTTTTATTTTCTTAGTGATATTTCCTCTAACACATGGAAATGTTGTATAAGATGATGGAATAACTTTGCTTTGCCCATTTCTCAAGGATAAATGGAAGACAATGCTAACACATGGGTTGGCACTTGAAGTCTACGTGAATTACCGTAAAATTATTGTGTAATTTATAACATCCTTTCCAATAATGATCAAATAAGATAAAGCAGAATAGGGGGATGGAGCCAAGATGGCCAAATAGGAACAGCTCCGGTCTCCAGCTCCCAGCCTGAGCGACACAGAAGACGGGTGATTTCTGCATTTCTGCTTGAGGTACCGGTTTCATCTCACTAGGGAGTGCCAAACAGTGGGTGTAGGACAGTCCATGAAGCGCACTGTGCGCTAGCCGAAGCAGGGCGAGGCATTGCCTCACTCGGGAAGCGCAAGGGGTCAGGGAGTTCCCTTTCCTAGTCAAAGAAAGGGGTAACAGACGGCACCTGGAATATCGGGTCAGTCCCACTCTAATACTGCGCTTTTCCAACGGGCCTGGAAAACGGCACAAGGGGACATTGTGTCCTGCACCTGGCTCGGAGGGTCCTATGCCCACGGAGTCTCCCTGATTGCTAGCACAGCAGTCTGAGATCAAGCTGCAAGGCTGAAGCGAGGCTGGGGGAGGGGCGCCCGCCATTGCCCAGGCTTGCTTAGGTAAACAAAGCAGCCAGGAAGCTGGAACTGGGTGGAGCCCACCATAGCTCAAGGAGGCCTGCCTGCCTCTGTAGGCTCCACCTCTGGGGGCAGGGCACAGACAAACAAAAAGTCAGCAGGAACCTCCTCAGAATTAAATGTCCCCGTCTGACTGACAGCTTTGAAGAGAGTAGTGGTTCTCCCAGCATGCAGCTGGAGATCTGAGAACGGACAGACTGCCTCCTAAAGTGGGTCCCTCACCCCTGAGCAGCCTAACTGGGAGGCACGCCCCCAGTAGGGACAGACTGACACCTCACTGGGCCAGGTACTCGTCTGAGACAAAACTTCCAGAGGAACTATCAGACAACTGAATTTGTGATCTCACGAAAATCAGCTGTTCTGCAGCCACTGCTGCTGACACCCAGCCAAACAGGGTCTGGAGTGGACCTCTAGTAAACTCCAACAGACCTGCAGCTGAGGGTCCTGTCTGGTAGAAGGAAAACTAACAAACAGAAAGGACATCCACACCAAAAACCCATCTGTACATCACCATCATCAAAGACCAAAAGTAGATAAAACCACAAAGATGGGGAAAAAACAGAGCAGAAAAACTGGAAACTCTAAAAAGCAGAGCACCTCTCCTCCTCCAAAGGAACGCAGTTCCTCACCAGCAATGGAACAAAGCTGGATGGAGGATGACTTTGACGAGTTGAGAGAAGAAGGCTTCAGACAATCAAACTACTCTGAGCTAGGGGAGGAAATTCAAAACAATAGCAAAGAATTTAAAAACTTTGAAAAAAAATTAGAAGAATGGATAACTAGAATAACCAATGGAGAGAAGGGCTTAAAGGAGCTGATGGAGCTGAAAGCCAAGTTTCAAGAACTACGCGAAGATTGCAGAAGCCTCCGTAGCAGATGCGATCAACTGGAAGAAAGGGTATCACTGATGGAAGATGAAATGAATGAAATGAAGTGAGAAGGGAAGTTTAGAGAAAAAAGAATAAAAAGAAATGAACAAAGCCTCCAAGAAATTTGTGACTATATGAAAAGACCAAACCTACGTCTGATTGGTGTACCTGAAAATGACGGGGAGAATGGAACCAAGATGGAAAACACTCTGCAAGATATTATCCAGGAGAACTTCCCCAATCTAGCAAGGCAGGCCAACATTCAGATTCAGGAAATACAGAGAACACCACAAAGATACTCCTCGAGAAGGGCAACTCCAAGACACATAATTGTCAGATTCACCAAAGTTGAAATGAAGGAAAAAATGTTAAGGGTGGCCAGAGAGAAAGGTCAGGTTACCCACAAAGGGAAGCCCATCAGACTAACAGCTGATCTCTCGGCAGAAGTTCTACAAGCCAGAAGAGAGTGGGAGCCGATATTCAACATTCTTAAAGAAAAGAATTTTCAACCCAGAATTTCATATCCAGCCAAACTAAGCTTCATAAGTGAAGGAGAAATAAAATGCTTGACAGACAAGCAAACGCTGAGTGATTTTGTCACCACCAGGCCTGCCCTAAAAGAGCTCCTGAAGGAAGCACTCAACATGGAAAGGAACAACCGGTACCAGCCCCTGCAAAAACATGCCAAACTGTAAAGACCATCGAGGCTAGGAAGAAACTGCATCAACTAACGAGCAAAATAACCAACTAACATCATAATGACAGGATC
>NW_026652276.1:49547583-49570638 GCF_009828535.3 Hylobates moloch | reverse complement strand
GCTGCTATAAAGACACATGCACACGTATGTTTATTGAGGCACTATTCACAATAGCAAAGAATTGGAACCAACCCAAATGTCCAACAACGATAGACTGGATTAAGAAAATGTGGCACATATACACCATGGAATACTATGCACCCATAAAAAATGATGAGTTCATGTCCTTTGTAGGGACATGGATGAAACTGGAAAACATCATTCTCAGTAAACTATTGCAAGGACAAAAAACCAAACACTGCATGTTCTCACTCATAGGTGGGAATTGAACAATGAGAACTCATGGACACAGGAAGGGGAACATCACACTCCGGGGACTGTTGTGGGGTTGGGGGAGGGGGGAGGGACAGCATTAGGAGATATATCTAATGCTAAATGACGAGTTAATGGGTGCAGGAAATCAACATAGCACATGGATACATATGTAACAAACCTGCACATTGTGCACATGTACCCTAAAACCTAAAGTATAATAATAAAAAAAAAAGATAAAGCAGAATAATGATTAGATAGGGATAAACTTGGTTTCAGTGTAGCCAAATGATTTTTTTTCTTACAAAAATACATGTGTTATTTTTTTCAAGAGCACTTGGGTTGACACCAGCCAAGTGCATTCTAGGTAAATTATTTTTTCTTGATTATATGGAAAACAAAAATATTTCATGAGGATGACTTACTTAATACCACTCTAGAACATGGGCTTAAAGTTATTTTTAGGTAGAGAGACTACAAAAGGTACTGGATCTCTAGTTAACCTGATCAATAGAAAGTTACTTCCTAGTACTTTCTGGTTCATTTTGTAAGTAATTTTCACTACAGCTTCTAAAAGTATTTACTTTCTTTGCTGTTCCATGTCAAAACCCAGTCTTTCTTCCCCAGGAAATCTTAATAATAGAAGGAACTTTTCCACGAGACAGAGTTGGGCTTGACAATCAGCTCTGCATGACTAATTGTGAGAGTCTGGTAAATATCTTGTAAGTTTTATTTTGCTAGTTAGAATCTCAAAGTCATTTTCTAGCTAAATGTAGAATGATAAATATATGTTAAGTGTTTAGCCAAGTATGTCTTTCCTAGTAAGCACTCAATCAATGAAAGGGGCCACAGTTACTATTATTGTGTCAGAATCAATTTCTTGGTTCACTATCTAGAGAATTTTAATTTTTTTTACATAGGTTCTTCTAAGGTGGTATTATCCTGAATTTCAACTCATGATCAATTTTTTGAGAAACCATTGATGTCACTTGCCTGCCATGCTTTGACAGTTTATTGAGTGTCTGCTACGTGCTAGATTGATTTAGATGAATTAATAAAGTATTATCCTTGTAAAACTGAAAAAAGACAGTTCCATTTGACATTATATTGTATTATGTAATCAATAGTCTAAGATAAATTTGTGGAATTATAACATGGCAATCAGTAACTAATAATAGCCTCTCCGATACCTCCAGCCCTCCTTCCTGTAACTCTTTTCTTTCTCTGGTGCCTGCAAACCTCTGACTCTCTATCTCTTTGGTTCTTTATTTCTAGTTCCAAATATAAAAGTCTTAGGGTCTACCACAAATTCCTAGTTATTAAATCCATCATAAAATAAGTATATTTCCATTTATCCTATTAATTCTCAGGGTCTTTATACCTTATATAATTTTTATTTTAAAAAAGCAGTTTAGGCCGGGTGCAGTTACTTATGCCTGTAATCCCCAAACTTTGGAAGTCCGAGGTGGGAGGATGGCTTGAGCCCAGGAGTTTGAGACCAACGAGGGCAACATAGTGAGACCCCATCCTTACACAAAATTTAAAATTAGCTGGGTGTGATGGTATGGTGGTACACACCTGTAGTTCCAGCTTCTCAGGAGACTAAGGCAGAAGGATTACTTGAGCCTAAGAGTTGGGGGCTGCAGTGAGCCATAATTGCTCCACTGTACTCTAGCCCGGGCAACAGAGTGAGATTCTGTCTCAAAAACAAAAACCAGCCTTTATCGTTAACAGACTTATTGAGATCCACATGCCATGCGATAAACTCAAAGGCAGCAAATCAATGAATTTTAGCATATTCACAGGGTTATGTTTCCATCACCACAATAAACTATAAAACAATTTTATTATCTTAAAAAGAAACCAAGCACTACTTAGCCATCATCCCTCAATTTTCCTATGCCTCCCAGCTCTAGGCAACCACTAATCTTTGTGTCTCTATAGATTTGCCTATATTAAAATTTATAAAATAATTCAATATAGAGTCCTCTGTGACTGGCTTCTTTCACTTAGCATAATTTTTCAAGGTTCATTCATGTTTTAGCATGTATAAATAGTTCATTTCTTATTATTGTTGAATAATATCACATTGGCTATACCACATTTTGTATATTTATTTATCAGTTGCTGGATTGAAGGATGTTTTCATCTTTTGTCTATTATGAATAATGCTTCTATAAACATTTGTGTACATGTACTTTTTTGGATTATACATTTTCCTTCTCTTAGGTATATACCCAGGAATGGAATCGATGATAATTATGTTTAACTGTTGAAGAAACTTCCAGATGGCTTTCAAAGTAGCTGCACCATTTACATTATGACCAGACCAGCAGTTTATGAAGGTTACAATTTTTCTACATTCTTACCAACATTTATTATCCCTCTTTTTGATTATAGCCATCCTAACAAGTGTGAAGTGCTATTTTTTTTTTTTTACATTTTGTTTCTCTTATGGCTAATGATGTTGCACATATTTTCTTGGGTTTCACAGTATATCTTCTTTGGAGAAATGTCTATTCATATATTCTGTCCACTTTTTAGTGGAGTTATTTGACTTTTTAATTTGAGTTATGATCATTTTTCATGTATTATTGATAAAAGACACCAGATATATGATTTGCAAAAATGTTCTCCAATTGTCTTTGTTATCTTTTCACTTTCTTGATGGTGTCTTTTCTATTATAAAAATTAATGTTGATGATGTTATTCATTCTTTCCTTGGTCACTCCCTTGTGCTTTTGTGTAGTTGTTCAGTTTTTAATGTAAAAGCAATAAGTGATAAGTGTGGAATATTAAGAAATAATATAATTTTAAAGAGAAACAGTTTTCTTAACTTTACCATTCAAAAACAACCACTGTCAATATTTTAATATATTCTTCCCTTTGTTTTTCAATTCATTTGTATAAACTTTATATTTTTGAATGTACTTATTATGGCTATTTTAAAAATTAATATTATATAAGGTATTATCTAGTCCTAAATTATCTTTTAAACAATGTCCTTTATAATGTGCTGTTGCATCCATTTATCATAACTTAGCCTGACCATTACTCTAAAGTAATATTGGACCTTTAGATGATTTCCATTATAAAATTATTTTTATACTTTAAATTATTTCATCAATCAAAATTCCCCAATATGGAATTATTATGTAAAAGAGCTATGAACATGGTTAATGCTCTTGATGCAAATTGTCAAGCTGCTTTCCTCCAAAGATACACCAATTTACACTACACTGGTGGTAACTGTGTTTTGTCAGTGCCTTCTCTTTATATTTACCTTTTCTAAGCCTTAGCAGATTAAGGGTTTTGTATTTAACATGTGAGAGTACATTTTTCAACTTTTATTTCATTTCATGTATTTTATTGAAATAAATATATTATTTCATAAAAGTAAACATGCTTTCAGAATTTGAAGTTGGGCTACTTTAAAGTCTATGTATCTCTCTTCTATACTTAATACTAGACTCTACCCATCAACATCTTGAAGAAGGTATTTTTCTCTGCTAGGTTTTGGTTTTTCTAACAGTGTATGATAGAAAAAAGGAAGTATTTTGTGAAGGAAAGAAAAAAACTACTTTTTAAAAAAATTTTCCATAATGGTTCTAATGTCCTCATTAACACTTTGCAAGAAAAAAAAAAAAAGTAATGACTTAGTAAATTAAATGGAGAAAAATACAGTGGAATATATTATGACAGCACACTACAAAAGCAGTGGAATGAATGATCTGGAGTTCTGAAATATGAGTTCTACATTAGGAGATAAAATGACAAGAATGAACGGTAGTATGCTCTAGATAATATGCTGTCAAACATCACTCCTGGAATTTGCTTCATTTAATACCTTTGCAATGCACTGACAAGAATGATGTATTATATATTATTTTAAAAGATTCTTCAATAACAAGAAAAGTAATAAACAGATCTTTTGACCCTGGACCCAGAAATAATTATGATTATCTGTGCTATTTAGCTTAAAAGAATCAGTCACCATTCATGGTCTATTACTACAAATGTAATATCTGATAATCCGTACATACAAATAATTGATGGTCATTCAACCTTAGAATGCTTCACATTGGCTCAGTTATCCTTAAATGAATAGTCAAGTATATTGCTACTTTTCTATTATCCATCTGCCTTAAACCTACCTAAGTATGAATTGCCAAATGATGAACATATTGATTTTACCTGTTATGAATAAGGCTTGGAAAAATCCAATTATTTTGCACATGTAAATATATTTCATTGAATAGAATACTAGAAAACAAGACATGTAAATATCTTACAGTATAGATGTTTCTGTCAAATAAAGCTAGAATCATATTTTATACCTAGTCGTCATTTGGTCTATCTTGTTTTGGGCAAACAATTTGCCATGGTTGTAAAACATAATAGAAATTTTTCTTTGGTTCCCAAGGCATTAATAAAAACATTTTTTAAAATGTGAAAAAAACATTTTGAAATATATAAATATATGCATACATCTGAACTTTTAACGGCTATATTATACAACTTTATTAAGTCCTGAACAATACTTTTATTGTACATTTTCAGCTCACAGTTGTCTTCAGTTCCATAGATTTTGTTTCTCTGTTATTTTTTGTAGTTCATCCAGTTCCCCACTATTAGCAAAAGCATAAAGTTTAAATATTGCATGTCCAGATCCTGAGGTTACTACCGAATTTTATACTATGTTTAGTCCACTTTAGTACATTAGACCTTTACTTTTTTCAGTTCTAATACAGGCAAGAATCATGGTAAATTTCCCATTGTGGATACATTTTAATTATTATTGGTGGAGAGGGGTAGTATTGAGGGAAATAAAGTCATTCACATATCTAAGCTCAGACACAAATGTCATATAACATTCTCTAAATGACTAAAACAGAAGTAAAAATATTATCCCTTAAGAAATTTAAGCTTAAGCATCAAAGTATCAAAATCTTCTCATTTTCTCTTTTATTTTGTTTAATAACACATCAATAATGAATTTGATAATTTCCCAAATCTTAGTTACCAATCTGGGGCATAATTTAATCAATAGAATGTGGGTAAGAAAAGTGCCTTTGAGATAAAAGCCTGTTCTGTTACCTCTAGTTGGATGCAAGCTGGGCGTGGTAGCTCATGCTTGTAATCCCAACACTTTGGGAGGCCAAGTCAGGCAGATTACCTGAGGTCAGGAGTTCAAGACCAGCCTGGCCAACATGGTGAAACCCCATCTCTACAAAAATACAAAACTTAGCCAGGCATGATGGCAGGAGCCTGGATGCAATACATGGCTTTCGACCAATGTTGTGGTCAGTGTGCAATGTTTCAAGCCGTATAAGGCAGTGGTGTGGCAGGTTAGCCAGAAGGATAGCCTCTTGCTCAAATACATTCTCCCTGTGCTTCTGTAGAATGCTAGTTGTAATCAGAGATTAACAGCGTGTTAAAGAACACTGATTTGCAGGGATCTGGCAAGATGGCTGAATAGGAACAGCTCTGGTCTGCAGCTCCCAGTCAAACAAATGCAGAAGGTGGGTGATTTCTGCATTTCCAACTGAGGTACCCAGTTCATCTCATTGGGACTGGTTAGGCAGTGGGTGCACCCCACGAAGGGCGAGCAGAAGCAGGGTGGGGTGGCATCTCACCCAGGAAGTTCAAGGAGCTGGAGACCTCCCTCCCCCAACCAAGAGAAACTGTGAGGGGCTGTTCTATCTGACCCAGATGCCACACTTTTCCCACCATTTTTGCAATCCACAGATCAAGAGATTCCCTCGTATGCCTACACCACCAGGGCCCTGGGTTTCAAGCACAAAACTGTGTGGCTATTTGGGCAGACACCAAGCTAGCTGCAGGAGTTTGTTTTCATACCCCAGTGGTGCCTGGAACCCCAGCAAGATAGAACCGTTCACTCCCCTGGGAAGGAGGCTGAGGTCCACCAGGGAGCCAAGTGGTCTCGCTCAGTGGGTTCCACTCCCACGGAGCCCAACAAGCTAAAAACCACTGGCTTGAAATACTCACTGCCAGCACAGCAGTCTGAAGTCAACCTGGGATGATCGAGCTTGGTGGGGGAAGGGAAATCCATTACTGAGGCCTGAGTAGGCAGTTTTCCCCTGACAGTGCTAAGGAGGCCGGGAGGTTGGGACTGCGTAGAATTCACCACAGCTCAGCAAAGTGGCTGTGGCCAGACTGCCCCTCTAGATGCCTCCACACTGGGCAGGGCATCTCTGAAAGAAAGGCAGCAGCCCCAGTCAGGGGCTTATACATAAAATTCCCATGTTCCTGGGAAAGAACAAGTGGGGGAAGGGGCTGCTCTGGGTGCAGCTTCAGAGAACTTAAACGTTCCTGCCTGATGGCTCTGAAGAGAGCAACTGATCCTGAAAAGAAGGATTCTCCCAGCACAGTGCTTGAGCTATGCTAAGGAACAGACTGCCTCCTCAAGTGGGTCCCTGACCCCCGTGCCTCCTGACTGGGAGAGACCTTCCAACAGGGGTCAACAGAGAGAGAGCTCCAGCTGGCATCAGGCTGGTGCCCCTCTGAGACGAAGCTTCCAGAGAAAGAAGCAGGCAGCAATCTTTGCTGTTCTGCAACCTCCACTGGTGACACCCAGGCAAACAGGGTCTGGAGTGGACCTCCAGCAAACCGCAGCAGACAGGCAGAAGAGGGGTCTGACTGCTAGAAGAAAAACTAACAAACGGAAAGCAACAACATCAACATCACCAAAAAGAACCCCCACACAGAAACCCCATCCAAAGGCAATCAGCCTCAAAGATCAAAGGTAGATAAATACACGAAGATGAGGAAAAACCAGTGCAAAAAGGCTGAAAATTCCCCAAATCAGAATGCCTCTTCTCCAAGTAATGGCAGCTCCTTTCCAGCGAGGGCACAAAACTGGATGGAGAATGAGATTGAAGAATTGACAGAAGTGGGCTTCAGAAGGTGGGTAATAACAGACTCCTCTGAGCTAAAGGAGCATGTTCTAACCCAATGCAAGGAAGCTAAGAACGTTAATAAAATGTTACAGAAACTGCTAACTAGAATAACCAGTTAAGAGTGGAACATAAATAACCTGATGGAGCTGAAAAACACAGCATGAGAACTTCATGAAGCATACACAAGTATCAATAGCTGAATAGATCCAGTGGAAGAAAGGATATCAGAGATTGAAGATCAACTTACTGAAATAAGGTGTGAAGACAAGATTAGAGAAAAAAGAATGAAAAGGAATGAACAAAGCCTCCAAGAAATATGAGACTATGTGAAAATACCAAACCTATGATTAACTGGTGTGTCTGAAAGTGATGAGGAGAATGGAACCAAGTTGGAAAACACATTTCAGGATATTACCCAGGAGAACTTCCCCAACCTAGCAATACAGGCCAACATTCAAATTCAGGAAGTACAGAAAATATCACTAAGATACTCCTCGAGAAGAGCAACTCCAAAACACCAAATCATCAGACTCACCAAGGTTGAAATGAAGGAGAAAATGTTAAGGGCAGCCAGAGGAAAAGGTCAGGTTACCTACAAAGGGAAACCCATCAGACTAATAGCAGATCTCTCTGCAGAAACCCTATAAGCCAGAAGAGAGTTGGGGTCAATATTCAACATTCTTAAAGAAAAGAATCTTCAACCCAAAATTTCATATCCAGCCAAACTAAGCTTCATAAGAGAAGGAGAAATAAAATCGTTTTCAGATAAGCAAACACTGAGGGATTTTGTCACCACCAGGTCTGCCTTATAAGAGCTCCTGAAGGAAGCACTAAATATGGAAAGAAAAAACCGGTACCAGCCACTGCAGAAGCACACCAAAATATAAAGTCCAATGATGCTATGAAGAAATTGCTTCAACTAATGTGCAAAATAATCAGCTAACATCATGATGACCCGATGACAGGATCAAATTCACACTTAACAATACTAACCTTAAATATAAATAGGCTAAATGCCCCAATTAAAAGACACAGACTGGCAAATTGGATAAAGAGTCAAGGCCCATTGGTGTGCTGTATTCAGGAAACTCATCTCACGTGCAAAGACACACATAGGCTCAAAATAAAGGGATGGAGGAATATTTACCAAGCTAACGGAAAGAAAAAAAAAAAGCAGGGGTTGCAATCCCAGTCTCTGGTAAAACAGACTTTATACCAACAACGATCAGAAAAGACAAAGAAGGGCATTACATAATGGTAAAGGGATCAATGCAACAAGAAGTCCTAACTATCCTAAATATATATGCACCCAATACAGGAGCACCCAGATTCATAGATCAAGTTCTTAGAGACCTACAAAGAGACTTAGAATACCACACAATAATAGTGTGAGACTTTAACACCACCATTGATCTGTCCGTATGAGACAGGTGAAAAAGAGAGAAAATTAACAAGGATATTCAGAACTTGAACTCAGCTCTGGACCAAGCAGATCTAACAGATATCTACATAACTCCTCACCCCAAACCAATGGAATATACATTCTTCTCAGCACCACATAGCACTTATTCTAAAATTGACCACATAATTGGAAGTAAAACACTCCTCAGCAAATGCAAAAGAACAGTGCAGCAAATCACCATGGGACATGTATACCTATGTAACCCATCTGCACTTTCTGAACATGTATCTCAGAACTTATTGTAAAATAAATAAAAAAAAAGAACATTGACTTGGAGGTCAGATTTCCTAAGTTTGAATTCTTGCTTTACGACTCACTAACTCTGTGACCTTTGGCAAGTTATTTAAACACTTCAGTGCTCCATTTTCTTTATTTTCTAAAATTATTATCTTACAGGAATATTGTGAGGAATAAGTTAGATGTACCTGTAAAATACATACAGAAGTCCCTGCCACGTAGCTCTCACACTTTTTTTTTTTTTTTTTTTTTTGGGTCAGAGTCTCGCTCTGTTGCCCAGGCTGGAGTGCAGTGGCACAATCTCGGCTCACTGCAAGCTCCGCCTCCTGGGTTCACACCATTCTCCTGCCTCAGCCTCTCCGAGTAGCTGGGACTACAGGCACCCGCCACCACGCCCGGCTAATTTTTTTTGTTTTTAGTAGAGACGGGGTTTCACCGTGGTCTCGATCTCCTGACCTCGTGATCCGCCTGCCTCGGCCTCCCAAAGTGCTGAGATTACAAGCGTGAGCCACCACGCCCGGCCAGCTCTCACACATGTTAGCTGTTATTCAAATATGACTTATTTGTAGGTTGGCTGTTTTCATTACTATGAGAGTATCAGGTACAATATAAAGTTAAAGATAAGGTTATTAGTAAAACTGATAATTTTCTAAACAAAAGGCAAAAATCATGAAAAAATATTGGTTCAAATTAGAGCCTTTTAAACTGAGAAGATTCTAACAAGTACATGATGTACTGAACTTTTAGAGCAAGTTTTTCTAAGTAATAATGGTTTTCAACAAACTCTCCACTTATTGATGGTATCTATACAATTTTTGCAAGAAAAATGAACTTAGATTTTTATGACTTCATTTTGAGGTCGGAGAATAGGAAGGTAGAAAATGTAATATGTACTATTTGTGATATTTCACTAAAGAAGAATTATGGTTGACAGATGACGCTATGCCAAGGAACAAAAATGTAAGACAATTAAGGTAAACACATAAGTGTTATGTCTTAGCTGGAGGTTAAGTGGAGGTTAAGACTGGCTTAGAAAAGAATAGCTTTAGGTACAGTAGAAATCTGGGAACCAATCAAAAGTCATCATTTATGGCATTAGAAAAGAAATAGCATGACAAATGAGTAAATCAAATAATAAAGTACTAGAATATGGAAGAAAATATATATTTCTATATCTTCTAGTTTTATTCTTTTAAACTTAAATATATATTAAAAATTCCACACACTGTGGGGAAAAACAAAAACTAATGTATTCATTTGAACTAAAGATTTAGGGTGGCTATTTTATGTAGTTAAACCAAAATAAATCAATAAACAATTATTTTTATACAACCCCAACCCTCTTTGAATACCACTATTAATCTTGAATTAATTTTCTCTTACAATTGTTATAACAAGTAACAACATTATTGGTTTTTATATCCCAAATCCTATTTTTAAAAAATATAAAGGGCAATGAGAAATATATTCTCTACAAATCAATATTAAGGAAAGAGATTAAAGCCATATTTCATTTATACAACCAAATAAGATTGACTATTCCCTATGAGAATGCAAACAAATCTTCTATAAAGAGTAACATAAAAATAGTAACTTTTGCTTCCTTGCATTCTATGGCCATAACTCCTTTCATTATATGTTTAATCACTAGTTTTTATTACTGAAAATTTCATAAGCACACTGTAAAGTCCAAATGCAATAGGACTATTATCCTACAATGTATTCTGGACAATAAATGTATTTTCCTAAGACTTCACCATTGCATAATATTCATCCTTCTCTCATCTCCTAAATATGCACTAGGTCCTATCTGCTCTAAACTTATTTCTTTTGTGACTTTACCTTGACTTATTTCACTTATTAGTTTTGTGCCAGTAGACCTCAATTACAAGCTCCAAGTCTCTATCTCCAGTCCAGTGAGAGAGCTAGAGGTTATTTCACTAGAAAATATTATTGTAAGTTCATATTGCATCTGTTCAAAATGAAGCTTATATTCTTCCTTCTACTGTAAATTCACACTTAGTTGAGACCACATTCAAATTAAACTCCTTACTATATACATAGTACAGTGCACTTTTTGGTTGTTTCCTACTACTGTAGAAATATTTAAGGTACTTACTTTTGGAATATCAAGATTTTATTCAGCTTCAGAATCTTTTTTGGGGGAGGGATTGGGGATAGAGTTTATGTCTTGCTTTTGATCATTTACTACTTTCCACTCCCTGATATTCATTTTCATCAGAAATCAGTCAATAGACGGTGTATTAGTCCGTTCTCATGCTGCTAATAAAGACATACCCGAGACTGGGTAATTTATAAAGGAAAAAGGTTTAATAGACTCACAATTCCATCCGGCTGGGGAGGCCTCACAATCACGGCAGGAGACAAAGAATGAACAAAGCGACGTCTGACCTGGCGGCAGGCAAGAAAGCTTGTGCGGGGGAACTCGCACTTATAAAACCATCAGATCTCGTGAGACTTATTCACTACCACGAGAACAGTATGGAGGAAACTGCCTTCATGATTCAATTATCTCCACCTGACCTTATCCTTGACATGTGGGGATTATTACAATTCAAGGTGAGATTTCGCGGTGGGAGGGACACAGCCAATTCATATCAGGTGGGTGAGGTAGAATAAGAAATATTGGAGTACAATACTGGTAAGCAGTTCAGGCAGATAATGCTTAGACTGGAATTTTTAATTACAAGCGTTAGAAGAGGGCATGGTTATTTGGAAGACAGAAAAAAGAGATTCACAGTACAGATACAAATTCATGGGAAGAAGAAAATGGAAGAGAGTAAGAAATATTAAGGAAAGTTCTAAATGTGTTCTAAAAAGTAACACACATTAAAAATATTGGACCCGAAATTTAAACCTAGGTTTTCTTGAGTTCTAAATCCTTACCTTATCTATTTTAATGCATTATCGCTCATCAACACAAAAGTGTGTGTCCAATGAATTAGGTAACAAATTCCCATAAGTTAAGACAAATTTAAAATAAGAATTCTAAAGGAGTTACATATAACCTGAACTTTGTTTATGCTTAAAGCCTTATTGCCATATCGCCAAATACAATGAGTTCTGTCTCTTTCCTTGTCCATATTATGAGTAAAATAAAATATTCAAAAGTATCAAATTTTATGCAAGCAAACACAAATATTAAATATTACCATGTTTTAATTTGCTAAATCACTCGAGGTTCTCACATGTTCTATTACCATTTTTTGTAGTTATTATTCCTTATCTACTATTTGTTGAAAACTACTTTCTACAAACAGAAAAGACAGTTCTTATGACAAAGATCATAAATCATCAAATTTTAAAGTGTTGACTTTTATTGCCATAGGATCCTAAGGGATAAATTATTCAGTACTAGATAGTTGCTAGTTTTAAATCACTCTATTATCTTCTCCCTGTAAAGAGGACTGGATCAATCCATCTTTTCATCTCAAAAGAATTTTGTGGCCCTTTTTACATAATGAAAGGCAAGGCAAATTAATTATATTGGCCTCTTTTTCATAGGTTCATATGCTTATTACAGTACTCTGGATCTTACTACTTCAACAGTATTAAGGTTAAAAAGGCCAAAATATGTCTCTACTCCACCAATGCATGCACAAAGTTTCATCAAAAGGGAGGAAAGAATCTATTTTTTATTTTACGTAGATCTTTTTTGTAATTCTATTAATCTGTGCAAGGATGTGAGAGAGGGTTCTACTTGAGGGAGACAGTCTCTAGACCCATCCAATAGGTAGATTTCCAGGAAAAGGCAAAAAGAAGAGCTTTTGGGGAACTCTCAGAGAAAATGTTCAAAGCAAACTAGGATAATTGAGCTGTTCTATTTATAATCCCCTTAACTTTGCCTCTAAAAGCTACCTCCTCTAGCATGGAAACCCACTTATGTATTTGGCATTAACCTATATCGGCATTCCTGAAGCTTGGGAGTCCTATAAAATATGAATTTCAACGAAAGAAATTAAACTCGAGCTCCACACAAAGGATAGATCATGTAATAATTAACACATATTGCTGGCGAGGTTATGGTTGAAAAAATAATTCTAGGTGACTAGACGTTATTTATCTCTTTTATATGCCTCTTCTTTTGATTATGTGAAGACTGTTTTATATAGTTTAATAATATTAGCTGTTTTCGTACCATTTTCATGAAAAAGCTTTAATATTTGTAGGCATCCAGAAATAAATTTTGGCCTATTTTAGATCCTTGGCAATTAAATAAATTGTATGATAATTTTTTTCTTCTAGAATCTGAATTTCCTTTATGTTTCAATTTTTCTTCAAATTGTTTTCCTTTTAATATCATTAGGCATTTGCCAATAGTATTTGAATCAAATTAATATTCAGTACTTAGCCCTCAGTGAATACATGCTTTTCATTTTCCAACCTTAACTCATATTACTAATATCAAAATATTCAGATGTTTCCTTGAATTCTCAATAATCACCTTATGTTTTAAATAGTCTTCTGAGATTGGAGACTGTATAATTTCCTTTCCTAGAAAGAGGCATGGCAAATGAGAAATGAAACAAGACAGTAATTAAGACAGACTTTCATTTTACCATCATTGGCAGTTAAATGTGACAGTTACAGTGAATACTTCATAACAAGCTG
The DNA here is from genome assembly GCF_009828535.3 of Hylobates moloch. Taxonomy (NCBI): domain Eukaryota; kingdom Metazoa; phylum Chordata; class Mammalia; order Primates; family Hylobatidae; genus Hylobates; species Hylobates moloch. The sequence goes on along the minus strand of NW_026652276.1, from coordinate 49,557,135 downwards.
TTCCCTAGACAGTGAGATTGACATTTGTAAATAGCTTAAAGATAGTGAGTGGAGATTTTATGATGGGATGACTGATAAAATAGCAGTAAAACTTATCCTAATGATACCCTTATGCCCTCAATGTTATGCACTGTGGCACTACTTCTAATCCTGATTGTAAAAGGCCAGTGAAGTTCATGTCATACTGAAAATGATTCAATGATACAGCACCTGAGTATACATACTGTAGTCTTCAGAACCACTTTATTTGTTCTTACTGTCCTATAAGTATCTAAGAATAAAAGGAGGCTCAATTATTATAATTATTTGCCTAAGCCTATTCTTCCTTGGCCTGGGGATTATGAGACAGAGAGGAGGGCAGAAGTAGAAGAGAGAGGGCCAGAATTCATAATTATGCACAACAAGGAGAAGGAACAAAAATGCCGGAGAATTTACCATAAGGGATAAAGTTATTTGAAGGGACTATTTAACTCATGAAATTGAAATGAGTTGCAGATTGATGCATTTAAAAAATACATATCGAGAGCCCACTGTTTGTCAGGTACTGTTTAGGTGCTGAAGGTACAGAACTAGTTGAACAAACTCTGCCTTCATGGGGTCTATCATCTAGTGCAGGAAGACAAGCACAGGCTTTATTGTCTACCCTACTTTGTTTTGTTATGAATTTTATTCTTCATTGTTTTTGATTGAAAATCAGGGTTTTTTTTTTTTTCGCTAATTCCAAAGATATTCTTGTTTAAAAAAATTGGAAAAGACAATTAAATATAAAAGAAGAAATTGAAAGTACCTATAAGGCATCACCTAGATTTAAATGCTATTAGTATCTCAATGTATTTTTTCAAATATTTGTGTAAGGAGGATATATTCAGTAGGTTAAAGTAAAATCAAATTCCAGGTACAGTTGTTTTATGTTTTCCCTGTTTTTATTGAATATTATCTGATTCATATTTTCTTATGTCACATACCTGCTAGAACCTAAAACTCTGTGAGGGCAAGTAAATTTGCTTATATTTTCATTGATGAACTCTTTGATCATCAATAGTATTGAGTACACATTGTACATTTAAAACATATTTGCCAAATAGGTAAAATACTAAACTTTTTGAAAGCATAATTTTAATGACCATTGTTAAAGATTATATCAAGTTTTTACTGTCCAACAAAATTTGTTCTCTTGAAAAAGAGGAAGATTTTCATACAAAAAAAATCTTTTAAGGAGTATTCTGAAATAATCTAGCCCCTTCAAACTCAATGCACGATAAGCTTGTCATTTTTAGGGGGTAATCTAAATTTCCAATTCTCTGACCATTATTCTTTCTCTTGGTGATAGTATTTCTCTGTCAGATAATAATATTTCTTAACAATTATAATTAATTTGGGGGATAGAAATCAAACTAGTTTGTAGTGTATTAGTAGGTTAGTATTAAAAAATGTCACCTCCAGTTCTGCTCCTTAATTCCTAGACTCATGAAATCATATGATATGAGAAGTGACAGTTATATAGTTTAGATTTATGTCCACACCAAAATCCCATGTTGAAATGTAATCACCAATGTTGGAGATGGGGCATGCCAGGAATTGGATCATGGGGATGGATTTCTCATGAATGCTTAAGTACCATCCTCTTGGTGCTGCCCTCATTATGGTGTGTGATTTCTTATGAGATCTGGTCATTTGAAAGGATGTGACACATCCCCCCCACCCTCTTGCTCCTGCTCCCACCATGTGACATGCCTGCTCCCACTTCACCTTCCACCATGATTGTAAGCTTCTTAAGATCTCCCCAGAAGCTGTCAGAGCTATGCTTCCTACACAGACTGCAAAATCATGGGCCAATTAAACTATTTTTCTTATAAATTACCCAGTCTCATGTATTTCTTTATAGCAACGTGAGAATGGCCTAATACAGGCACCATATGTTATTTGCTGATTAGGAACATTACAAGTGATTTGGAGTTCCCCAGTAACTCAAAGATTTCATTTCCTAGATTTTCAGTTGATAATTCTATCATTCTCGAAGAACTGTTTTCTAAATCATATAATATATGTTATATATGAATATGTTAATTTGAATAAATGGAAGATGCTGTAGATTTAAGCATGGTGGGTAAGAGAAAAATCCAGACAATGACAAATTACTATCTGCTCCGTAATACACATTGTTTACTGAAACCAACTGGTCTTTGTTAGCTTTGGTAACAAGAATTCTGTAACTGCATTGACATTTTCTTAGCTTTTATCTTGCCATCAAGGCCACATTGAGCCTTTTTAGGAAACACTGAACTGTCTGGTGAAGGAGGCTGACTCTTTCTGTAAAGCAGGTTTTCTTGACTATTTCATGAAAACCTCCTTAGATAATTTGCCCATTCAAAGAAGTCTATTCATGAGTCCTGTTCTTGTTTTTCCCTAAATCCCTGACCACCCCAAACTATTAATCTGTCTTTGAGAATCAGTGTAGTATCAGGTGGTCTCTCTTTCCAGACTAAATTAATAAAGTGTTCTGCTCTGAGTTCTACACTTGAAGGATTTCTATCTTCTACTTCCGTTCAGGATCAAATCTAAGAGAGCCTGTGATGCTAAAATATTTCACGAAGACTTTCCCGTATGACACAATAGCATTGAAATCAGGCCTGTGTTTTTCATCTTGTGTTAAATAATAACAGGAAACTCTTTTCAAGGCTACAGTAAGAGTTGAAACAAAATTAGCAATTTGGCAAAAGACGGCACATGGCTAGGGTGAAAAACTGGTTCATGCAACACAACTGTGCATTCCAGACCTAATCGGGCCACAAATGAAATTTAATATTATACTAGAGGTTGGGCTTTTGAGAATATACAATGATACGATGAAGTGGATGAGACAGACCAGTAATGGAGGTGAAACGCAGGTTGTGTGGTTATTTGAGTTTCTACTGATAGTCATGTTATCTTCACTAGAGCCTAGCAGCAAAGTGATACCAACTTCTTAAAGGAAGAATAGTTATTTACTGGACTGAGATGTCTTTTAGCTTTGCATCAAAATCCAGAGACCTCTCATCCTAGTCTCCTGTTGAAATTTGCCTTTATAAAGTCCTCATATCTGCTGCAGAAATTTTAAATTCCATTGGCTTCTCCTGGTCATAATAGCCACTGTCAGAGACACTTAAACCATGAACTGTACCAGCTGAAGACTCTTCTATTTTGTGTCCCATGAAAATATAGCTGCTATTAGAGTTACCTTGGAAATATCATGCATGAGAATATTTAAGTGTATAAAGTGTGACTCCCGCATTTGAAGCAGCCTGCCAAATAATTTTCCTTCTTAATGGCGGGGGTTGCAGGGGACAGAAAAGCGTCTATTATTACCAAGTCATATTTTTCATCCTGGAATACTGTACACCTCAATGAATTTTATTTTGTACCATCCTCTGCCATACATCTCTCTTATTAAGTCGTGTAAAGGTAAATGTTGCTTTCTTCTCTCCAGGTGTTCTCGCAAAATGTCGTCAATACAAGCACACCTTGGAGATATTTCAGGTTTGGTTTCAGACTACCATAATAAAGCAAATATTGCCATAAAGTGAGATACACAAAATTTTTGGTTTTCCAATGCATATAAAAATTATGTTTACGCTATACTGTAGTTTATAAAGTGCATAGTAGCATTATGCCTAAAAATGTACACACCTTAATTTAAAATACTTTATTGCTAAAAAATGCTAATGATCATTTGAGCCGTCACTGTGTCATAATTGTTTTGCTGATGGAGGGTCTTACCTTCATGCTGATGACTGCTGACTGATGAGAGTGGTGGTTGCTGAAGGTTGGAGTAATTGTGGCAATTTCTTAAGACAACAGAAGTTTGCCACATCAATTGCCTCTTCATTTCACAAATAATTTCTCTGTAACATGTGAAACTGTTTGAGAGCATTTTACCCACAGTACAACTTCTTTCAAAACTGGGAGTCAATCTTCTTAAACCCTGGTGATGTTTTATCAACTAAGTTTATTCTAAATCCTTGTCATTTTAACAATGTTCACGGCATCTTCACAAGGAGTAAATTCCATCTCAAGAAACCACTTTGCTCATCTATAAGAAGCAATTCCTCACCCACCAAAGTTTTATTATGTGTCTTAGTCTGTTTTCTGTTGCTTATAACAGAATACCTAAAGCTGGGAAATTTATAAAGAAAAGGAATTTATTTCTTACGGTTATGGAGAACGAGAAGTACAAGTTTAAGAGGCCACCTCTGGGGAGGGCCTTCTTCCTGGTGGGGACTCTGCAGAATCCTGAGGTAGCACAGAACATCACATGGTAAGGGAGATGACAGTGCTAGCTTAGGTCTGTCTTCCTCTTTTTATAAAGCCACCAGTTCTATACCCATTAATCCATTAAATCACAGATATGTTAATTCATTCATGACGGCAGAGCCCTCATAACCCAATCACCTTGGAAAGGTGCCACATCTGGGAATAAATTTCAACATGAGATTAGGAGAGGACAAATATTCCAGTCATGGTATGTGGCTCCAGACCCCTGTAATTCATGCCTTTTCACATACAAATACACTCATTTCAACTCCAATGGCCCCAGAGTTTTAACTCATTACAGCACCAACTCAAAAGTCCAAAGTTCAAAGTCTCATCTGTGAGCCTGTGAAATCAAAACAAGTTATATACTTTCAAGACACAATGGTGGTTCAGGCATATGACAGACATTTCCATTCTAAAAGGAAGGAATAGCCAAAATTATATTCTTAAGAGCCACAGGATGTTCAGAGTGGTAAATGAGCATTGGCTTCAACTTAGTCTCCAACTGCAATAGCCCCTAGCAAGAGAGTCTGCCTGTCCTTGGAAGTTTTGAAACCAGACATTGACTTCTCTTTTCTAGCAGTGAAAGTCCTAGGTGAGCTGGGCACAGTGGCTCACACCTGTAATCCCAGCACTTCAGGAGGCTGAGGCGGGGTGGATCACCCGAGGTCAGGAGTTCAAGATCAGCCGGTCCAACATGGCAAAATCCCATCTCTATTAAAAATACAAAAATTAACTAGGTGTGGTGGCCGACACCTTTAATTCCAGCCACTTGCGGGGAGGCTGAGACAGGAGAATCGCTTGAACCTGGGAGGCAGAGTTTGCAGTGAGCAGAGACGCAGTGAGCAGAGATCGTGCCACTGCACTCCAGTCTGGGCAACAGAGACTCTGTCCCCCCCAAAAAAAAAGAAGAAAAAAAAGGCCTAGGTGACATCTATTTCCAACAGAAGGCTGTTTCACCTACACTGAAAATCTGTTGTTTAATGTAGCCACCTTCATTATCTTAGCGAGGTCTTCTAGATAATGTTGTTCAGCTTCTACATCAGCACTTGCTACTTCACCTTGCGCTTTTATGTTACAGAGATGGCTTCTTTCCTTTAACCTCGTGAACTAACCTCTGCTAGTTTCAAATTTTTCTTCTGCAGCTTCCCCAATTCTCTCAGCATTCACAGGATTGAAGAGAGTTAGGGCCTTGCTTGGATTAGGCTTTGGCTTAAGGGAATGTTGCTGCTGGTTTGATCTTTTATCCAGACCACTAAAACTTTCTCTGTATCAGCGAAAAGACTATTTTGCTTTCTTATAATTCAGGTGTTCACTGCAGTAGCACTTTTAATTTCCTTTAAGAACTTGTCCTTTGCATTCAGAACTTGACTAACTGTGAAGCAACCGGCCTAACTCTTGGCCTATCTTGGCTTTTGACATGCCTTCCTCACTGAGCTTAATCATTTCTAGCTTTTGAGAAGGTGAGAATCAACTTGTGACTCTTCCTCCAACTTGAATGTGTAGAGGCCCCTGTAGGTTATTAGTTGTCCTAATCTCAATATTGACATGTCTTAGGAAATAGGGAGAAATCAAAGAAAGAGACAGGAAACAGGCCTTTTGGTGAAGCAGTCAGAACACACACATTTATTGATTATGTTTACAGCTTTATATGGGTGTGGTTTGTGGTGCTTCAAAACAATTACAGTAGTAGCATCAAAGATCATTGATCATAGATCATAATAGCAAACATAATAAAAATGAAAATGTCTGAAATACCGCTAGAATTACCAAAATGTGACACAGATATGCAAATTAAGCACATTCTGTTGGAAAAAAATGATGCCAATAGATTTGCTCAAATCTTTATTTTGTAAAAAACACCATATCTGCAAAGCACAAAAAAAGAAAGTGCAATGCAATAAAGTCTGCCTGTACAGTTGCCTAGTATGATGTCCTTTGAGGCAATCAAAGTTGCTGTGGCATGGAGTCAGAGTTGAGATATTCCAAAACAGGATGGCAAGAATTTGTTTTTTTCACCAGGCAAAAGGAACTACTTCTGCTAGTCCTTATATATCAGATGCTAGAAAAATGCACTTGAAAGGTAAAATGCATCACAGATATTATTCATTGTAAACTTTTTTACAGCAAGGACACTAAAACTGCCACAGAAAGTTCCTATCAGAGTCTCTACTTGATTAAATTTAATTCAACCCTTGTAATATCTAGAAGTCTTATAATTGTTAAGATGGAAAATTGAACCGAAATTTAATGAAATATATCATACAGAAGTATGCTAAGTTTTTGATGCTAGCATTAATCTCTGTAGTTTCTCCAAGAAGGTAGTGCATTTCATTTTCCAATTTGGTAGTAATTAAGATTTACAGCATTTCTAACTTATTGTAATCACCCTAGTTCCTTAAATATGGAATGAAATAGGATTAAAGAAGGAAAGTATTCCTAGAAGCTCAGGGGAAATAATGAACATTTTGTCTCTGTTTCTAGTGTGAAATAATTCACCTTTGACAAACTCTTCTCACTCTGAACATGTCCTTTTCAATTTTCAAATTCCCAAAAGAAGATAATCCCATTGATCCAGGTTTGGTCAGTTTTCTCTGCTTGGATCGATTAGCCACAGCCAAGGGGCAAGAGGAATAGGAATGACAAATATCAGATAAGGGTCATTGTGAGTCCTCAGCCAACCAAATTTAAATTAAAATTGTAGTTAACTCACTACACTAAAGAAAATAAAGGCTTTCAGCCTCTAGGTGCATTTTAGCTAAGAAAGTTAAAGCTCTTTCTGAAACAGAGCATTGCATTGTATATGAGTGGAAAAGTAGCACACACAAAAAACACAATTATCCTCTCTATTAAAATTCACCAGAGTTTAGACACCATGGCAAAGTTTTTGAAAATTTGTACTCCAGACTTAGGTCACTTTTTTGATCTGGTTCCTAAACCTACCAGCACTCTTCCCTTTCCCTATGTGACATCACTTAGCCTTCTGTACACCAGGTTCTCAACTAAAAGTAAAAATAATAATAGCATCTACCTCCCAGAGTTGTTTGAAGAATAAAATGGGTTAATTTTGGAGCGTGTTTATGTATTTTGACTGACTCATAGTAAGCACTATATCAATGTTTATTGAGTAGATATATGAAGCCACACTTACTATAAGAAAAGTGAAATATTCAGCTAAATGACTTGAAAGGAATTATGTAAGATCTCCATTCACCAAAACCATGTGTGAATATAGAGACATTCTTTTAATGCCCTAACACTTTAGAGTATGGATCAAAAAAACTAAAAAACTACAATCAAAATATAATGTAAGTAAAAAGTTCAAAAGAAAATATGAAAACAGTTGAATAAATTGCTAAATGGCAAGATAGGCTCCGTTAAGCAAAGACTATTGTATGTTTAATTAATTGACATGCAAAAATAATAACTGAGGAAGGATTTAGGGGGTCTTAAATAAATGACAGGTATTTTGCTAAGGAGACTGCACAACTTACTTTGTCCCCCAATCTCTCTTCACAATCTTTCCACTTGTAAAGAGCACATGTATTTTTCTGCTCTCTGCCATGGAGGAACAAGTGCCTCTGATCTTTCATAGGTGGGGAAATATATCTGATCCCCCTTGTCTATGTTTACACTGATTCTGACATCAAGCTGGGGAAAGGTGTGTTGTTTATTTCTCACACATAAAAACAAGAGGGAAAAGATCTTTCCTCCTCCCCGACAAGATAAATGCCCAAACAAAATCACTCTGCCCATGCTCATGCAATCCCAGGTTTACTCCTGAGATGCTGCCTTCAGCAAGTGATGCAGCAATACAGCTAAAGAAGAGTAGAAACATGGCAGTGGTGGTGACCATCCGGTATGGGGTGTGTCTGAAAGCTGGTAAAGTGTCCGCTGCTTGCAGTGATGCAGTTTTGAGGGTGGCGTGCCGCCTAGCCCATCTGCGTTCGTGTCCTTCTGGATTTGACTGCTCAGCTTTGACATGTTCTCATTCTTTTGTTTTCAGTCTCTCCTTGTAGTGATGTTGAGTTTTAAATCACTTTCTGCTCACACAATAAGGCTAAACCCCAGTGGTTTATGAAGAAAATAGGGTAATTTCAAAAAATGTAACTACAGTGTATGGTAGGCAGTATAATAGAGGATATTCACCAATTGGTAATTATTTGTGAAATTTCAATTAAAGCACTTAATCACAGAGAACAAAAGAAATTTAGAAATTAGTGGGAATTTTGACCTAATTATCTCTGCACTGAAATTAATCTCAAGAAAGCAATAAAACTAGATAAGTAAATTCAATAAAAGTACCCTTTAACCAAATTTACTTCTATATATTTTAATGAATTTAGTCATAGAAGTTGGTGACAATTGCTACAATTGTACCTATAGGCCCTTTATTTATAACAATTTAACTGGGAAAAATATAAAAGGAAATATATCAGGAAAGTATAATTTTACATTGTTTAACTTAATACACAGTTAGCATTTTGACAATTGAGAAGAATATTATTTAGTGTCAGAATATGGCTCTGTTTAATGTCGCCTTCAGTATTTGTGAATAAATACCTTATATCTAGAACTTGTTATTTTCACTTATTTTCCACATTTGTACCTTATTAGATTTCTATCACCCTCAACTAATGCAACAGAATATCAGGAAGAGGCATTTCCAAACTCGCATAAATTTTTCAAAAGAAATTGAAATGGTCGCTTGTTTAATTCATAACTATGAAATATGAGGTGAAGTTTCAAAGGCAGTGGTAAACTTAACGCAAGGAAAATATGAGGAATCCTCCAAGTTTTGACTTTGAAAATGTTTAAGTAATGCAAAATATTAAATGATGCACAGACAGTACCTTAACTTTCTTGTACCACTCATCAGTAGTGCTATTTAGGGCATGCTGTATTTATTAAAAATACATATATACTGAAGTTTAGCATTTCATTAGTTTCCTATCCAATGAATATATACTGAATTTAAACTAAAGATAGAGTATTTTAAACATTGGATAATAAAGAAATGACCATTTATTAATACAGATAAAACACGTAATTGTAGCATGTACAAAACTTCCAAATGTAAGAAAAGTCAAAATTGTAATCAGAGATAAGACAAATAGCATATCCAGAACCTCTCTCTCTCCCCCAAAAGAATGGAAGGAGGGAAGGAAAGAAGGAAGAAAGGAAGAGAGGAAGGGAGGAAGGGAGGAAGGGAGGGAGGAAGGAAGGAAGGAAGGAAGGAAGGAAGGAAGGAAGGAAGGAAGG
>NW_026652276.1:49545309-49547573 GCF_009828535.3 Hylobates moloch | reverse complement strand
AGGAAGGAAGGAAGGAAGGAAGGAAGGAAGGAAGGAAGGAAGGAAGGAAGGAAGGAAGGAAGGAAGGGCAAAAAGCTTAGACAGTTTCTGACAATATTCACTTCAGTCTGAGAGAACAAATAACCTCCTCTCCCCAGTGTACCCATTTGGAGATACAGATGGCAAGTAATACTCCAGATATGCTTTCCTCTTGGTTTTGCCTTCTGCAATCAATCTGATCAGTGCTGATGGGTACACTGGGGCAGGTTGTACTCCAAACAGAGGTGCCTAACTAGCTTAGCAGAATAATTGCAATCCACACTGTGTTCCACTTGCCAAGTCAGGAACTCTAACTGTGGGCTGTGTTAGTGTGGAGAGGTGGGCTTTCTAGAATCACGCCTTTCTAGAATAACACCAGAGCAGTGGTGCTCCTGCGCTTTTCCACAGGCACACTGACTAGCAGTTTTGATATTGTCCATTGGATTATTATAAAGGAAAGAATAAATGTGTAGCTCAATCATTTATCCCAGGCTAATTCATCAGTTAGGAATGTACTTTTTGAGCAATTGAGTCACAAATAAGTAGAAGTTCTGCTGTGCATAGGCAAGCAGAAAATATGGGTACTTTGATGGGTTCAATTTTTCATTCCTCTACCTCCAGAAATTCATGCTAATGTTCTGGGGTAATATCTAATAAGACTACAGTAAGTACACTGCTTGGTACAATTTTGTGCTGTGGACCTCAAACCTGACATAGCCATATCAAGTCCCCTCCCTTAAGTTTCTTATCCTCCTCTGTACAATACCATTAGTCCTCACAGCCATATGGGAAAAGAGAGAAGCATGATCCTTTGTTCTGAACACCTTCTAATCCTGTCTTATAACAGCTGCTCCTATAAATCACTAACCAAAGCGCCTTTCATGGAGCATTTGGTCTTTTCTTCCCACAAGTGGAACTTCTCGTTACCCTCCTTGCCTCCCGAAAAATACCTGCAGAGCGAATGCTCCCTGGTCCAAGATCAGCTTCTCAGGAAGGCCTTTCCTGAACATCCTTTCTAAAATTCCATTGCCTCAAAAACTCCCTATCCCACCCCGCTGCTTATTTTTCTTCTTATCACTTATCTTCTAAGGTACAAAATCATGTATTTGTTTGTCTTTTTTATTGTCTCTGTCTCCCACTAGACTTGTTTACTACTGAAGCCTGGGGCATGGAAAAGTGCCTGGTATGAGAGGCACTCTAAGTATTTGTTAAATAAATAAATAATAAATAAATAAATAAATAAATAAATAAATTGTGAACTCTCAACATTTGATGATCCTCAGAATTCATTCACACGCATTAAAAGAAACTGAGTTTTCCTAGATAATTTAGGCTGCATACTAAAATACTACTTCTTTTTACAGCTTTGTTTAAATTAGCACTATTAATAAGAAGAAGCATGAAAGCGTATTTAACAAAAGTATTTCAATTACCCAGGAAGAAAAGGAAAACACAGCTGGACGTACAGAACTAGCCTACCTTTAGAGCTAGCAAATGATAGTGTGTAGTATGGCTTGCCTGTTTTCAGGGCTTATCATTAAAAAAATAAAGTATTCCCATGTGTCAGGACAGGTGTGGTGACTCATGCTGCTAATCCCAGCACTTTGGGAGGCCACAGAGGGAAGATCTTTTGAGGCCAGGAGTTCAAGACCAGCCTGGGGTACACAGATCCTGTCTCAACCAAAAAATTAAAAATTAGCCAGACATGGTGTCATGTGCCCATAGTTCCACCTACTCAAGAGGCTGAGATGGGAGGATTGCTTGAGCCCAAAAGTTTGAGGTTATGGTGAGCTATAATTGCACCATTGCACTCCAGCCTAGGTGGCAGAGCAAGACCATATCTCAATCAATCAATTGTGTGTATCATAAATTTTAAGTTAGCACTGATAATATTAGTTGATACTAGAATTATTTTTTCTCAATCAATTATTTTATGAATTCTATTAGACCAGCTTTTAGATGTGCTTCATTATGATGTGGAAAAATTTATTTATAAATCCCTCTACCCTGTTAAATTGTGTGCTTTGAGGTAAGTGTTAATGGTGTATACTCACCTGCCTAGCTCTATACCCTTTAGCAAGGCTCTATGTTTATTAGAGTGTAATATGATGAGCATATTTTTAGTAAGAAAGAAGTATGCGTATGTATCTCTGAGTTCTTCTTACCTACATACTCTATGTATCTATCTGTCTATCTATCATCTATCTATCTATCTATCTATCTATCTATCTATCTATCTATCTATC
>NW_026652276.1:49504513-49545299 GCF_009828535.3 Hylobates moloch | reverse complement strand
ATCTATCTATCTATCTATCTATCTATCTATCTATCTATCTATCTATCATCTATCTACCTATTGCTGTAATTTTATCTATCTATAGATAGCTGTATTTTTTTATATTAACATAAAAAACTTAAAAAATATGTCCCCATTGCCCACTTTAGGACGTGTAAAAAGAGAAGGAGTGATTATTAACTTTACATACCTCAAAATTGCTTGACATACTTCTGATGAGATTATTTTTACTGAAAAATTATGTCTCCTGAGTTGAGAGATTAGAAGCATCTTTTTAACTGATTACTGCTTAGATAAATTTAGGCTAGAGTTTACAATTTTCACAGAGCAGAGAAAGCGGTTCAGTGTTAATCTTTTCAGAGTACAGAAATCTTTGAAGATTCAGCCAATGTTTTAACCACTAACATGCCAAACATTATCTGAAGTATAATAAGGCTAGAAACTTTGGATGCTCTTCCAGCCAAGAATCTATTATGTCTGTGTCTTGCAATAGTTGTTATTTGTGTATTCATAGACTTCTATAACTACATATACATATCTATATTTATCTGTCACAAAAATGCCTTTATTAATGATAGTTAGTATCTTTCAAGGTAGAAATAGCCAAATGACCAGAAACTAAAACATATTTTTTTCTCTAATACCCTCTATGACCCTTGAAAGGCTGTTACTCAAGCAATGGTGCTACCATCAACTCTAGACCATGGCAGTGACCCTACAAATCTTTAGCTGAAAAACATTTATATCTCTCATTTGAGAGTGCTAGGATGTAAGGTCTGCTATTATTTTTATCTAGTTATATATAGCCTATCACATCATCATTGCATTCTGGGCATTCTTAATGCATATATTCATTTGCAACTATAAAGTTTAGAAGAAAAGGCTAGCAATTCTCTTCTACCTCAACCCACAGTAAGAATGAAAATCTACGAAGTTTAACAAACTGATGCTATCATCCCTGTGTTCCTGGGGGCAATTGCAGCTCACACATGTAATTGTGTAGGATAGGCAATGAGAGCTAGCTACTAGAAATTGAGGTTCTGTTTTGTGATTTCTCTAGTTGAAATTATATGATCTTTAAGAATGGGCAAGCTTGAAAAAAATGGCCCATATATTCCTGGTGAAATTAATCAATACCTAATTATTTAGAAGCCGTAAATGCTATCTTTGGCTGACATGCTGACAAAATGTGTTTTCTTCTGTCAATAAAGGCCGACGAATCAGAAATCTACCATAAAGAAGGTTATTACAGGGCACAAAAGTCTTAGCCTCATTCTTGGATTTAGCTATTTCATCAATTTAATAGTATTCCTGTCCCTTTAAAAAAAAAAAAAAATAGCTTGACCCTTACAAATGTAACTGAAATATAGTGATACCTGAAACCACAGAAAATACAATACTCTAAAAATAACTTCAGTGTTCAGTACATTAGCAAATCACCTACTGAGATATCGAAAAAATAAATATCACCTATTACCCCTAAGAATATATTTAAAATGTCATGCATTGGTCTGCTTTGATATTTAAGTGTTTGTTTTTAATCTGAAAATCAGCTTTCATTGCTTATAGTGGATACTGATGAATCTCCTTCACACCCGAGGTGTAGTTCTTCAGTTGGCTGCTGATGGCTCAGAGCTGAATCTTTCAAACTAAGAAAACCATCTCACTCAATGCTAAATTCTCTCTCTAAGAATAGTTCCTCCAATGGCCGTTCACTACAAGGATATATAGGTTTTTCCCATCCCCTTAGGGACAACGCTGAAGGGCCATTTGGGTTCCAGAACTCCCTGTGGAATCACTTGCTGTGGAATCCTTTGTTGTGAGTGCATCAGAGATTCACAGATGAACTCCTCCCTCTACCCAATCCCATTGTCTTTATTTCTCTTTATTTTATTATTATTACTTTTTGAGACAGAGTCTTGCTGTGTCGCCCAGACTGGAGTGCGATGGCGCTATCTTGTCTCACCGCAACCTCCGCTTCCCGGGTTCAAACGATTCTCCTGCCTCAGCCTCCCGAGCAGCTGGGATTACAGGTGCCCGGCACCACGCCCAGCTAATTTTTGTATTTATTTCCCTTCAAGCTTAATTTTATGGTTCTTACCAATTAACCTCTTGCATGAAAATCTTTTATTCAGAGTTTTTCTACGACATCAGATCTAAGATACCGATGAAGCAAAAACCATGTACTTAGATTTTAAATTATACCCTACAGTTTTTTATGATAAAATTACAGCACTGAGTAGCACTCTTCCTCATACCTACATTCCTCACCATTTTCTTTTGTTATGCCTTAAACCATACACACTTTTATACTTAAATGTAAACTTAGACACTTTGCCTTAAATTTAAATTTCTTCATAATAGTGAAGAACAAACTATTAATAATTAGCCTGTCATAAATGCTTACTGCTTCTAAGGTCACTGAGTTTGTATTTTTTACCATGACTAGGAATTAATCTTTAGAGACTTAGTTGAATTCAAGTTCTACTTGGAAAGAATCTCCGATAAATATAGGCTCACATTTTATCTATATAGTGACCAACTGTCCAACTATCTTTCTATTTTTATACATCTGAGCATTAAATAAACATTTGTGTTGAGTTGCTTTTATAATAAAACTGTTGTGAAGAAACCATTGTACCATATATTACTTCAAATCTTTTCTTTCGTATATCTTTTATAATACTTTTCAGACTCCACTAGTTTTTATACTCCAAACAAACAAAATTACATTTATACCACTTGAAATTATATGGAAGCTTGCAAGTACAATTAAACATCGTTTACATATCTCACAGTAAAACTAGTTCATTAAACTCCTAAATTACAAACGTTGTCAGCCTATGAATAACCAGATAAAAGAATATAATTCTAACATCATCTTTAAAACATTTTTCATGGCAAACAGAATACACAAGCTGAAAAAAATGCATAAAACATAAACACATTGTAACAAACAGCTATAAAGAAAATACCTGGCTGGGCGCGGTGGCTCACGCCTGTAATCCCAGCACTTTGGGAGGCCAAGGAGGGTGGATCACGAGGCCAGGAGTTCGAGACCAGCCTGGCCAATATGGTGAAACCCCATCTCTACTAAAAATACAAAAAAAAAAAAAGTAGCTGAGCATGGTGGCACGTGTCTGTAGTTCCAGCTACTGGGAAGGCTGAGGCAGAAGAATCACTTGAACACGGGAGGTGGAGGTTACAGTGAGCCGTGATTGCACGACTGTACTCCAGCCTGGGTGACAGAGTGAGACTCCATCTCAAAAAAAAAAAGAAAGAAAGAAAGAAAAAGAAAATACCTGCCTAAGCTACAATGTCAAGAAGTAGAACAATCTGAGAGTCTCAGAAGCACTTGTTGGTGTCCCTATCTGATTTTGCAACCCTCCCTTCATCCTAAAAGAGACCAGTATCTTTTCTTTCCTATTTAATTTCACTTCTACAAACATGATTGGTTAATAATGTCTTATATACCTCCCAAACCACCATGTTGTTTAATTTAATTACCTTGAAGATTCTGATTTTTAAAAATTCAACTGTCCATTGGACATTGGCATTTTGATGACCTCCTGAAACTAAAACTCAGTATGGTCCAACATAAGCTTTTACATTCTACCCAGTAAAGACCACCCTCTTATATTTTATTGATATATCTTGTCTTTTCATTGATAGCATCAACTCCCACATTTCAAATTCTGAAGCCTGAATTTCTCCCTCTCCCTGATATACCTCTGTATAAGTTAAGGTTAAATCCTATTCTGTTTTCTTCTAAAATATTTTTAATAGTCTGTCTTTTTTTTTTATCTATAGGACTACCTGATAAAGGCCTTCCTTATGTCTACTGGACTGTTGCATTTGCCACTCACTTCCTCTCCCTGCTCTAACCCGAGCACTTTAGTCTCTTCCGTTCCTGGACTTAAGTCATTCTATGAATCACAATTCTAATAACGTTTTCTCTTTAAATCTTTACTGCCTCCCTTTCACTTGATAGATAATGTCCCAGACTTCCATTTGTCATACAAATAAACTGATGGGCTTGCCCAGTCTGGCCTTTCTCTCCTCATTTCCTGACATTCCCTCCTCCCGACTTTACACTATAACATTACCAATGGTATTACACTGTATTTCTTTGGGCAAACCATAGTGTTTGCTGACAACACTTACCTTTTCTCTTCACTCTCCCACACTCCCTTCCCACACATAGTCACATTTCTAGAAACTTTATTATTCACCAGGAAAGACTATCTCCCTATGGGACAGCCTTCATCCTGGAAGACTCCCCTCCATGCTATCTTTGGATCTTGGATACATACTTCTATTTTTGCACGTATCACAATGTCATAACATATTGTAATGCATTTCAGTGACATGTTTGTCACTCCTAACAGCTGTGAACTTGAAATTAGGAGAAAATGTTATGTATCTCTATATTTTCAGAGGTAACCATAATTTCTGGTGCACAGAAGATGCTCTTTCAATTCTTGTTCAATTGAATCTTTTCTTGAACTCTGTTTTCATGTCCTATTAATTCACATTTTATAATGACAGCACATGAGTGTTTTCCTGAGCTTCATTTCTGCATTCTTTCATTGAAAATCCTAAAGGGGGCCCTTACAAGGTTGCAAGTGCTCAGGACTATCAGCTCAAACAACTACTAAATGACATATAGTCAAACCATGTACTTTTATATGACTAGAAGGACTTAGGCCTACATTTATAAACACACTTTATTTTCATATTGTCTATTATACATAAGCCATTATGGAAACAACAGTTCTTTTTATCAGCTTTAAAATGTGCCTGGAGAATATTAACCACAGGTTTTATCTAAGAGGTAAATATATATGGTCTATACAGATCATTAACATTCGCAAAATTGAGACAGTAAAGTCACATTTCCTTTGAACTTTCTCTGTTTTTGTCTAATTTATTTCCACAAATTACTCTTAGAAATGAGCTATTTTAAACAGAAAATTTGAGACAAGATTTTCTTCGTATCTTAATCCTACCTTTTTTTCCTGATGTGAAAGAAAAACAAAACTTCTTATTTTTCTATATGCTGAAGAAAGATAAGGAGTAATGTTTATTTGTGTTTCTGCACTAAATTATTCTGACATGGAGATCTTTTTTCTTCAAGGTGAGTATTTTTCTTTTTTGTGAACTGTCATGCATACTGCAGCTTTCTACTTAACTCCTTTCTTTCGATTTGATTGCATAAAACCACTATTTTATTGTGAATATTATGATCAAGCCTTGCTAATTGGTAAATTGTTTTTACTAGTTTAGTAAAATTATGAAAATAATAAACTTCATGGGAAGAGAATAAAACAGACTTTGAAAATATTTTCTTGGTGTTCTGTTTTTCTTTAAAATACAGCATTAATATTGTATGGCAGTAAACTGTGTTAGTCTAGTGCTGGTTTACTGCTGTAGTATTGGTAAGTATGTAAGAATTTCATATTCAATAGTGTTAAAAAGATTTCAATTTGTAACTCATCTTTGGCTTATATTTAATGGTACTCTGTGTTGTAAAGGGAGGAGACACAGAGTAATAAATAGGCTTCTTACCACATTTTGTGAATTCATATTTACCTAGTGGGAGAATTTAGGCAAATATGTAGGACAAACAACAATACCTTTGCTCATGTTTAAGACAGTGCATGAATGTTATGAGAGCTGAAGTTGTGAGAGAACAGTAGCCTTTCCTTCACTTTTGTTTCTTTCATCATATTTTATAGCAGTTTGTACATTTAGATTACAGTGTTGGAATATATGTAGCTGTTTTTTGGTGTCAATTTTGTAAAATTGACTGTCTATATCCTTCCCTCTCTCCCTTCCTCCATTTAACCTTTTCTTCCCTCCCTTATATTTATTGATTAATTATATTTATTTTTCCTAGAAAATATGGCTAAATATCTATAAATTTAGAGATAGGCGAATGTATGTTTATAACTTGAGATATTCTCAAAATATAAAACAGAAATGCTTACCGAAGATGTGGATAACAAGCATGCCATTCTTTTTTACTATATTTCTGCAAATATATGGTTACTGAATAAATAATTTCTTATGGTGTACCTCTTATTAAGTATATTTACAATGTTGTACAACCATTATGACTATCCATTCTTAGAACTTTTTTATTATCTCAAACAGAAACTCCATACCCATTAAATGATAACTATTTCCCCTTCACCTTAGCCCTTATCCACCACCGTTACACTTATGTCCCTATTAGTCTATTTTATATATCTCATAAGTGGAATCATACAATATTTGTCCTTTTTTTGTTTTGCTAACTTCAATTAGTATAATTTTCTCTAGGTTCATCCATGTTGCAGTATGTGTTAGAATGTCCTTTCTTTCTAGGGCTGTTAATATTATATTGTATGTATATAGCACATTTTGTTTACTGATTCATCTGTTGATGGACATTTGGTTTGTTTCCACCTTTTCCAGAGTCTCACCCAAGCTTTTTTTCCATGCTTTGGATGGTCTATTTATGTCTCTACATGGAATCTCTTGCCTAAGCGTCTTAAGTTTTTAATCCCCTTATATGTTTAACAAGCAGTTTCTTCCTGATTTTCCACCTGCATTTTGAGTTATGTGAGCCTGAGCAAGTCAGTCCTTCAGGTGACTCTCAGGAGAGTTATAGCAGATACACACAATAATTTGCAAAGTCAGCTCCGTTTCCTCCAGTTTGAGGGAGAGAACTGGGGATCCTGGGCTACTGTTATTCAAGACCAAGACCAACATGTAACTAGAATGAGGGCAAGTAAAATACCACAACACTTTTCTACCATTTTAAAGATTTTTTTTTTTCTTGAGGTATTCTCGTGGTTGCTATGAACCTTTGATTGTTTTCCAGAGCTCTGACAAGGTTGGCTCAGACAACCTGTGATATTTTTATTGTTGTTTCTTTCTGTAGTCGAGTAAGACCTTAAACTTCCTATTCTGCCATTTTGTTCCATGCTTCCTGTTTTTTCAGCATTGTAACTTATCTGGAAACAGCTTCTCCATTCCATACACTTTCCAAAGCTGCATATAAAATTCAGGACTTTTCTCCCTGTACATATAATAATTTCCATTTTTCAATAATTTTTGATTTCCCCAATTCTTTCAACTATTAGTGACCCCTCATCTAGAATGTTTCTCAAATCAAATATTGTATTTTAAAAAGTAAATCCTTCTATATTTTACCATTTTGCATTATTATAAATTACTCTCATATTTTCATTTTAAATATAGTTAATATTTGCAAACAAAAAATTAAATTATATTTCCTTAGTGGAGTAAGCATACAAGTATTATATTTTAAACATAAATAAAATAGATGAAACAAGCTATGAAAATGACAAGCAGATACTAAATTTTATATTGATATGAAAGAGTCTTGGAATTTCTAAAGAAGTCTTGAAAAAAAAGTTTGGAGTACTTAAACCTCTCCAATTTTAAAAGTTACTACTTACAGCTAGAGTGATGGTGTGGTGGTGGCGTTAGGATAGGCTTATAGATCAATAGAATACATCTGAAGCTTCAGAAATATACTCATCTGGTTATGGTGAATTTTTTTTTTTCTTTTTAGATGGAGTTTCACTCTTGTTGCCCAGGTTGGAGTGCAATGGTGTGATCTTGGCTCACCGCAACCTCTACCTCCTGAGTTCAAGTGATTCTCCTGCCTCAGCCTCCTGAGTAGCTGGAATTACAGGCACCCGCCACCATGCTCAGCTAAATTTTTTTTGTATTTTTATTAGAGATGGGTTTTCGCCATGTTGGCTAGGCTGGTCTCGAACTCCTGACCTCAGGTGATCTGCCCGCCTCAGCCTCCAAAAGTGCTGGGATTACAGGCGTTGAGCCACTGCGCCCAGCCAGTTATGGTGAATTTTTTTAAACAAGGTTGCTGCCACAATTCAATGGGGAAAAAACTTTTTTTTATCAAATGATGCTCAGATAACTGGATAGCCACGTGCCAAAGCATGAAATTGGAACCTTCCCTTACACCATCTATATACATTTGCTCAAAATGGATTATAAGCCTAAATTTAAGAGCTAAAGCTATGGAACACTTAGAAGAAAATACAAGAGCAACTGTTTGTGACCTTAGGTTAGGCAATAGTTTCTCAAATATGACACCAAAAGCACAAGTGACAAAAGAAAAAAATGAATTGAACTACGTCAAAATTAAAAACTTTTGTGCTTTAAGTGATATCATCAAGCAAATAAAAGGACAACCAACAGAATGGAAATAAATATTTGCAAATCATATGTTAGATAAAGCTGTCCAGACACACAAAAACACTCTTAGAGCTCAATGGTAAATAGAGAAATAACCCAATTAAAAAGTGGACAAAGAATTTGAATAGACATTTCTCTGAAGTGCTTACACAAATGACCTACAATCACAGGAAAATATGCTCAAAATAATTATTCACAGGGAAATGCAAATAAAGCCACAATGAAATACTACTTCACACTAACAGTTTGGCACTCTGTAAAATTGTGAAACTTAGAGTTGCCATATGACCCAGCAATTCCACTCCTACGTATATATTCCAGAGAAATGATAACATATGTTCACACACACAAAACAAACACAAAGCTGGTTAAGGGTGGCTACTTTAGACAGGGTAAAAAGATTTCTCTGAGGAGCTAATATTTAAGCTGAAGGCATAGTACAGTGAGAAAGCTCAACATGTCGTGTTCTGAAGATAGAGTTTTACAGACTAAATGCAGTAAAATTATGTAACTCATGAGTGCATAGCATCTAAAATCATTTATGTAATGATTGGAAAAAATGTAATCTACATACAAAACAATGAACATATACTATTGTTATCCCAGTTTTCTATTTTCATTTAAGGATACTGAATTACACAGGATTAAATACCATTTTCCAAAATTATATAGGTTTTAGATCAATTATTCACAAAGTGCACCATAGCAAAAGAGAGTATGCTGCTGGTACTGTAACTGAACATTGTCATCCTTTGAATAGTTACTGACCAGAAAAATAAATAAAATATCAAAAAAGGGGAGTCTGAGCACTTCTAACACCTCCAACAACTGCAAATTTTCCAAGGGAATATTATTGTTCACCTTATGAGACAATTTTGCAAACCTTATATTTAGCTTACCTAAACATAGCAATGTGCCTATTTTGCAAAAATATCTCAATGAAAATACTGTGCAGATGTTTTTATAAGCTGATTTTAAAGAGTTCATTGGGAAGTAATTGTATAATAACATCCCTTTAAAGAAACAAATGGCATTGTACATACTGTCAAAGGGCTGAAGCATGAACACTGCTATAAAAAAGTTTTATTCTCAGAAGCTGGGTGAAAAACATTACTCTTACATTTTTTCAGGAAGCTGTTAAGGTAATAAGCTCTTAAATAAGAAGGGAGCAGAATATGTAGAAGTGGAACTACAAATGGGCAGTTCCAGTTTCTAAATAAGAAATTTATACCCTTAAAAATTATAAATATATATACTAGTTTAAAGGTGAATTGAAATTGTAAAAGGGTAGACTTCTGGCATTTTCTGACAGCATGCCCCACATAAATAAGGAGTGTGGAAAGGGCAAGTAATGAACAAGAATTAGTCACTGAGAGTAATCAAATTGATCTGTAATCATGGGAGTTTCAACAAAACGTCAATGACAGATGGAAAAAAACCACAAAATACAAGTTTGTTCCCCATTAAAAACAATCAGGCAAAATATTGAAAAAAATTTTGTCTTAAAGAAAATAAAAATATCAATACGAGGGGTAATGCTTACTATTACATTCAAAACAATGGTGAAAGTGAGTTTTTATTATACATATTAATTTGAAATTTAATTAAATATCTACCATTAACAGAGTGTAATTTAACACCATACCATGTTTTAGTTTCCAGTGGGTAAACTAAATCTAAATAATTTTTAAAAAGAAAACAAAATTAAAAAGTACTTCCTCTATATATGGTTTTGGTACTTGAAAATGAATCTCATTCCATAAATTAAGGCGTGTATAATCATTTAAATAAACTTAAATCCATCTTTCTATCCCACCATGTTTCAGGAAATTTTATCCTATTTATTATTAGGGCTTCTGCTTGAGGTCTGCAAAGTTCTGATGGCTTAACTTGCATGAAAGGCCCTAGATGGCCCCTACCATTCATTCATATTGATGTCCATGCTAATTATCAGTGAAATCCCCATCGTCCCTTCAGGCTGAATTGCTCTCCTGTCTCTAAATCACCCTCAAAGTTGTTAGAATCTTGAAAGAGACTTCTCTTTGGTTTATAGCTCCATAAGTCATTCTACGCTCCTTGTATGAGTCCCTGCTATCTCCCTGGGGCACTGCCACTGAGTTTTGCTTAAGTTTCTACAACCTGTGGTACAAACATCCTAAAACTTTTTCCAGTTTGGGAGAAAAAGATGACCTCCCATATGCGCCTATTGGCTCCCTCCTCTGGACACCTAATGTAAGTTCTAAATAGAGTTTAGCCTTTTTTTTTTCCCCCTAGAAGAGGCTTTTGTTCCCAAACGTTAATATTTCAATTGGTCACATATACAAAAGTGATTCTTGAAATGTCTAAAGTATCGTGCAGGGAGAGACTATTATAAGGCTTTTCTGAAACATTTTAGAAATTAATGGTTATATGGATACTGAAATATGACTAAAGACTTTAAATTGAGTTTGTATAACAAAATGAATAATTCTGTTATACACACATACACACACACACAAATCAAACCTGAATTTAGAACATAGAGAAACAAACATATATTTGCCATCAAAGAATAAGCTTCATTTTGCTTCATTTATAGGAGACAAATTGGTTTTATGAGAAAAGAAAAAATGATTTGGTAAAGTCTCAAGAGTCTCAGATATGTGCTCACTATTTGAATTCCTTTTCATTTTAAACTAAAAGATAAAATATTTTACGTCTATAAATATATTTGAAAATCAGAAATAAAAAATTTAAGATAAATATTGCACAAGAAAAAAATTTTAAATGTTTTAATGATAATGTTTCAAATATACATATTTATATAAATTGAATTGAAAGATGATCTTTAAACATAAATATATACGAATATTAATGATAATACTGTTAAGAAAATTACTTGTTTTTTTGCACTTAAGTATTAAAATAGTAGAGAAAAACAGAAAATTTATAAAATGATAAAAATGCAATGTAACTAATTTGAAAGAAAATATTCAAGGTAACTCTTGCATTTTAATTAAGCAAACAAGTTTTAGATGAATTTAAAAGATGATATTTTAAAATAATACAACTCTTTTATGAATAAAACTGTTAAAGAAAAATATTTTATTACTTTTTAATTTAATTAATGTTACCTACATAAATACATTACTGAAAATTCTCCAGGCTCATTAGTTCTTCTTTTTCTATTTTCTTAAGATATAATATTGGAATTTAGAACTTAAAATCTGAGATATTTCTTGTTATCTAATATGAGCATTTAATTCTATAATATTTTAAAACTTTTATAAATTAAAATTATACAAACATTGCTTTAGCTACATCCTACAAATTGTACTGTCTTCTCAATTCATTTCTAACATTTTCTATAGGTAATCAGTTTCATTATTTTTTTGTTTCTTACAGATATACTTTTTTTCGTAAAAATAACTCCCCCAAAATTATATTCTTTTTCTTGTTATGGAAGAATATAACATGTTATGCAGTCTCTATTTCTCCTCTTTTTTAAAAAATTTAAGAGTATTTCCTGGAAATCACTCTATATCCATTTATATATATTTCCTTCTTCTAGTTTTATATTACCCAGCACTACATTGTGTGAATATATTATATTTTAATTACTTTCCCAAATATGGGCAACGACATTGTTACCAATATTTTGTAATTGTGAACAAGACCATAAGGAATAACCTCCTGCTTATGAAATTGTTTATTGTTGAAAGTGCGCCTTCATGATAGACTTCTATTTAATGAGATTTCTGGGTTAAAAGGTAAGTTCATTTGAGGTTTGTTTGGTCCTCCAGAAGTGTTTTGCCACTGCATTTTCACCAGGATTGTGTAAAAGTTGTTTATTTTATTTTTCTGTCTAATTGCATTTGCTCAAACCTCTAGTAAAATGTTAAATTGTGGCAGAAATAGTAGTCAGACTTTCCTGGATTGACCAAAAAATATCTCTAATGTTCATTATGCATTTAAGATACAGACTTTAGCACTAAAGTATTTCTCAATTATGTTTTTAGATGACTTAAAAATTAAGAAATGATTGTTAAAATTTATTGAATTTGTAGCATGTATGGGAATAAACATGTTTTTCCCCTCAGAACTATTGATATATAATATTAGTGCATTTTCTAATATCAAACCCACCTTGAATTACTGGATTTAATTTCACTTAGTCCTTAGTCATTTCGTATTATTTGTTATCTTATGCTCTCTTTTATGATATTATATTTAATATTTTTACATGAATATTTTTTCATAATATTGGTCTAAACTTATTTATATTTTCTTTATCAGATTTAAGAGACAGTATTTTCCTTGTTGTATAAAAGATATTAGGATTGTTTTATTTTAGAAATGTTTGGAAACAATTTATAGTGTATCAGTACTATCCGCTCTTTGAAAGTTTGGCTAAATATCTCAACACAATCATATAAAGAAAAAAAACTTCATACAACAACCAAAACACATTTATTGGAGCAAAATGTTCGTTTAGATACACACAATCCAAGTTATCTATGAGCTTTGATTTTCCCAATAAATGATAAAATTAGCTAATCACAAAGATCATTTTAAAAGGGAGGTAATAGGTCAGGAAAGAGAAAATATGCTACCCTGCTAGCTTTGAAGATTGAGGATGGGCCCATGAGCCAAGAAACATAGGTGGCCTATAGAAATGGAAAAAGGAAAGGACAAATTAATAGATATCTGCTAAAGTCTCCAGACTTCTGACTTCTAAACCTATAACAATAAATATGACTGGTTTCAAATCATTAAATTGTGATAATTTATTTTAACAGTAAGAGGAAACAAATACAAATTTCCTGAATGGAGACCAACTAGATTCCCTACACATTTACCATTAGCTTCAAAAACTCTGTTGTGTAGTTAGGAAAACTGAAGGACTTGGTTTAGAAAGTGAGTGAATATATGCTATAAAAAATGGTGTAATATTTTGTATAACTGGTTTTCTCTGAAATAGCCAGAAACATAAAAAGATTCATCTAAGATTTTCTTTAACTCTACTGAGGACAGAATCATGGAGCTTACAGATCCTAGGACTTTGCAAGACAACACTGAAGGATTGTAGTTACAGTAAGCTTAAACAGGTGAAATTCTGAGTTTGGTCCTCATTTGTTGCCAAGAAAACAGATAAAATCTTTTGTACATTCATATTGTTGTTGCTGTTTTTTAATATTGCTTTTGCAACTGCGCCTATAATTTTTAACATCCAGAATCTCAGAACTTAAGGTTTTATGTTTTTTGGAAATCAAACCACCTAAAAAGGCTAAATTAGAAAAACATTGTTCACAAAGCAGCTCTTCAGTCATTACTTCGTTAAAGCTGATTTAGACATTACTCAGAATTTTAAAGAGTTAATGAAAAATTAATTGTTATTTAAGCCCAATTTACAAGAAAAATAATTAAACTTTTTAAAAATTAGATTTCTATGAGCAATATGATTATGTTTGGATAGACTCATAAAAGTGCTACATTTATTATAATATAATTTAGAAAACTGGTGGCACTTATATATCTAGGTATCACACATACAAATATTTCCCAAGTCCTTTCTTTTGACAAATCTTCAAAGCAAGTGCAGAACCAACTTTAAAGATTCCCTAGTGGCACAATTAGCACTTCTAGATCTTCTTCTAATTAATCACTGGGGACACTTGACTAATGTGGATTTAACTCCTAATTCAAAAATTTTCTTTAAACTATAACACAACTTTAATTTTTTAAATAGTCACTCATTAGAATTGCATAGCTCAATACTAATAACTTTATTTTTGAAGAGGTGAATTCATGTTAACATTTTACCAAGTGAAATGTCAACATCCCTTAGAGCTATTGTGGCTACATCAATGTCTACTATCTCTGGAGCCATTTTTTAAAAATCAGAGTTAAAATTAGTATTAATCATGCATTTTTCAAAGATGTAAAAGAACATATCAATTCACGTTTGATTAGTTTTTCCTTCAGAATTAATAAAAGTGCCACCAAAGAGATAGTGCTACTTAAAATACATGTTTAAAAATTTGTGTTAATTTATTTGTAACTTGGTTAAACAAATCCACATAGAATCATATTTCTAAAATAGAATTAAAGTAATTATAAAATATGACTTATTTTGTACTTTCCATCATTGTACATGTCTGAATATTAGATCAATATTTTTGTACTTAATGACTTTTAATCTACTATTCAAAGTAAGTTTATATGAGTAAACAGGAGATTGGTCCCTTATATCAATGACTTTCACACTTCTGAATATTCATTGATTCTATTTAGACTTTTATTTCAATTTTATATCCTTACACTAGCATATTCTGAGTCTTGAGGTTTAAGGTTACTCATAAGCAGAGGCAGGCATAAGTTTGCAGCAACAAGATTGCCAGTAACTTGAGAGCAAATCTAAATCCATCAATTCAAGAAACAGAGAGCACCGACTATGTGGTGCTTACGAATCCTAAATCCTAGGACTTTGTGACTATGTGAAGGGCACTTTTCTAGGATTCAGAAAAACAATGGTTAAAAAAAAAAAAAAAAACATAGAGCTCCTGCTTTTATGAATCTTATATTCTAGTGACTGTGAATAAGCAAAAGGACTCTCAGTAGCAGGTTTGAAGAGAGCTACTGACCTCTGTATTTTTTCATGGATTAGGTTTTGTATGGGCAATTCTTGCTCAAACCACACATAGATGATTATGGAATACTATTGTAATTCATAACATTAATTTACATTTCAAAATGAGTTGTAAGATAATTTATATTAAAACAATTGCAGAAACAATCACCTGTGTGAAGTACTTCAAAAACAGAATAAAACAATGTAATTACTGTGAACCAGAACATAACTACTAGTATCTAAACATTACTGCAAATACTAAAATAGAAGGCTATTTATGATTGAAACCTGCATTATTCATTGAACCTTATACCGTTTTACTATTTTATGGAGATTTAAAGCCAGTTATATAAATTACTTCTGGATAAAGAATGGAATCATACGTTGCGAGCCCTATTATATAAGAAAATAATCAAACAATACATAGACATTTATTTATAAATGTCTAATGTTACAGTTAGTGTTATTACTTACAAAGTATTTTCTAACCTTGGATTTAGATAGCATCTCAGTATTAAGTGAAATGAACTGAAAATTAATTATTATCATTCTGGGGATAAATTACATTTTTTATAATATCTGCAGTTTATACCCACAATAACATAAATTACCTGGAAAAATCCCATTAAAGACCCATGTTATTCAACAAAAGTGCCTTACCAGTTGTTCTGCTAACAACAGTTATTTAGCAGTTTACAAGTGTAAATAAAACACCTGAGTAAATTTTAGATCATAATGTGAAGGAATAATCCAAACAATGATGTCTAGTATTTTGTTGTATCAGTTGGCTGTCCTGCAATGATTCAACTAAGAACATTCTGTGCTCATTATCCAGTAAAGAAATGACACAGAAGAAATTTGAGGGCAAAGGGAAACTACATTACGAATAAAAGTAAAGCTTCACCCATGATAGAAAGAATTCCTAGGGCTTGGAAGAAGGATGAAAAATAAAGTAATGAAGCTGATAGGGTGTGAAAAGAGAGAGCTAACCCCAGTGGGACCTTGCCTTACATGAGTTAACATTCAGAGACACTGCCCAACTGAAATTTTAGCAAGCACCACCCATCTCTTAGTCTGTGAATTGCATGAGTGTCAAGCTGGAGAACACACACCATTTAGTCTTCCTTTTATAAGCACCACACAGTGCCTTTACCAAAGTATTAGTGGAGTTAATTGGCTTTTCTTTTAGCATCTCTTCTTTCATGAACATTGAGCATAACTTCCACTGGCCATTCAAAAGGGATGATACTTAGGCACGTCTTGAGACTTTGCTATATTCATAATAAAATTATCCCATGAGGACACCCCTAATTTCTGCTAAACTGCCACTAACACTTTTAAAGTTTCAGGTTGTTGGCAAGTATCTGAGATAAAGAGACAGCCTGTGTGCCTAGTCCACCGGTGATGGCAGAAAGGAATGGCTCATGAACCTGTGTACATGTGGAGCTAAATGGAACCAACTCAACATCATTCCCCCTCCCACTTGCCACACTAAAAATAAATAAATAAAAGACTTACATTTCTAGGTCATGTTCAAAATTAATTAAAATGATGTTTGTATGAGTCCATTATGGCATTAAACCAATTCCACAAAGTAGTCTAGGGAAAACCTCATGTTATCAGATCTCTCTTACGTTCTGCCATTTCTGAAAAAAAGATGTTCATTGCTAAGTGATATGAGCACTGGAAAGGTACTAATTTCAATTTGATTTTAATTGGATGAGTGACATGGGTAAGTGATTCTAAGCATTTGTTTCCTTTTCAGTAGTATGGAATTTAATTAGTTCTCAGTATGTTAGTGAAGATTGAATGAAAACATGCATATGTTTCCATGTATTATAAATATTTTAAAATGCAAAAAATTATTATAATGAATATATAAATATAAAGCATAACAATAATAATACAATACCACCCATAAAGTCATCATCTAATTTAAAAACTAAAACATTAACACTTGAATCTCCCCCATTGTAACATCTTTCCCGACTTGTATGTTTTTTTTTTTGCTTTTAAAATTTTTGTTTTATCATATGTCTGCATAATATTATATAGCGTTCCTTGTTTTAAGCTTTTTAAGTAATATATTGTAGTTGTATTATTTGTGCTTTGCTTTTTTTACTTAACATTATGGTTCTAAAATTCAGTAATGTGTTGGACATGTATAATTTGTTTATTTTTAACCTCTGACATTCGACTATATAAATTTCAGTTTGTTTATTGACTCCTTTGTCTATAGATATTCTGCTATTTCTGTTTTTGCTGTTACAAAAATAATGCTGTTTTAAATTTCATTTTATATACTTTTTTGAGGCATGTGTGTGAGTTATTCTAAGGTAAAAAAAATAAGAAAAAATTGCTGGGTTATAAGATTGTCACATGCTCGAATTTACAAGATAATGCCAAATCATTTTTCAAAGTAATTGTACCTATTTTTACTACTGGTATGAGTATATTGGTGCCCACATAGTTGCTTATCCTGCCAAAGTTTGGTATGATCGAACAATAATTTTTGCCCATCAAATGGCATAAAATAAAATCTCAGTGTGCTTTTAATTTGCATTTTCTATGTTTAAGAATTGTTTCTTTTTTTACCATTTATAATTTACTTTTGTTGAAATGCTTGCTTATTATTTTTGCTCCCCATTTTTTCCTATTGGATTGCTTTTCTTATTAATTTATAAGAATTTTATATGGTTTAGATACTAATTATTATATTACTGAAAATATCTTTATCAGTTTGTTGTGTATTTTCTACTTTAAGTCTTGTGATGGATAAAAGTTTTAAATTGTATTGTGTTGAAGTTAATTTTATAATCAGAATCTTTAATAATCTCTTTATAAAATTTTCCTTTACATAGATGTCATAAAGATACATCTCTATAATTTCTTATATTTTTTGGCATACGTACATTAAGTCATTTTATCATTTTTTAGTAATAAATTGCAGTTATTTATGAAACAAATAATTTTTAAAATTATATATGCTTTCTTTAAAAATTGATCTTAGCATGCTTTACTATGAAGCTTGAGGCTTCACTGCACATTGTACTGAAATTATGTATAAAACAGTGGTTCTCAAAATCTCTGAATTCATGACACCTTTAGTGTCTCAGGTTTTTTGTTTGTTTGTTTGTTTTTCCACAAAACACCTAAGTTAAATAAAAACAAAGCACAAAGCTATCAGCTTCATGTATTAAGTAGTAAGCTCCCATGTTAACAGTTGTAACTTGCCTGGTGCCCAATAGATGTCACTCTGTTTTCCTAGAAACTTTAAAATATCCCTCAGTGCTCCTGTTAATTCATGGTAGTGCCCCAAGGCACTTTGGCACCCAGTTTTGGAACTGCAGTTTTAAAAGTCATAAACTGAATGAAAATGATAGCAAAGGTGGAGGTTTTCAAAGAGCTATTTATAGGTCCCTGGACAGCATCTTTTTTCAGTTAGGCAGCAATCTTTTTGCCCTATGCCATAACCTGTGTCTGCAACTTCCTCTAATTGGGGTGAGTAAGAGATTTTGTTATGTATATAATAGCTAAGAATATAGTAATAATGGCTTAAATCATGGTTATTTTTAAACTACTAACGTTTAGAAGACAAAATAAAAATGCTTTGAAAGGTATAGAGGTTTTAGTGTAATTAGCAGGGAATAATGAAATGATTTGATAGGGCCACTCAGTTTTGTATAACTTTGGTGCTTTCAGTCTGAATGCAGAGCATGGATGTTGTAATCCAGCCTTTATATGTTTTCCCTGAAGAAGATTTAATTTATTTGGCCTCTTGAGAAACATATTTGGCATTGTAATATGTTTTGCTTCCAGGTTCTATCTCCAAGGATGATCTGACAAAATCACACATAAATTTATTTTCAGGGCACACAATTTCCATTTTAGGGAACTCACAGAGGTAGAGAGTAATACAATAATCCCATTTGAATATTCAGTAAGTGAGATCCTCATAGATCTTATGTGTATGTCACCATGTATATAATTTTGTTAATCACTAGATGTATGAGACAAGAAATTTGAGGAACTTTAACTAGAGATTAAAATAGGGATTTATATCAAAGAAACATTTAAATGCCTTCTTTACTATTTAAATACCTGCATGGTGAATCATTGAAAAGAAATAAAAAGCACACAATTTGGGAATACTCTAAACCAAGAAGAATTTGTTATTCTGGTTGATTTTTTTTTCAGGCTCCCACAGGCAACTTACCTTTATCTCTTTGTGATTTTTATTTCTTGTTAAAATATACAGAAATAGTTAAGCAGATTCATAGAGCTGAATGACAAAATTGTACTACAAGATACAATGGGACTCAATGTGACCTTATCAAGTGAGGTGAGCCATTCATTAATTCAGATAATGGAACTTATTATCATAATCTTTTGCTTATGCTATTGTTGAGCTTAACTACTTATTCATATTTGCATATGCTTATTGAGATAATATCATTTCATTAATTTCAGTACTGAACACTAATCCTCCTAAGAGTAATTGTGAAAGTTTCAGATTGCACTATTTTTAACTATATGTTTGTATGCTATCTTCATATATGCTTGAATAACTTATAAGCAATTGAAACTTTCAATTACAGTATACTGTTGAAGCAAGTCAACTAATATATACACATATCCATTAGCAATAGTAGATAATTTTTGTAAACGTCCAGCACAGTTCTTCGTATGTAGAGGACGTTCAAATTGGCTAAGTTCCTTTTCTCTCTTAATTATTAGTATTTTTCCTACTGCTCTTTGATTAATTATTCCTTCCTCTTTAGCTCCAATCCTTACAATCTATTCTTAACATAGCAACTAGAAGAACGTTTTTAAACATAAACCAGATGATGTCACTCCACCCCACAAAACTTCCACTATTCTCTGTCACACATAGAAAGTAAGAAAAAAAAATATTGAAAACCTACAAAGACTTGCTATGATCTGGTCCACGCTCTCCCTAAAATTTCATGTAATTTCCAGCCACTAGGCCTTTCTGGCTCTCCTTCAATCTCTTTAGCCTTTTCACTACTATAAGTTAGACTGAGTTTTGGCTGAGGTATTTCTTTTTTTCATATTTTGCCTTTGCCTAGATTGCTCTTCCAATAGATATTCACAATTCCATCATCATTTCTATATATGTGCTAAAAGGTTTGCTTGTCCAAAATAGCTTCAGTGAACACCTGATCTAGAATAGTCTCGATCAAAAGTCTCTTTTCCTTTTCCTCACCACTTGATATTTATATCAAACATTTATTTGTGTAATTTACGTGTTCGTTTGCTTTCTGTACTAGTATTATGATGATCATACTATTGGATGCCCCCCAAAAATACTTTTGAGAATGACAGGGAAAGCTAAAATAATTAAAGTGTATAATTTTGACATAGGCACTATTGACAAAAAACAGTTGGTGTTCTGATAGTGTTAAATCTATGAAATATACTATTCAAAAGTGATTTTCTAAAATACAATTTTCTAAAACTAAAAACAGCATATGTACATGAAACACCAAAAAACTTCCTTATATTTATCATTGGAAGATTTAAAATAAGTAGTAATGTATTTAATATATTTTTGATTCTTTAATTAATTTTATAGTATCCAACTCTAATATAATGCCAGTGGTATTTGTTCAAAATATTTTAATGTTGTCTATTTATTTTTAATTTGCCTAAAAATTATCTTAAATGAAAACTTTTGGTTAATAAATTTGAAAATACTGAAACCCTCATCTCAGTCTCTGTGGATTCTGAAGTTTTTAATTGAGAAAATAAATTTTCTCTAGAGAATGAAATAGCTTGTAAGCTTGGAGAAATTTCTGCTAAATAAATGATATTATCAACTATTTTCTTCAATATGAAATATATAAATATTTCAGCTCATATATTTTTGCAGGTGCTATGCTTTTGCCTCCAATTATAATTTTTGACAAATATTTTGGAAGTCAAAACTTGTCTTCTATTTTGTTATTTAAAATTCTATAGACTACTTTTTTTTTTTTTTTTTTTTTTTTTTTTGGAGACAGAGTTTCGCTCTGTCGCCCAGGCTAGGGTGCAGTGGCGCGATCTCGGCTCACTGCAAGCTCCGCCTCCCGGGTTCACGCCATTCTCCTGCCTCAGCCTCTCCGAGTAGCTGGGACTACAGGCGCCCGCCACCACGCCCGGCTAATTTTTTGTATTTTTAGTAGAGACGGGGTTTCACCGTGGTCTCGATCTCCTGACCTCGTGATCCGCCCGCCTCGGCCTCCCAAAGTGCTGGGATTACAAGCGTGAGCCACCGTGCCCGGCCTATAGACTACTTTTGTAAACCTTTATACTATCAAATCATAGGCAATTTCAGTTTGATTTCATTCTGGTGCAGAATATAAGTTTATCCAAGTAAAACTGGAGTCACTTCAAAAGATTCTTCCCACTGACTGAGATATTCCAAAGCCAACTTTGCAAAATTTCAGAATTAAATATTATACTTCTTTGTACCCTCATTTTATTTGTTCAATTTTTCTTTGCGTTTGTAGAAAATTTTAATATTTTTCTGTTTTCAAGTTTTGATTTTAATTTACTACATTTATAATTTTTAAGGTAAGTTTTGTGAGACTACATTCATTATATGTTTTGAATAAAGACATACAATTAATTTTGAGAACTGCAATAAAATTATAAGACTATTAAAAATGCAGTAAGTGCACTACTCTTAGGCTGCTAAAAATGCAGTATCGGTAGACTACATTTAGGTTGCTTAAAGTTAGTTCTTCTAAGTACCATATACTTTAAAATTTTAGCTAATGATGGACAACAAAGACAGAAAGACTGTGTTACCATATTCTAGTTGGCCATTTTGTTTTGTTTTGAGAGACGTCATATCAGCCTTGTCATAAAAATTATTTGGTTTTATCATTTTGACTGTGAGCAAAATATATAGTATAATATACAACATAAAATATTTGTACATTTTCACAACTTCTTGGTTAGGATGCATTTTTTATGTATATATATATTTTTTGTTATACTCCAAGTTCTAGGGTACATGTGCACCACGTGCAGTTTTGTTACATATGTATACATGTGCCATGTTGGTGTGCTGCACCCAGTAACTCATCATTTACATTAGGTATATCTCCCAATGCTATCCCTCCTCCTGCCCCAACCCCACAACAGGCCCCCGTGTGTGATGTTCCCCTTCCTGTGTCCATGTGTTCTCATTGTTCAATTCCCACCTATGAGTGAGAACATGCGATGTTTGGTTTTTTATCCTTGCGATAGTTTGCTGAGAATGATGGTTTCCAGCTTCATCCATGTCCCTAGAAAGGACATGAACTCATCATTTTTTATGGCTGCATAGTATTCCATGGTGTATATGTGCCACATTTTCTTAATCCAGTCTATCATTGTTGTTGGACATTTGGGTTGCAATTTTGAGTTACATGTATAGCAGAACCAATTAAGATTTCTTTCTTTCTCTTTTTTTTTTTTTTTTTTTTTGAGATGGAGTCTTGCCCTGTCTCCCAGGCTGGAGCACAATGGTGCAATCTCGGCTCAATGCAACCTCCACCTCCCACCTGCCTCAGCTTCACAAGTAACTGGGATTACAGGTGCCCACCACCACGCCCAGCTAATTTTTTGTATTTTTTAGTAGAGATGGGGTTTCACCATGGTGGCCAGGCTTAGTCTCGAACACCTGGCCTCATATCCACCTGCCTTGGCCTCCCAAAGTGCTGAAATTACAGGTGTGAGCCACCATGCCCGGCCAACATTTCTTAACCTAGTAATTTAGTTTTTATAGTTTTATTACCACAGTGAATGCTACACCAAAAATTTCATTTGAATTATTAACATAAAGAGAAATAATTTTGTGTTAAACTTTTAAACTGAATTTTCAATAGCGTTCACAATCATATTAAATGTCTCACCTTTTACAGAATAAACTTCCATGAGCTTTATTTGTTAACATTTATTGATACACACAATTAATAAAGCAAGTAAGTAATAAACTGAAATTACTTAACTGGTTGAGAAATTTTTTTTTGCTAGGAGAACCAACACATTAACAGCAATATCTTCAATTTTCATATGTGAACAAGAAAACTTCGAAGCAAAAATGAATATATTTAATTTAGAACAATGATTTTTATTTGAAAAGTCATGTTGCACAGAGTGATATATAAATGAATTTTCTGAAGATATATGTGTTAAATCAGGGCTTTCAGGCACAGTCTGCTTAAAACTTTGGAAAGAGATACTATTTTTTTCAGTACATTTGTATCTTCTAATTTTCTCATAGTAATATCACAGGGTCCCCATAGGTGATGCTGAATATGGGCAACTGTTTTTTTTTTTTTTTTACCTGTTGTCTTAGCATTCCCTAAAACAGGGGTCACCAAATCCCAGGCCACCTAGTGGTTCTGGTCCGTGGCCTGTTAGGAACGAGGCCACACAGCAGGAGGTGAACGGCAGGTGAGCAAGAATTACCACCTGAGTTCCACCTCCTGTCAGATCAGCGGTGACATCAGATCTTCATGAGTGTGAACCCTACTGTGAACTGTGCATGTGAGAGATCTAAGTTACACGTTCCTTATGAGAATCTAATGCCTGATGATCTGAGGTGGAACAGTTTCATCCTGAAACCATCCGCCTGCCCTGTCCATGGAAAAATCATTTTCCGTAAAACGGGTTCCTTGTGACAAAAAGGTTGGGGACTGTTGCCCTAAAACACAAACCCTAGGCAAAATTTTTACAGTAACTATTTTATTGATTGTGCAACTCAATAAATTCTTGAGGTTGGGAAGAGGATGAGAAGTTAGTAGGGGAAGGAGGGAAAACAAATATAAGGAGTGGCATTGTTAAACAGGTCAGAACTTTGAGACAATTGCTCTGTCTAGTGAGCCATCTTCAAAGGGGTTGCTTCTCTGACTGTTTACCTTGGGAGAATCAGGGAGAAAAAAAATATCTAAACAGCTTGTCTCATGCATTCAGTGTTCACCCCAGAGAGCATTAATTACTGCAGCATCTTATACTTCAGCAGTAATCAGGAACCCAGGGAAAGAAAAGGAAGGACTTCCAATGTAGATTGAAAGTGAGGCACCCATAGGGCATATCCAGCAAGGTTTTCAGTCTGTTGAGATGAGAGTGGACACAGGATGGGAATATTACCAGCCACTGAGTGCCACCCAATTTAGAAAGCAAAGCAAGTGTGCAGAGATGGGTAATGCATAATCTGAATTTGGTACAATCCATTCATAGTGCAGGTCAGATCTGCTCACACTGTACTACGACATTCAATCCTCACCTTCGATTCTTCCCTGAGAAGAAGCATAAAAACTCAATCTTTAAGTATTATTGTTAACTGCTGCATCCTTAAACAAACAGCACACAGACAACTTTATATGATGTTATCCAATGAAGTTACAGCTGGCCACCTTCAGCTATAATTTTGAGTCTTGCTGAATGGGGTGATCCAGACCTTGGATTTCGGGGTTATTATTCCTAAGTTACTTTGAGCTTCTGGACATGTGTTCTATGCAGTTAACATTTTTTATTATCACTGGATACAAAAGCACCAAGACGTATCCCAGTGAATCTACTGGGTTCCAGACATATTTCTTTTTGCCCTCACTGCGTAGAAGCAACTATGGCTTCTCATGATTATCAAGATCTATGACTCCCACTAATACTTTCCAGCTGCACCAGGATTAGGAGCTCAAGGTAGTTCATACATTTCTTCTCCACTTGGAAAATAACATCTCTAAACTAGCACAGTCTAAGGTGGAATGGAAAGCACTGTATTTTGGGCATGGGAATATGTTAAAAATAACTGGGAATAATGAAAAGCAGGGGATCCCACTTCTACTCCTTACCTCCCAGACCTATGCTTGAGTGCATATAGTGTACACTAGAAGACAACACCCTGGGATTTTTTTCTCTGAGCTGGCTCCTTAACTGAGTCTTCATTCTATCAGTGTAATAGAATACAAGGAGTAAGCCCCATGAATCTTGTGATTATCTATTCATCATCATACCTCTTTTGTGATAAAGTAGGCTCCTTGTTCTAAAGCAATCCCACATGAAATGCTCTGTTGAGATGTCAGGCATTTTTTAAGCCCTTAAATGATGGTGTTGATTGAAAAACTGTGCAAAAAAAGGCAAACTCATGTCCAGAATGTGCATTTGTTCTGATAAGGACAATCATTATCCCCTTTCTGGTGGAAGGGGTCTGTCTTCATTGATCTGTCACCAAGTGGCTGCTTAAACTCCTTAAACTCCCTAAAAGTAGTGTCACATGGAGGACACTGCAATGGATATACACTGCTCTCAGGCTGGACACTCAGCAATGGTAGCAATAGATCAGCCTTGGTGAAGATGAATACATGTCATTAGCCTCATGCATAGCCTTAATCCTTCTGCGATGACCATCCTGGTCATGTGCTCATTGTGCAAGCATTGCAATAGTCATCTTGTTGAAGAGATGCTCCCTGGAGATGGGTTCTTTCTGATAGAAATTAATATTAGTTACACATATCTGCATGTGTTGTGCCCACTCCTATAGGATCTTCCATATACTTCCTTCCCAGAGTTCTTTAGCCCCGACTTATTAGTCTTTTTCATTTGAGGACTCTGACCATTGAGTCATGTCACTGCCACAACCCAGGAATCAACATATTATCTGTACCTTTTGTCATCTCTCATTTCATGCAAAATGAATGATTGAGTTGGCTGCTTAAAGCTCTGCTCACCAGGAGAAGTTCCCTTTGTTGCTGTCTCTAAGGCCAACCCTGAGTGGGGCTGAAATGTGGTAGTGGTCCACTTCAAGTTTTCACCAACATTTTGGGCTGTCTCTTCTGTTAATCAGATCAATTTCTTACCTTCTTTGATGTTGCACACGAGGAACTTCCTGTTGCACATTTGCCTTCTATGATTGTATGTCATTTGTTTATTTATAATATTTATTGCTTTCCCTTTAAACTATAATGTAAGTTCTATGAGGGTTACTTTTTCAATTTTTTATTAACTGATAGGTCTTGCTTGCCTAAAAGGACCTGGCGTATAGTGCTGTATGCGTTCAATAAATGTTTGGTAAAAGAGAGAATAAATGAGCTCTCTCTATCTCCTTTCCCTGCTTCAATTTTGTTCATAGTACGATTCACTATGCAACATTATACATTATAATATAATGTTTTTTTCAGTCTTTCCCTCCTCCACTAAAATATAAAACACACAAGAGGTTGTCTGCTTTGTTTAAAGCATTATCCCCAGGACCTGTAGAAGAACCTGCTTTGACAAATATTTGTTGCATTAATTAGCAAATAGACAATGTTTTTCTCATTCCCTGTCACCAGGTAACACCTAGTGCCCTGTATGTTATATAACAGGTGCTCAGTGAAAAAGTTGTGATACAAAATAAATGCATCAAAAATCTCGCCTCTGGCCCAGAGGTGGCCTCTTTCAATACTACTCTGATCTTTCAGAAGTAGAATTGACAAGAACTAACAAGATAACTTTGCCTCCTTAAACTTGTTCCTCAGGAAGTTTCAAAGGAAAATTCAAATAATTTATCGACCAAAAAAGACTAGAAATTCTCATTTTTTTTACACACATAGCTTTTATTTCGAATCCTGTCGATTTATAGTGTAAGGTTTCCGTGATTCCTATTACCTTATTTCTTTGGAGAAAAAATCAAAACAAAACAAAGAAAAAACCGGAAGCCAGTATCTTCTGAAGTGACGTGGGAAGCTAGGAGGCTCCTTTGTTACCTTTACTTCACCTCATACGTATAAAGAATTCCATACTTAAAGGGACATCACATTTTTTAAAACACTGTTGTATTTTATCTTATGCATATCTGGAATAGAAAATCTGACAAGAGGGAAGCCCTGGACAATTTTCCCTATCATTACATAAAAGATGAATATGGAGTTAATTTTCACTTTTGACACATTATATTGAGATTTTAAAATTCATTCTCTGTAAGTTGGGTTTGGAAGAAGTCTAATCTCACAGTTTCATTTGAGGACAACTCTATGAATATTTGCGAAAAATGAATATTTTATTTGCCTTGAAAATTATGATTCAATTTGATGAAATGAAAAAAATTTATGGATAATGTTTAATCACGACTGTCATATAAGAGCTAAGCTGTCAGCAGGATGCTATGACACCTAGAGTTAGTTACTTCCAGCTGAGAGAGGATCCACACAGCCTCTAATAGCTTAGGAAGCAGTGACTTGATATTCTGGCTCATTTAATAGATTCATTGTGTTTCATGTTCTATGTGAAATTCTGTTTGAAACCAGCCTAAATATGTTTTAATGTTTAATGTCATTATATTCTTTATACATCTACTTTTTAAAATGAATGCAGAAATATTTTTCCAAAATTTAAAAAGGGCTTAATTGACATGAACATCATTTGGACCATGAAGCTTAAAGAGATGGTTTGTTAAGTTAATCAACATGTGATTACTGTGATAATGTTATATACCCAGTCTTTTGCTGGGAACTATAGAGTTATCAACAATATATTGTTCATGTCCTCTACTCCTGAGGAATTCCTAAGTGGAGAGAGAAAAACTATGTAACTCTACAGTGTAGTGTATGGAACATACTTCCTTGTGAATGTATGTGGCAAAGACTAGAAACAGTAGCACTGACTTTAAGTACAATAATTAAATAAAAGTGATTATTTTGCTTTTTTTTCTCCTTATTGTCTAGGAACTTTTGGTATTCTTCCCTTCCATTTATTAAGCTACATGCTCATTATTTCCTTGTTTCTTAGCAATAGCTAGACTTCAATCCAATTGGTCATTTATTACTTTCAATTCAATGTGGTTCTTTTACTCTTCTCCTACTCAATATTTTTCAATATTTTGACAAAAATTTAGACAATATGCCTATTAACTTTGTAGATGCTACAAAACACAGTAATTTTTACATTTTATAACAAAATTCAAATTTAAAAATGAAGAAGCAGTTTGCAGAGATTTAAATAACAAATGCAAATTTAACAAGTATAGGAGAAGTTTGGTACTTGGTTACAAAATACCAATTTCACATGTAAATAAAGGATTTTTAATAATAGCATTGTGAAAAAGAATTGAACCTGAGACCTCATATTCAGTTTAAGACAATGTGATATTTTGTCCAAGAAAAACATATATATGTTATGCAAATTGAAACTGAGTGCTTGGAATACTAAGGAAGATAATTCTGTTCTACTATAGACTGAATATGTTATACCTGATGTCTTATGTTTGTATATGGACACTCTACTTTCAAAACACAGGAATATAGGATTATTCATTTAGAGGCTCAATATTATTATTATAAAATGCATGGTTGAAGAAACTATAAGTATACAGGTTGAAAAAGAAAAGTAGAAAGCACTCTAAGCACTGAACTACAATTTTAGACCTGAATAAGGAAAACTTTTTTCAAGAGCCAGAAATATTCAAAAACTGAGTTGACTACTGGAAGAAAAGATTAATGTAGTGGTCTTGGGGTTTTCAAACATGGACCAGAAAACCAAATACTAGATCTGTATTGTAGAAGAGACTTAGGCAATGTTTAGTTAGTTGAAATAAATGTCTTTAAGTATGAAATTCAGTGAGTCTATCATATCTTTTATATATGTATGTATATCTTTTATTGCCCCCAACTAACAATAAATATGTCAGTTCTCATATCAAAACTGCAATCACTTCTTCATCTATTTGCTTTTTATTATTTTTGCATAACATTGTTAAACTGTGTTTTTCAAAACTATAGTTATAGAGTAGAACACTAATACACTTCTCTTTTCCAAAACCCCCTTTGTAATTTATTATGTGAAGTTTGTTTTCTTTATAATACAGTCTTTGAAACTTAGTTTTCACACTTTATTTATTTATGTTAACACTTGAGTCATGCTAACTCTCTAATCACTGGTATTCAAACCCAAAATTTAAATTGTTGCTTTTCTTAGCCTATTTCACCTCCCCAAGCCCTCTGTCTCTATATTCAACCACCTATCTTCAATTGTATAATTTCTTCAAGACCTATCTTCAATTGTATAATTTCCAGAAAACCTTTGGGGACACTGACACTACATTTTTTTCTCATTTTTGAATCTCTACCATGCTTAATAAAACATTATTACCACCCTATTTACTTTCATGTGCAGATCCTTGAATAAAAAATTATCCCTGATCTTCATGTCCAGAGACCTGGGTTCTACTTATGACTCTACTTCCATTTAGCTGTGTAGCCTCAATAAAGCATTGAAACTTTCTGTATGACAGGAACTCTATCCATACAATGAAGACATATTTCAATTATAATAAGTATTGAATGAATCTTTTTGCCTTAGGATTATTCTTATATTGTTGACTTGTTTAATTATTATAATATAAATTCCTCATGAGAAGAGTGGTCTCCATTGCCTTGTTTCCCCATAATACTTATCATTTAACTATTCACAAAATTTCTACTTGTGTACTTTCAATAAGTACAAGGTCGAATAAATTTAAAACTAAAAAGTATTTTATAGTTTCATTCACTCTTTGTATTTGCTGACACCTTGATATATTTTCATTCCTCAAAATAATTTCAGTATCTTGACTTTTAAATATTTTTTCAGGATATTAATGAGATGTCTCAATCTTAAATATTGTTTTCCTTATAAATGTTGTGTAAAGAATATATTTTGTGTATCTTAAAATTATCCTTACAATATAAACAAAGGTTTATTTCCCTGAACTTATCTTATGACCAAACTGAGCAAATAAGATAAAGGCAATGCACTATTTTACTCATTGATCACATGAATTGCCTCCACCTTTGAATCTCTGTCTTCGTTTATTTTTTATTTTTACTTATTTACTTTTGAGACAGGGTCTCTGGGTCTTGCTGTCACCCAGGATGGAGTGCAGTGGCATGATCATAGCTCACTGCAGCCTCAAATTCCTCGGTTCAAGTGATCCTCCTGCCTTGGCCTCAGAGTAGCTGGCACATGGGACCAGAGACACACACCACTATTCCCTGCTGATTTTTTTTTAATTTGTTTGATTTTTAGTAAGAGACAAGTTCTCATTATGTTGATCAGGCTGATCTCAAATCCCTTAGCTGAAGTGATCCTCCTGCCTCAGCCTCCAAGTGCTGGGATTACAGGCATGAGCCACTGCACCCAGCCTGGTTTTACTTTTTAATTCAGAAATTAAATATACCACTTTGAAACAAGATAATATATCAACCTCTAGTAACAGATTTCTTCTGAAAAGATGTTCCTAACAAAACCTGGAAATGACCATACCCTGGCACCTGCTGAGGGGCTCTGCCTGTCAATGGCATTGCTTTAACTGGAACTCAATGATAATAGATATGTCATTATCCCTATGTGATATCCAGGATCTAACCTTGTCCATTCTAGTTGCTTCTGATGTTCCACCTTAGAATAATTGAATCCTAATGGACAATGCCCAATTTCTCTTCACTCATTAGTGTGAGAAGTGGTGTCCTCACTCACATGAAACGGAGAGCTTGCATGCTTATGTTCAATAAACTAACAGGCATGGCTACCAGTCACCACTACTAAGGAGGAGTCTTTGTCAAATTAGAAGTACTATTTCAGGCATTTGTGCATGTAGATTCACTGTTGAAAGAAAACGATCTATTGTCATATTGTCATTCCAGACATCCCATCTTGCTTCTGCATAATATTTTCAGTCTACACAAAAGAATAAAGAGAAGACAGATCTCTTTAGTGTGTTGTTCTTTTATAGCTGCCCAATGCTAAGGCAGATTTCAAAAGTTGCAGGCCATCCTTTTTTTTCATACATAATTAGAGCACTTAGCCAAACATGTATGCATATTGTAGCTGTCGACTATTGCCAAAAACACAAAATTTCAGAGGCACAAAATTTCACTGGCATACAAAATAAACATTTGCTTTTTATCCATCCATGGTCAACTGGGACAGCTCATTCAAATCCCACTCTTGGAATGGTTCCACAATTCCACTGGATGGCTCTACTTTCAGGTCTGAGTCCACCTGAGCTTGGTTAGGGAGGCTTGGCTTCACGTAAGTTCATTGTTCCTGAAGGGATAGCAGCTACCCCAGGGTATCTTTTCTCACAACGATAACAGAGCAAGAGGGAAGAATGAGATGTCTTTGAAGGCTTAGACTAAAAACTGGTGCACTTTCACTTGCAGCAATATTTTTTGTTTAAAAAGAAATCAAATCAAACAGCAGTGAAGTAAAGGGACAGGAACATGTACTCCAACTGTAGTGGGAGGAAGTTAAAGTGTGTGTATATGGTGTTTCTTAAAGTTTAAAGAGCCTTTTGATAAAAACAACAAATCATCAATGGAACAGAACAGAGCCCTCAGAAATAATGCCACATATCTCCAACTATCTGATCTTTGACAAACCTGACAAAAACAAGAAATGGGGAAAGGATTCCCTATTTAATAAATGGTGCTGGGAAAACTGGCTAGCCATATGTAGAAAGCTGAAACTGGATCCCTTCCTTACACCTTATACAAAAATTAATTCAAGATGGATTAAAGACTTACATGTTAGACCTAAAATCATAAAAACCCTAGAAGAAATCCTAGGCAATACCATTCAGGACATAGGCATGGGC
This sequence comes from Hylobates moloch, assembly GCF_009828535.3. Lineage (NCBI taxonomy): Eukaryota > Metazoa > Chordata > Mammalia > Primates > Hylobatidae > Hylobates > Hylobates moloch. Next base: position 49,513,848 of record NW_026652276.1, on the reverse strand, counting down.
AAGGACTTCATGTCTAAAACACCAAAAGCAATGGCAACAAAAGCCAAAATTGACAAATGGGATCTAATTAAACTAAAGAACTCATGCACAGCAAAAGAAACTACCATCAGAGTGAACAGGCAACCTACAGAATGGGAGAAAATTTTTGCAACCTACTCATCTGACAAAGGGCTAATATCCGGAATCTACAATGAAATCAGACAAATTTATAAGAAAAAAACAAACAACCCCATTAAAAAGTGGGCAAAGGATATGAACAGACACTTCTCAAAAGAAGACATTTATGCAGCCAAAAAACACATGAAAAAATGCTCATCATCACTGGCCATCAGAGAAATGCAAATCAAAACCACAATGAGATACCATCTCACACCAGTTAGAATGGCCATCATTAAAAAGTCAGGAAACAACAGGTGCTGGAGAGGATGTGGAGAAATAGGAACACTTTTACACTGTTGGTGGGACTGTAAACTAGTTCAACCATTGTGGAAGTCAGTGTGGCGATTCCTCAGGGATCTAGAACTAGAAATACCATTTGACCCAGCCATCCCATTATTGGGTATATACCCAAAGGACTATAAATCATGCTGCTATAAAGACACATGCACACGTATGTTTATTGTGGCACTATTCACAATAGCAAAGACTTGGAACCAACCCAAATGTCCAACAACGATAGACTGGATTAAGAAAATGTGGCACAGATACACCATGGAATACTATGCAGCCATAAAAAATGATGAGTTCATGTCCTTTGTAGGGACATGGATGAAACTGGAAAACATCATTCTCAGTAAACTATCGCAAGGACAAAAAACCAAACACCGCATGTTCTCACTCATAGGTGGGAATTGAACAATGAGAACTCATGGACACAGGAAGGGGAACATCACACTCTGGGGACTGTTGTGGGGTGGGGGGAGCGGGGAGGGACAGCATTAGGCGATATACCTAATGCTAAAGGACGAGTTAATGGGTGCAGCAAACCAACATGGCACATGGATACATATGTAACAAACCTGCACATTGTGCACATGTACTCTAAAACCTAAAGTATAATAATAAAAAAAAAAACCCACAACAAATCATAAAAACACTCTAGTAGATGAAAGACAGAATTCTTTTCCTTACAACTCCAAATTTTCCAGGCAGGGCCACCTAGGGAGTTGCATCCAGAGAAAGGGTAACAGTAAGCTGAAGCTATGGTGGGGCAATTTATATAACAAGTATAGTGGATTGAACTAGCTTCCCAGGATCCTTGTGCATTGGCTAACTTGAACAATTTCTCAGGCTCCAGGGCTTAGGGAGTGTGTCTACTTGCCTGATACCTGGCCCTGGGGCAATTGAGGAGCCTACATAGTGGCCAAGAGTTTGAAAGCTCAATAAGTGGAGTGATTGGCTTGGGGAGTGGACTTAATCAGCTGCCAAGAAGGGAAACTGACTACCCTCTAGCCTGGGCCTCAAAACTGGGTCCTGACAGTGATGAAACAACAGCAAAAACTGTTACAATCTACCGCTTAAAGCCTTGACATCAGTTTTGAGCTTATTTGGTGTATTTCAATGGCCAAATAGTAGCAAAGACTTTCACAGAGTAGAGTATAAATTGTCCAAAAGAGCATAGAAGACATTTTATTATGGGAGTAAATGGGAGAAAAACATGTAGAAGAATAAAGAGTCCTTGTAGGCCAGTCCATCACCAAGATCTCCATTTTATGGCATTACTAAGAAAACAGAGCTGGAATTTCTGGGGTCCCTAACAATATCTTGGTGGAGTTGTAAAATGTTTTAAAAGTATCAATTATGTGGTTTTATGATAATAACATCTTGATGTATCCTTGGGTCAAGGTGGTAGTTCCAGTAGTTACCTTGTAGAGGGTATACACTTAGTAAAGCATATGCAAAAGTTAGTGATATTTGTTTGAAACCAAGTGAAGAGGTAGTTGTGGTCATGTTCAGAAATGCAGAGTGGGAGGTCGTGGTGGTGAGTGGAAGTGGGAAGAGTAGGAGAAGGCACCAGGAAATGGGAAGTTCACTCCCCAAGGGAGTCAATGGGTGGAGTGATATGAGGTAGTTTCCTTTCTGGGGAAAGTAGTAATCTTCTTTAATGTTTAGAAAGGCACAGATGGTAGTAACTGCTACAAGTTCTTCCTTAAGGCATAGGAGTTTAGGAATGTATGTTTTTACAGAGAGCCATAAGTACACACAGAGGTCAGATATATCTAACTTTCAAAATAGCCAAGGGAATTGGGAACAATATTTAAAATTAGTGTTACATATGTTGGGCCTTGAATTAAAAAATTAAATTATGGGGCAAGATACAGATGCATTTAGGAATTCATTTGTCATTTTGTAACTTATATAGGAGTTCTTTGATAGGCCCATTTAGGTCTCCCAATTAAATTAGCTGTCTGGGACCTATCTCAGAGAGAAAAGTTCCATTGAATGCCTTTTGTAAGAGCCCACTATTGTGTACTCTGGAATGTGAAATGTGTGGCTTAGTCACTATCAGTAATGTCTGACACTTCAAAGGGAATAAGAAGTATCCCAGGAAGACTCTGTATTGTGGCCTTAGTATAAATAGCAGCATGTGTAACCTTGATTTATATTTTGGATACTTGTGAAGCAAGAGATTCTCAAAGTTCTTTACTCTGAAGGGGACAACTCTCAGGCAATGGTTCAAAAGTTTGCAAAAATGTGGAGATGGAGCCATTTGCTGACCATGATACCTAGTGTTAAGATGACTACCTAGTTTGGCCCAGCGACCTGACCCTTGGGTTTCATTCTTTATCTGGAACATTCTGGGTAAAAAATGGAAAGCAGCAATATTTCCCTGTGCCCCATCATGTATGACAGTGACAATGCTATTGTACACTCTACAAACTCCCACTGCTGTTCACTCAGTTAATCATAAGTGGCTCCCAGATATCCAAAGGGCTTGGAAGAGGGGTAACCTTCTCCAACACCATGGCATCTGGCAAGTGACTGAGGCCATCCCCTCTTGCAAGTGGAATATGCCAGAGGGCTGAGATTTACTCCACTCTACATCGAGAAGTTATTTCACATAGTTTGATTTTAGTTTTAGAGAAATCACATTGACTGCATGGAAGAAAAGTATGGGAGAGGAGCAATAGTATAGACAGAGAAAAGAGATATTTGCCATAATCTGGCAAATATTGAACCCTGAAGGAAGAAGGTGGTAGGCTGTTGATTGAGAGGCGGTGGGACATAGAAATGACCAGTTCTGGTAAATGATTTGTTGTAGGTAGTGAGAAGATAAGAAAAGGTACAGTAATTTCAACGGCTCCCTGATTTGGGCAATTAGGAGAATGATTGTACTTTTTGTTGAGAAAAGAATTGAGGGACAGATGTTTTTTCAGAGAGGAACGGATGAATAACAATATATATGCATTGTATTTAGTTTTTGAGGCATATGTGAAATATATAAGTTTAAATATTCATCAGTATTCGTATATAAGTGTATGAAGCCCAGGAATGGGTTTATAGATGAAGATACAGATTGAGCAATCATTCGGTGGTAAGTTAAATCTAAAATGAAAAGCAAACAAAAACTCTTCTATGTACTGTCAACATTTTGACACCAAATATGTGGGTTTTCCAACCAACCAATTATGACATTGGCTGCTTAGAGTTAACACAAATCCCATAGGTTAGGGGCTCAGACCCCCAAGACTGCCAACCTCCAACACGCAATTCAGATGCCAACTGAAATTTCAGGGTGTCATCTGTGCTTCTGACCAACTATCCCTAAATCAAGCGTTCCCATGACCTCCTCCTTGAGTTGAATAATTTCATGAAACAACTCACAGAAATCAGGATAAAAGCTTACTTGCTAGCTTATCAGTTTGTCACAAAAGGATACAACTCAGGAATAGTCAGATGGAAGAAAATCATATGGCAAGGTGTCCAGGAGAGGTGTGGAGCTTCTGTGCTTTCTCCCAGCACCTCCACAGGTTTGCCAACCCCGAAGCTCTCTAAATTCTCTGAAACCTGTGCTTTTGGGTTTTTACAGAGCCTTAATTCTTAGGCAATATTGACTAAAACCATTGACCTTTGGTGAATAGGTTCCCATAGTCCCTCTTCCCTCCCAGAAGGTCAGGGGTTGGGGCTAAAATTTCCAACCCTTTAATCACAAGACTGGTTCTCCTGGCAACCAGTCACCATCCTGAGGCTATCCTGGAACCCTCAGCTACTAGTCTTCTTATTAGCATATAGTAAAACACTTATTATTTTGGAGAGTCCAAGGATTTTAGGTATTTAATGTCAGATAATGGAGACAAAGACCAAATATATATACTTCTTAATATATCACAAAATCACAAAACCTTAAGCAGTGATGACACTATATGAAAGAATGGCATGAACATTTCACTTTGCTTATTTGGGCTGTTCTGGGGTCAGCTTTTTCTCATTTTGGAGGACTGTCCAATTTTGTGTATTAATATGAGATGCAGTGTTCTGCTTCTCACCATGGTAGTATAAGTTGGACTAACTTTTAGTTCTCTGCCCACTGATGACCAAAGTTTTGGGAATGTGACTTGGGCTCAGCCAATCAGTTGCTCCCACAAAAAACTTTAATCTGGAGTTAGAGGCACAAAGAAGAAGGGTTAGGGCTCATTTATAACAAATTTGTTGTGTTCAGTGAGAGCAGCACCAGGACCATAGTGTGAGATTTCTACCGTGGTAGGGGCAGAGTCCTAACCAGACTGTTTAATACTTATTTCCTGACCTACTTTTAATTTTTTACCTCTTTTCAAAGTCTGATCCTATAGTTTGTCATTAATTCTCAAATTCTTAACATTATTCTCATAAAAACCCTTTGCTGCCTCATCTAGCTATAGTTGACTTCTTAACAATCATGATTCATAAAGAAGACGTATAGAATGAAAAAAGAAATAGGAGGAGAAATCAGAAAAAAAAACATTTGATAGTTACAGATAATACAAAGAACCTCATATTTGATGGTTATTATCAGTCTGAGCCTTTTACATTTTCCAGTAAGAATCTTTTACTTTTAACCTAACAATTGTGAATTGCCGTACTTCCTTCAAACAAAACAGCTTCACATGCAAAGAAACAAGCAATGATAGTCTTGGAATTTTCCAAGCTGGTTTGATGAAAAAGTACAATTGGCACTACTGATTTTACTGCTTAGGAATGGATTAATCTCTTTATAAGTTTGCTTTCACTACCCATGCATATATTGACAAAAGTGGGCATTTTATTCAGTTTAATAAGGAATTTTATATGTGCTTGTGTGTGTATATAAGTACAAAAAGGCTTGCTTAATGTATTTATATTTTTCCAATTCTGAAAGACCTTTATTGGCTATAAATATTGATTAAAGTGATATTTTTTCTCAGAAAAAAATTGCTTAACTATACCCATAAAATGGCAATTTGACGGAGTGTATGGATCTTCTGCAAATATTGCTACACAGGATTAATTTTAAAACGTAATCCAGCTCATATATCATTAAAACTTTTTCTTCAATAGTAAAAAGTTCCCATTTTCAATTACAAAGATCAAAACACATAATTTTCATATTGTTTTAAATGGAGATGAAAGATTTCCTAGATAAAATATAAAGAATACAAAATTGGAATATGAATTACTTCATGTTTATGAAAGCATCAAAACATAATATGAATTTTCTAGTTTAGTAGATCATGTTGAGTGTTTTTCCCATAAATAAACTTTTGGGTTATTTAATACAAGTATATGAACATCTAATCATTCCTTTATTCACTTCTGCCAGTTTTATTTTGTGCCTTCCATGTGGCAGTAACTGCATTAAGTATAGAATGATACATATATAGAGATTTTTCCAGTGAAGGGCTCAAGGTTTGAGTTGATGGTAGAAATTGACTCAGTTATAAATAGTTATAAGGCAAAATAGAGAATGAATGTATAGTCAGAAAATTTTAAAAAATAGAGTAAGAAACTGTAATATAAAACTTAAATGGTTAAATGGATTTTATTAGTCCATAAAGTCAAGGATTTGTCTATTTAGAAAAGGAGCAGGCTATACCATTTATCAATATTTTCCTACTTTAATTTCAAAATAATTCACATTTATTAGAGTGGATATAATATATTCGCACAAAGGAAACTTAACATGAGGAGAACTCCTTAAGAATTATAAAGTATTATTCAATCACAAACCCAAATCACCTAAAAGGTAAAGTGCAGAGAAAGCAAAAGGCAGGTGACCTAGAAGGTAATAATACTTAAGGGAAGTATTCTGTCAATTTCTAGGTGCCCTTGAATGCTCACACTCTTATGTTTTTGCCGTGAGCAATAAGCTGGAGACTCTATTTTTTGTTCTTTCTATCAAAACAAGACTGATTTTCTATGTTATAATTCCCATTGCATTAGAATTTCATTACTTGAGTTATAGTAGTTAAGCAAGACTTTTAATTATAGCATAAAATGCTCTAGTTACAATAGTTTAGGGAATATATTAATCACTCACTGACTTCCACATATTTAAATGTCTTGTGCTCCACACACAATTCTAAAAAGAGAAAAGAGGTTCTTTTAACATTTCTGAACTGAGTTACATAAATAAGGTGATTTTAAGAGCAGTATCTGTTTATATCAAGCATCAAACATATTGGTGGTGACAAGTTATATGAATGTATTTAGAATAAAGGTTAAATGCCAATTTCATTTTTCAGATTTAATAAGTAGATTTCAAGAATAAAAAATCATTTCTGAATGAAGCCACATATTTTAAAAGTCTACTTAATATCTCCACTGAGAGTCTATATTTAAGTGGAGAACTAAATACTTAGATTTCATAATAAACAATGCTTTACATTTGATTCTTAATTCTAATATAGTTAAAATTAAATGTAATATAAAAGTTGTGTAAATATTTTTAAGTTTACATAGTGAGGCAAGTGAAATTGAGTACTGTGTATGCGTGTAAATGTACATGTGTGTTTTGGTAGCTGTTTATTTTTTTGTTTTTCTTCAAAATCAATAGACAAATATCAAAGCTTTCAGATTCATTGATGTGATAACATTTGATATTTCACTTCAATATGTAAATAATTTGCAAATTTATAAGTGTGCTTTATTCAAGGGTTTTCTGATTTTTAAAAAAATCTTGCTGGGTCACAAATATTGCCAGGCTTTGTCACAATTTTTTGTTTGTTTTGTTTTTTGTTTTTGAGACAGAGTCTCGCTCTGTTGCCAGACTGAAGTGCAGTGGCATGATCTCGGCTCACTGTAACCTCTGCCTCCTGGGTTCAAGCGATTCTCCTGCCTCAGCCACCCAAGTAGCTGGGACTATAGGCCCAGCTAATTTTTGTATTTTTAGTAGAGATGGGGTTTCACCATGGTGGCCGGGATGGTTTCAATTTCTTGACCTCATGATTCACCCGCCTTGACCTCCCAAAGTGCTGGGATTACAGGTGTGAATCAACAAGCCTGGCCTGTCACAAGTTTTCAGTGTTCTATTTTAATACAGAAATTAGATAAATCCCAAGAGAAAGGCATTTCATATGTGGTAGAGTTGTCGGAAGAAATGAGAGTCTTATAAATAACTTTAAAAATTGTAAAGAAATAAAGACAAAACAGTCCTATGCAGTTTGACTTAAATATATATTCTCAATAATAGCTACTTTTGTGAAAACCAGAATACTGAAACATGTAGATATGGATCTTCATTACTGACTGACATAATATATTGTTATTATTACTATTTAATTGTATCAGCCAACTAATATTGAGTGCTTTGTGTATCCTGAGCACTATACTGAACACGTACCAGTATTACCTGATATAATCATATTAATATTTATTATTTCACTTCTCATATGAAAAAATCGAAGCACAGATTAAGACACTCCGAAATCATACCTCCATTGATTATCAGGACCAGGATTTGAATTGACGCACTCTGATACAGAGAAACTTTTGTTTCCATGAAGCTTATGTTGGGGAAAAATAATCCAAATGCCTATACTCAATTGTATAAATATAGGTTGTTGTAGATGCTTCTGGCTGATTCAACAGAAAAGAAATTTATTCAAAGGATATCACACAGTTTTCATAACTGTTAAGAATACAGAGGAAACAGGGCACCAGGATAAGTACAGACCAAAGTCCAAAACCACTGCCAAAGTTGCAGCAAGGAGAACAGCACAAATTTGCTTGCTGTCACCCTCCACTAGATGCTTGTGTTTGGAGCCTTGAACTTGACTTACACTGCCACTGACATCAGCACTAGTGCTCTCTGTGTACTAGGAAGTGGACCTTGTGACTGTTGCTGAACTCAAAGGTCAGATGTCTCTGCTGTGAAATAGATACCTAATACAGAACCTGCTTCCTCATTCATTCTCTTCCAAATGATATGCTTGTAGTGTGGCTAGAGTTTCTGTTTCTCCTTGGTCCAGGCAGAATTTATGAAGCTTGCTATTTATCGCCTTAAAAATTAGAAGAATATTCATAAGGTATTAGATTGCCATAAGGTTGAACAAATCAACATCCAACTTCAAGGATTCAACATTGTTTTGTTTTCTTTGGGGATACCTCTGCAACAGTTCAAATCTTATTTCTATCCTTGGATGACCAGGTTTATAAATATTGCAGATTCTCCACTGACTGCTTGATCTTATCTTCTATATTTATGTATACTACTTAGCATATAATAAAAGATTATGTTACAGAATCTCAAAATTAGTAATTATGAATTGAGATGGTGTTTTACAGTACACTAACATCTAGTGACTTGATTATTCCAGGGAAAATATTTAGAGACATTAAATGATATTTCTATCCTTTAGACATATACATTTTTTAGCTTACAGCCTGCTTTAGGCAAGCAACAGACTCTCAGGATCTGCTCCTACCAGGGTCTGAACATTTCCTCCCAGTTTTTAAAGAAACAAGTTCAAATAACATTGTAACCTCCAGGGGAAAGTTCAAGCTCTTTTACAGTATTGTTTAAATAGTAGAGCTGAGGAAACTAAAGACAGAGAAGTTAAATGCCTTGGCACTTAGTCAAGATTTACAATAAACTCCTCTCTACTTAGGACCCACTAACAGGGGCTGCATTTGCACCAAAACCATGAAGGTGGCCCTAGTCACCACTGAGAAGTAATACAAGCACCGAGGGAACGACTTCAACAGGAACAAGTAAGTGTGGAAGGAGATCCTAGCAGGAAGCTCCACAAGAAAATAGCATGCTACATCTTGCATTGGATGAAGCAGGTTCAGAGAGACCTAGTGACAGCTAGCTCCGTCAAGGTGCAGACAGAGAGATCATTGAAGTAGATTTTCATGCAAAAAAAAAAAAAAAAAAATGT
>NW_026652276.1:49486214-49504503 GCF_009828535.3 Hylobates moloch | reverse complement strand
TTAAAAAGTTGAGAGGGAAATCACAGAGAAAATTTTACAAGCTAATGCTGCCTACGATACTATTTTCTTTTTTTTTTTTTTTTGATAATAGATTTAATATATTGCAGGTTTGAACAATGGATTATTTTGAGTATGATTCTAAAAGTATGTAATAATCAAATAAACTTTAAGGTATTTTTAAAGTGGAGGTTATTAAAGAAAATTTACGTACTAAGGGACATATATTTCTGGATGCTCTACTGATTATTATTTCTTTTTTTTTTTTTCTTTTTTATTATACTTTAGGGTTTTAGGGTACATGTGCACAATGTGACAATGTGCAGGTTTGTTACATATGTATCCATGTGCCATGTTGATTTCCTGCACCCATTAACTCGTCCTTTAGCATTAGGTGTATCTCCTAATGCTGTCCCTCCCCCCTCCCCCCACCCCACAACAGTCCCCGGAGTGTGATGTTCCCCTTCCTGTGTCCATGAGTTCTCATTGTTCAATTCCCACCTATGAGTGAGAACATGCGGTGTTTGGTTTTTTGTCCTTGCGATAGTTTACTGAGAATGATGTTTTCCAGTTTCATCCATGTCCCTACAAAGGACACGAACTCATCATTTTTTATGGCTGCATAGTATTCCATGGTGTATATGTGCCACATTTTCTTAATCCAGTCTATCGTTGTTGGACATTTGGGTTGGTTCCAACTCTTTGCTATTGTGAATAGTGCCGCAATAAACATACGTGTGCATGTGTCTTTATAGCAGCATGATTTATAGTCCTTTGGGTATATACCCAGTAATGGGATGGCTGGGTCAAATGGTATTTCTAGTTCGAGATCCCTGAGGAATCGCCACACTGACCTCCACAATGGTTGAACTAGTTTACAGTCCCACCAACAGTGTAAAAGTGTTCCTATTTCTCCACATCCTCTCCAGCACCTGTTGTTTCCTGACTTTTTAATGATGGCCATTCTAACTGGTGTGAGATGGTATCTCATTGTGGTTTTGATTTGCATTTCTCTGATAGCCAGTGATGATGAGTATTTTTCCATGTGTTTTTTGGCTACATAAATGTCTTCTTTTGAGAAGTGTCTGTTCATGTCCTTTGCCTACTTTTTGATGGGGTTGTTTGTTTTTTTCTTGTAAATTTGTTTGAGTTCATTAAACTTCTTGATGGCAATTAGGAGAGAACCTAATGATATAGACAATTGGTAATTTTAAATGTTTTCCCCTTATGAGTAGAGGAATGACACTTTGTCCTTCTAAGCTTGAGGTATCAATTTTTTGGAAACACCTTCTAAGGTGGCTTCCTAGAATTTGTATCTTTGTTTCGTTTCATCTCCTCCCCTTGAGTGTGGGTCAGGCTTACTGACTTATAGTGAATGGAATGTCACTGAGATGATATATCACTTCTGAAATAAGATTATGAAAAGACTGGCTTCCATCTGGGAATTTTCTCTCATTCACTATGAACTGAGCCAGCTCATGTTGAGAGTTTTCTGATGGAGAAACACACATGATGAGGAAGAGTCAGAGAGAAACTAAGGCCTTTAGTTCAACAACATGGGTAAACGCAGAAGAGGATCCTCCCTCATCTGAGCCTCTGGATGAGAACACAGTCCAGGTTAACTCTGTGACCATGATCTCATGAGAAACTTTGAACATAGGCACACAACTAAGTCATGCCCCAGATTCATGATCCGTAGAAACTATTGTAGTCTTTCTGGTTGCAACACGACTATTCCACTTTCAGACATCACATCCAAAATTCAGAGAAAAAGAGGAGATTGGACAAAGTACCGAGTATGCCTACCTACTAAATATTTTCTTTACTTAGATGGAAGAAAAGACATACAGATATTTATAAGCAACCAAGAATGTCTGCCACTTCACTCATGTAGTATTCTTAGAGAAAAATACTTTTAAAAAATGTGGAAGCTATTGACATGTTAGTCAAAATTAAAGATATAATTACAGTTGAAACTATTAAAAAACAAAGGTATGATCTCTGTAATCCAAGAGAACAGAGGAGTTATAAAACAGACAAGAATTGGTATTATTTATAGTCAATAGAAGACTGAAAATGTAGCTAAAAATTAAATACATAAGATTGTTCTCTTAATTAAAATGCACTAAATTTGGGGCTTTGTAAACAGGACATTTTATTTATTATAGATCATTGAAAATCACTTTAAAAAGAAATTGTGCACTGGGCAAATCAAAACCTCAATATATTATAAATAACAATGGCAATTTTTTCTATAATGCTGTAAGCTATATTTTGATAATAAAATGCTAAATGTGAAGTCAACTTGAAAAATTATAATAGCTAGAATGATGATAAAATTACATTTAGAGTTTTATGAGGATGTTAATAAAATAAAATATGTAAAATGTAAAATTTGATGCTAAAATGTTTAAATTCACAAAGTCAAACACTAACAAAATTTAACATAGAATTATTAATATATTTGAATAAATCAGTTATAAAGAAAAATTAGAATATGTTATAATTCTTATATGAAGATAGTAAATCTCCAGAGTAGTTTCATGAGCAAGTTACATCTGGGCCTTGACGAGTTGAAACAAACAAACAAACAAAAATTTCATCCTTCTAAAGTATTTTAATAAAGACATTTTATATTAATTTTATGAAGCTACAATAAAACTGCCAGAAGAAACTATAAAAAAACTGCAGAGGAAAAAGAAACTTCAGACTAATCTTACATGTATAGAAGTAACAATCATGAAACAAATACCAGCAAATAAACTGAAGCACTATGTTAAAATAATTATATTCATCTCAGAGGATACTTTTAGGATGATTACAAAGTCATCACCGTTTTAGGAAATGCTATACTATATGAAATTATATATGAAGAAAACAGCTTTATATATTCCAAAGAGATATTCAATAAAATTATATATCCATTCTTGAGTTTTAAGTCATGCCATTATACTATGAACAGCATAGAAATTGTCCATCTCAAATCAAAGATGAGCATAATGTTTAATGTTTAAACATGAGAGACATTCTCATTAAAAGCAGGAAAATGATACTTATAGTGAAATTTAATTTAGTATATTGATGTACTAATAAAATTAAGGAGAAAGTTTAATAGATTTACTTGATCTGCTGGATATAAAGTGTTTTAAAGTTAACTTCTCTGCCTTATATTAATAAGAATTAAAACACGCATGTGTTATCAATGGAATGGTCCATATCTTTAGTGATGAGTCTCCCACCTATCTGCTTCCATTTTATCAAATTATCAGACATATTTGATTTTGGTCCATTTTCTCAGAAATTTGCTTAACTAATTCAGTTTATCTATTAATGCCTTAGGCGTGTTGATTTGCCCATAGAATGTTTGATTTTCAGCAATGATTCTCTCTCTCTCTCCATATATATGTGTATATATATATATATATTCATATATACATATATATACACATATATATATTTAAGGTAAAATAACAATGTCAGAAAAACATAGGGTAGAGTAGGCTTTTGGTGCTCCATAATTTACCTTAAATACTAACTATTCTTAACTGTGCTAGGCACCTTGCAAAATTAGACAGACATGACAGAGATCCCAGAGTAATAGCTTTTCCTGAATCATTTATGCCTAGAGAAAATCTTCTGGATCTAGTGCTAGGCAAAGATTTCTTAGACTCGACTCCAAAATTACAGTCCATATACATAAAAATTAGTAAGTTGGTCCTCATTAAAATTTTTAAAAATTATTCTGAGAAACTTCATTCTAAAGGATGAAATGGCAATCTACAGACTGAGATAAAATATTTGCAAACCATACTCTCTGAGAAAGGACTCCTATCAAGAATATATAAAGAACTCTCCAAAGTTAACAGTAAAAAAAAATCAAATTAGAAAATAGGCAAAAAACATGAACAGACTTTTTTTTCAAAGAAGATATATAGATAGCAAATCAGTGCATGAAAAGATATTCAATATCATTAACTATTAGGGCAATGAAAATAAAAATCACAATGAACTATCACTACACTCCTATCAAAATAGCTAAAATAAAATATAATAACACCACCAAATGTTGTTGGGATGTGGAGAAATTGGAATACTCAAATATTGGTGAGAGGAATGTAAAATAATAAGGGAACTCTAGAAACAACTTGAATACATTCTTAAAGGTTACCTGATTTTATGCCTCTATATAATTGTTTTCAAGCTATTTATTTACTACTCTGTAAGTTATAGATAACAGCAATCCAAGTAATTTTCATTTGTAGTCACAGAAATAACTTTTGTTCAATGGGAAAACAATGGATTCCTGCTACCCTACCCTCATGAAAAAAATCCAGTTTTGCATTTATTTATAAATTTTTGACCCATATAGGTCCATGATTTTTAAAATTTTCCTGTGAATTGGTTGTAACATCTTATTGATTCTCTCAGTAATCAAATAAAATTCTGTGTTTATATATTGGTAGTGATATTTTACCTACTTGTTGGAAATTATCCTTTAAAAAGTATAAATAACATTTTACTGCATAAATAACTAAACTCTTGTAATTACAAATTACATTAGGCTTGTTTTGTGATGTCATATTCAATTATCAGTTTTGTGAAAGACAAATAAAACAACCTGACAATACCAGATATTAGACAGATATGGATTAAAGTTCACATATATACTTTGCTAAATGTAAAATGGCACAAGCCCTTAAAAAACTGGCAGTATCTTATCAAAACAAACACACCCTACCTATCTGGTGACTGAGCAATGTCATTTCTAAGGGTTTATCCAGTGGAAATGAGGACATATGAAAAGATATACAAAACTGTTCAGAGCTACTTTATTCTTAATGGCAAAAAGCTGGAGCACTCCAGATGTCCACCATTAGGAGATTGGATACACTGTGACATATTGATCCACTGGAATTCTACTCATGGATAAAAAGGAGAGGTCTGCTTACACACACACACACACACACACACACACACAAAATGGATCTGAAATCACTATGCAGAATAAAAAAAGCCAGACACAAGGGGATACATTGTTTCAGTTACATCAAGTTCTAGATTAGAACTTGACTGCAATGTAACATTCAGCCTGGACTGGTGTGTATCACTAGGAGAAATACCGGACTCCAACTTCTGGATTGAGAAATTGTTTCACAATGTGAAAAAAATGTATTTCTTTTCTTAGGCCTGACTCATGTGGAGCATTCAAACAATGATTTGATTTGCTCACCCTTGATGTTCACAGTCTGTGTTTTGAAAAGGAAATTTTAAAATCTCTAGTATATGATAGATTTCGCTACCTATAACAAGGCTCTTTAAAGTAGTACTGTGTGTTGTGATTTCTAAACTGGGAAAAAGTAGAGGAAGGCACAATTTTCTTTTGCATCCCAATTGCTCTTGGATTTTGAACTTTATGGTATTGAAGGGCAAATCAGAATGCATCTGGGATTATACTGAAGTGATTCTGATTTCTAGAGTGATAAAACCATTAAGCTTTAAGTTTTTCTGGCTTTGAAGATGGAGGCAACAAAATAAACATTTAAAACCTGTTCCTTTTCCATGGTAAACTCTGAAATAAACCCCCACAAAATAAAATGTCCTATACCCAAAGTGGAGAAAGCCTCAAACTAATAAGAACACAAAGTTCAAAATATGTTGGCCAGAAAAATATACAATCTGGAAAAAAAAAACTGAAAGGATTAACCAGTAAGCAAACACTCATCCTGCCCCAAATAAGCACCATATAGTATTGTAGGTTAATCCAGAGAGAAATCTGAAGGAAGCTAATAAAATGATCTCCTAATTAGCAAGAAGCAGGTTGAAAACTCTTTACCACTTTGGGCCCTTCCTTTATCACAACAGAAAAGAAGGTATTAGGGGAAATAGTTTCAGAAAATATTTGGCTACATTGTCCCCTCTTCTCCCTTGCTCTATGCCTGAACCACAACTTTCTAAACTAGGAAAGATAAGAACTTTAAGGAAGTCAAATTTTCAGCTATGAAATAGCAGTAATGATGAGATGAAAATGCATGGCAAAGTAAAAAATAAACATGTCACTATGCTTCAGGGGGTCAGTCTTATCTAATTTACCAAAAATGTAGCTGGCTCCTATGAATGCAGTGGGATGAAACAAAAGGGCTACCTCACAAAGGTGATAACAGGTATTAATACTTAAAAAGTTGAGAGGGAAATCACAGAGAAAATTTTACAAGCTAATGTTGCCTACGATACTATTTTCTTCCCTACCCCAACCTTAAATAAATGTAGGTCTCTGGCTCGAGTGCTAGAGTGAAATTATAAATGTTCCTCCAAGTTACTAGAGAGGTTACTAAAGGTATAATCACATTAATATGAAAATGAACCCATTTAAATTCAAAAATTCTTTATGAGCTGGTCACAGTGGTTCACACCTGTAACCCCAGCACTTTGGGAAGCTGAGGCAAGAAGATTGCTTTAGTCTAAGAGTCCGAGACCACCTTACCAATCTAGGGAGACCTGGTCTCCACAAAAGATAATTATCCAGACATGGTGGCATGTGTTTGTGGTCCCTGCTATTCCAGAAGCTGAAGTGGGAGGATCACTCTAGCCTGAGAAGTTGAGGTTGCAGTGAACTGTGATTGTGCCATTGCGCTCCAGACTTGGTAATAGCAAGAACCTACCTCAAAACAAAAAAAAAAAAAAAAAAAAAAAAAAATCCTCACAAATACATCTGATTTCAAGGAATTCTATTATCTGGGTAGACATTATTTTTTAAAAATAACCAACAACCAATCAACCACAACAGGGGCTCACTTCAGACTCCTCATCAAATATAGAAACAGAAGAAGGTAGAACATCCAACACCACTGAACTAGAGAAAAAGATATGGTGCTTGGGTTCTGTATCTGATGACATTTAACCATGTGCCAAGGCGACAGAAAAATATTTTCAAAACCTTTCTATTATGCTCTGGTTCATAACATTATCACAGCCTGAATAATGTGCTACTTATATGTTCTTCAAAATTTTTATTTGGAGTTGTAATCCAGCCAAACATCATATGACTCATATGAGACAAATAAGATCTGATAAAAATAAATAAGTGATCCACTAAAACAACCTAGAAGCAATGAAACCCCACTGGCAATGAGCTCACCTAGTGACCACGTCTTGTTTTCTAAATATGGCTCCCCATTAAAAGGATCAGAGATCCTTGGGAATATGGCTGATCGGAAGTAGGGAAAATACAAGTTAAGCATGTTAGATGTAGTAGTTCCAGAAAGTGAGGAAGTACTAAAACATGAAGAACAATAACCTATGGTTATATGAAAAGAACCTAGAAGCCAGCTTGAAGGAGTCCCCTCTGACTAAATGGCTAACTTGTGACAATGAGGGAAAAAAAACTTCAAATAAGTCAAAACTGTTAAATAATTAAAAATAAATAAAGAACTCATAGCAATACCAACTTAAAGGAGAAATAGAAAGCTCTTTTTTCTAGTTAAATGGCAACTATCAATTAAGAAATCATTATTTTGTGAGCCCAGATTTGATAACTGATTCAATAGTGATTCATCAATAAAGCCAAAGATGTTAGGTGTAGGCATCATATATCTACAACTCCGAGGCCTGGGCAATTAGCTGACAGCCCATTTCAGAGTGAGCTCAGGAGCCAGCCAATAGAAGTTACTGTGTTACCAAGCAAAAGCGCTTCCCACCTGATTCACATAGAAGCCAATACTGTGGCACCAGTTTGGGGAAAATAAAGGCTTTATTGTGAGGTTGACTGGCAAACAGACAGGAGGTGAAGCTTAAATCTGACTCTCCATGTTGGCTTTAAAACAGTACATTTATTAGTAAAGGTTTAGGGGGTGGAATTAGCAGATGACTGGTAAAAAGGGGAGGTCTGAAAAGTCTCCTGGCATGTGCAGTTGTCTCTTAATACCTCTTCATATGTAACTCTGGGGGGAATTAGTATGTTATATGTGATGGATATTCAGAGTGTGACATCAGCAAGTTCATTCTGTGCACTCTCCATTTGGTCATATTTGTTCCAATGAATTTCAACTAGTTTTGTTATCTTACAAGTAGAGAAAGTTTCAGAATCTGTCTCTTTTTCTCATCTGCCATCCCATAAACTCAATAATTCCTGATAGTTACTTGTTTCTTTAACCATTTGGGACGTGATTTTACAGCTTCTTAGCTCTGGGCCTGCAAAATAACTAGACGTTCTGTTATCAACAGGGCATGACAAGATAAGACTCATCTGGTGGTTACAGCTGATCTGGGTCAAACCACAGGAGTAGCACCCCTGTCTGTTCCCTCTCCTGGGCTCAGCACTGCTGCTCATTTTCCATAATACAAACAGGTCCCTTTGTCCTGGAAAATGGTACCAATGGTACTCATCAGTACCAAGAAGAGATGAGGCCCCTCAGGGACACCAGAGTGGAAGGTGCAGCATCAGGCTCCCCCAGGTTGAATCCCTGTTTTTCTAGCCTCATCTACCCTAGCAACATTGATCTGTGTCTCCAGCCCATGAATCTTCTTCAAAAATGAGAGCAGAGAGTTCAACAGCTAAGGGCAGTCAGCAAGGGCTATTTAACACTAACAACTTCTGCTCCATTACAAGGCCCGTCCTAGTGGCCGGTCAATAACTCCAGTGAAGAGGCTCTCAGATGCTGCAAACTGCCCAGATTAGTGTTGCCATGGAAGTGATAAAATACTTTAGCAGAAAACAGATGCACGTGGGCACACATACACACACACACACACACACACGTTTGGAATGCCGACTAAAGAAAGCATCCACAAAACTGAACAAAAGATGTACTCAAAAAGTTAAAGAAAGGAAAATGATGTATCTACAAGGGGAATGTACCAACCAAAAGCAGATAGTATGATATCAGTTACCCCAGGAGGAAAGGCAACTTCTGAATTTCATGTGGGTTTTATGGGAAGCAAGGGGTACTCTTTTTAATGTTCAATTCATCGAGGGTCCCAGAGGCAAATTAATGGAGTTGCAGAATCTATGTCTGCAATAGTCTAGTGTCCACATGAGCAAAGGACCTCTGTCAATGTTGCACAAGAATGGCTGCCTCCATCAGAGCAAGTTAGGGCCTTCATCAGGAGAAGCCTGAAGACTCCAGCTCCTACAAACCTGCAGCCCAATCACAAGGTGGTATGGAAGTTATGTGTCTTGTGGTGAAAATAATGGTATAAACTTATTGAACACATAGGATGTGGTGGTAGGAAGACTTCACAATGGGAAAACCAAAAACCAACTTGAAGAAATGGAAGAGCTGACTTAAAGAACACATCTAAAATCCAGGTCAAGAGCAGGTAACTGATATCTTGGAGCTCAAGTGTCAGTAGGTTATGACTGAGAAATTTAGACTAAAGAGGAGAGTCGTGGATGGGGACTCAATTGGTTTTCAAAACATGTAAGATTAAGAATAAATCACTCAAACAGACTAGTGAAACCTTGGAGAGAGACTCAGTGGGTAAAGGCAAAAGAATTTAGAGCATTTTGTGGGCATTTATAATCAAAATGAGTCACAATCACACAGCATATAGAAGGCAAAAAATAATCATCTGAGACCCAAACTATGCCTGGATCTTGAGGTTCTCCAGAAAAGTATGTTTTAACTTTCAACACCTCCTATGGTAAAATGGAGATTGAGTTGTCTCTAAAAAAGCAGGTCCCACACAATAATGACCTAAGGAGACAGTTAACAAAGTAATGGCTTTAATGGACTTGAAGAGATTTTGACAGTTACCTCCAAGAGTCTGGTTCTCTTCTCTCCTTAGCCTCTCTCTCCACCCTCGGTGATAAAGGCCAAGAAATCTTCACCACTGAAATAACCCCATAGTGTAACGCCAGATCTTTGAGGTCTTCGGTGGAGTTGCTCATCTAGAATGTATTCAAGCAACAGGACCACCATCTAGTTCAGGTCTTCTGACAAGTCTTGGGTGGGCTGGCAGAAATGCCCCATTGGCCTTGGCAAGGATGAGCTGTTGGTTGAAAAACAGGTACAGCAACCTTGGCCACTGTTTCCCAGACTCTGTATAGGAAGGGAGAAGTGTTCCTGCACCAAAGTACAGCAGGATGGCGCTGGAGTTTGCAGCCTATCAGAATGGCCATGGATGGAGTCCAGCTGCACGACTGCCAATGTCCCAAACCTGGGTTCTGGGGTCCAGTTTACAGGGTCCAGCATTTGGCCTTCTAAGACAGCCCCTCAGCTGCTGCCCCCAGCTGCAGGTTTCCAATCTCCATGCAGGCATGGCTCCTGCACCTCTCTCACAGGGCTTTGGACTTGGGGAGAAGCCGCAGGCCTGCCTGGTCATCTTGCTGTTTCACATCCAACTGAAGTGAGTTGAAGGACAGTTCATGGCAGTTCACTGTTTAAACAGTCAAACAGTCCTTTCTTAATGGTGGTTTTAAGCTGCAAAACCAAGCAAGTGCCAGCACAAGGAACCAAGGGAAGCTCATGGTCATCAAGAGGCCCCCTGTTGTCCTGCTGGAGGCTGAGGATGGAAAAATGAGGGTCTATGCTTTCATGACACCTTCTGAAGGCTGCTATGTTCACTCCCCTAGTAGTTGTGCATGCATCTGGTAGACTTCTTCTAGGAGGAATTATAACCAAAATAACAATGTATTTGTTTTTAATAGCTCTTTAAGTTTTACTTCGGCATGGTAAGGTTTGAGTGTTTACAATGTTTTTAAACAAAATGCAGATCCAAAGTCTTGAATGAATTGTTTCCTTTTAAGCCTACTACTCAATAAATTATATATAAGTTTACAATGTAGTGGATTTATTATTATTGGTAGCGGTATTTAAATATAGTGTTTTAGTACAAATTTAAACCATCATGAAAATAAAAGTAATCACATTAAAACAAACATGGAGGGAAGACTGTTGGAAATCAAGATATCTGCATGAGCTAAAATAGCACCCCACAGATAACAGGCCAATTGCAAAAGGGAAAGAACATAACTTAACAATGGAGAGATCTGTCAATCATCACCTTCATTAAGTGATAAAACTAGCATCACTGACTTTGGAATATCATGACAAGTAACTCCTCAAATGATGCAATATGAAGAACATAGTACCTTTTATTATGTATTATGGCCAAAAATATTTAACATGAATCCAATCAAGCATAATCTTATTTTCCAGTTTACATTGAACTAAAAGTAGAGATCCTAGTAAAAAACAATAAAAACAACACCTATTAGGAGGAAATAGAAATGGAGAAATAAATTAGGAATGTAGGACCTTCTACAACCTTAAGCTTGGTCCTCAGACCTATAATATCACCTGGAAGCTTGTTAGAATTGTACACTTTCATACCCCAAGCTAGACTTACTCAATAGGAATCTGCTTTTCAGCTGACTCTTAGTTAATTCATGAGCACACTAAAATTTTAGCAGCACCAATCTACAAAGTAACTGACCAGGACACTTCTAAAGTTAGTCTAAATAAAAAGGTGGAGAGACACTTTAACATAAATGATATTCAAGAGATGCAAAATCAAATTTAGTATTGGAAACCTAATTCAATCCTGGTTCCAAAAAAAGTTGGAAAGTTATAGCATATATTATGGAAACAAATTGAGGCATTTTGACCATAGACTGATTTCAATGGTATTACAGAACATTTAATCTTTGCTGTGCTACAGTTATTGTGTTTATTTGGAGATGCATATTGAGGTATTTAAGGGTGAATTGCCATAACACATGCAACTTACTTTCTTTTTTTTTTTTATTCCTTTCTCTATTTATTTTCTTTCCATGTCATGAATGAACACCAGCCCAAAGAGGTTCATTTTAACACTCACACCCTCTCATATGTACCGTCGTTTTCTTCAGACTGCTCATGTTTGGCTTTTTCCTTGTGAGATAAGAACATCTCTTTTGGATGTCCAATGTTATTGGCTTTGCTACCAAGGTGATTTCTATTTCAAAGGTCTTTTGTTTTAGTTCTTTTATTTTTTATTATTCTTTAGGTTTTAGGGTATATGTGCACAATGTGCAGGTTTCTTACATATGTATCCATGTGCCATGTTGGTTTGCTGCACCCATTAACTTGTCATTTAGCGTTAGGTATATCTCCTAATGCTGTCCCTCCCCCTCCACACCAACCCACAACAGTCCTCAGAGTGTGATGTTCCCCTTCCTGTGTCCAAGAGTTCTCATTGTTCAATTCCCACCTATGAGTGAGAACATGCGGTGTTTGGTTTTTTGTCCTTGCGATAGTTTACTGAGAATGATGTTTTCCAGTTTCATCCATGTCCCTACAAAGCACATGAACTCATCATTTTTTATGGCTGCATAGTATTCCATGGTGTATGTGTGCCACATTTTCTTAATCCAGTCAATTGTTGTTGGACATTTGGGTTAGTTCCAAGTCTTTGCTATTGTGAATAGTGCTGCAACAAACACACGTGTGCATGTGTCTTTATAGCAGAATGATTTATAGTCCTTTGGGTATATACCCAGTAATGGGATGGCTGGGTCAAATGGTATTTCTAGTTCTAGATCCCTGAGGAATCGCCACACTGATTTCCACAATGGTTGAACTACTTTACAGTCCCACCAACAGTGTAAAAGTGTTCCTATTTCTCCACATCCTCTCCAGCACCTGTTGTTTCCTGATTTTTTAATGATGGCCATTCTAACTGGTGTGAGATGGTATCTCATTGTGGTTTTGATTTGCATTTCTCTGATGGCCAGTGATGACAAGCATTTTTTCACGTGTTTTTTGACTACATAAATGTCTTCTTTTGAGAAGTGTCTGTTCATGTCCTTCGCCCACTTTTTGATGGGGTTGTTTTTTTCTTGTAAATTTGTTTGAGTTCATTGTAGATTCTGGATATTAGCCCTTTGTCAGATGAGTAGGTTGCAAAAATTTTCTCCCAATCTGTAGGTTGCCTGTTCACTCTGATGGTAGTTTCTTTTGCTGTGCAGAAGCTCTTTAGTTTAATTAGATCCCATTTGTCAATTTTGGCTTTTGTTGCCATTGCCTTTGGTGTTTTAGACATGAAGTCCTTGCCCACGCCTATGTCCTGAATGGTATTGCCTAGGCTTTCTTCTAGGGTTTTTATGGTTTTAGGTCTAACATGTAAGTCTCTAATTCATCTTGAATTAATTTTTGTATAAGGTGTAAGGAAGGGATCCAGTTTCAGCTTTCTACATATGGCTAGCCAGTTGCCCCAGCACCATTTATTAAATAGGGAATCCTTTCCCCATTGCTTGTTTTTGTCAGGTTTGTCAAAGATCAGATAGTTGTAGATATGCAGCATTATTTCTGAGGGCTCTGTTCTGTTGGATTGATCTATGTCTCTGTTGTGGTACCAGTACTATGCTGTTTTGGTTACTGTAGCCTTGTAATATAGTTTGAAGTCAGGTAGGGTGATGCCTCCAGCTTTGTTCTTTTGGCTTAGGATTGACTTGGTGATGCAGGCTCTTTTTTGGTTCCATATGAACTTTAAAGTAGTTTTTTCCAATTCTGTGAAGAAAGTCATTGGTAGCTTGATGGGGATGGCATTGAATCTATCAATTACCTTGGGCAGTATGGCCATTTTCACGATATTGATTCTTCCAACCCATGAGCATGGAATGTTCTTCCATTTGTTTCTATCCTCTTTTATTTCATTGAGCAGTGGTTTGTAGTTCTCCTTGAAGAAGTCCTTCAAATCTCTTGTAAGTTGGATTCCTAGGTATTTTATTCTCTTTGAAGAAATTGTGAATGGGAGTTCACTCACGATTTGGTTCTCTTTTTGTCTGTGATTGGTGTACAAGAATGCTTGTGATTTTAGTACATTGATTTTGTATCCTGAGACTTTGCTGAAGTTGCTAATCAGCTTAAGGAGATTTTGGGCTGAGACAATGGAGTTTTCTAGATATACAATCATGTCACCTGCAAACAGGGACAATTTGACTTCCTCTTTTCCTAATTGAATACCCTTTATTTCCTTCTCCTGCCTGATTGCCCTGGCCAGAACTTCCAGCACTATGTTGAATAGGAGTGGTGAGAGAGGGCATCCCTGTCTTGTACCAGTTTTCAAAGGGAATGCTTCCAGTTTTTGCCCATTTAGTATGATATTGGCTGTGGGTTTGTCATAGAGAGCTCTTATTATTTTGAGATACGTCCCATCAATACCTAATTTATTGAGAGTTTTTAGCATGAAGGTTGTTGAATTTTGTCAAAGGCCTTTTCTGCATCTATTGAGATAATCATGTGGTTATTGTCTTTGGTTCTGTTTATATGCTGGATTACATTTATTGATTTGCGTATGTTGAACCAGCCTTGCATCCCAGGGATGAAGCCCACTTGATCATGGTGTATAAGCTTTTTGATGTGCTGCTGGATTCAGTTTGCCAGCATTTTATTGAGGATTTTTGCATCAATGTTCATCAAGGATATTGGTCTGAAATTCTCTTTTTTGGTTATGTCTCTGCCAGGCTTTGGTATCAGGACGATGCTGGCTTCATAAAATGTGTTAGGGAGGATTCCCTCTTTTTCTATGGATTGGAATAGTTTCAGAACGAATGGTACCAGTTCCTCCTTGTACCTCTGGTAGAATTCGGCTGTGAATCCATCAGGTCCTTGACTCTTTTTGATTGGTAAGCTATTGATTATTGCCACAATTTCAGAGCCTGTTATTGGTCTATTCAGAGATTCAACTTCTTCCTGGTTTAGTCTTGGGAGGGTGTATTTGTCAAGGAATTTATCCATTTCTTCTAGATTTTCTAGTTTATTTGCATAGAGGTGTTTGTAGTATTCTCTGATGGTAGATTGTATTTCTGTGGGATCGGTGGTGATATCCCCTTTTTCGTTTTTTATTGCATCTATTTGATTCTTCTCTCTTTTCTTCTTTATTAGTCTTGCTAGCGGTCCATCAATTTTGTTGATCTTTTCAAAAAACCAGCTCCTGGATTCATTAATTTTTTGAAGGGTTTTTTGTGTCTCTATTTCCTTCAGTTCTGCTCTGATTTTAGTTATTTCTAGCCTTCTGCTAGCTTTTGAATGTGTTTGCTCTTGCTTTTCTAGTTCTTTTAATTGTGATGTTAGGGTGTCAATTTTGGATCTTTCCTGCTTTCTCTTGTGGGCATTTAGTGCTATAAATTTCCCTCTACACACTGCTTTGAATGTGTCCCAGAGATTCTGGTATGTTGTGTCTTTGTTCTCATTGGTTTCAAAGAACATCTTTATTTCTGCCTTCATTTCATTATGTACCCAATAGTCATTCAGGAGCAGGTTGTTCAGTTTCCATGTAGTTGAGCGGTTTTGAGTGAGTTTCTTAATCCTGAGTTCTAGTTTGATTGCACTGTGGTCTGAGAGACAGTTTGTTATAATTTCTGTTGTTTTACATTTGCTGAGGAGAGCTTTACTTCCAACTATGTGGTCAATTTTGGAATAGGTGTGGTGTGGTGCTGAAAAAAATGTATATTCTGTTGACTTGGGGTGGAGAGTTCTGTAGATGTCTATTAGGTCTGCTTGGTGCAGAGCTGAGTTCAATTCCTGGATATCCTTGTTAACTTTCTGTCTCGTTGATCTGTCTAATGCTGACAGTGGGGTGTTAAAATCTCCCATTATTATTGTGTGGGAGTTTAAGTCCCTTTGTAGGTCACTGAGGACTTGCTTTATGAATCTGGGTGCTCCTGTGTTGGGTGCATATTTATTTAGGATAGTTAGCTCTTCTTGTTGAATTGATCCCTTTACCATTATGTAATGGCCTTCTTTGTCTCTTTTGATCTTTGTTGGTTTAAAGTCTATTTTATCAGAGACTAGGATTGCAACCCCTGCCTTTTTTTGTTTTCCAGTTGCTTGATAGATCTTCCTCCATCCCTTTATTTTGAGTCTATGTGTGTCTCTGCACGTGAGATGGGTTTCCTGAATACAGCACACTGATGGGTCCTGACTCCTTATCCAGTTTGCCAGTCTGTGTCTTTTGATTGGAGCATTTAGCCCATTTACATTTAACGTTAATATTGTTATGTGTGAATCTGATCCTGTCATTATGATGTTAGTTGGTTATTTTGCTCGTTAGTTGCTATAGTTTCTTCCTAGCCTCGATGGTCTTTACAATTTGGCATGTTTTTGCAGTGGCTGGAACCGGTTGTTCCTTTCCATGTTTAGTGCTTCCTTCAGGAGCTCTTTTAGGGCAGGCCTGGTGGTGACAAAATCACTCAGCGTTTGCTTGTCTGTAAAGTATTTTATTTCTCCTTCACTTATGAAGCTTAGTTTGGCGGGATAGGAAATTCTGGGTTGAAAATTCTTTTCTTTAAGAATGTTGAATATCGGCCCCCACTCTCTTCTGGCTTGTAGAGTTTCTGCTGAGAGATCAGCTGTTAGTCTGATGGGCTTCCCTTTGTGGGTAACCCGACCTTTCTCTCTGGCTGCCCTTAACATTTTTTCCTTCATTTCAACTTTGGTGAATCTGACAATTATGTGTCTTGGAGTTGCCCTTCTCGAGGAGTATCTTTGTGGCGTTCTCTGTATTTCCTGAATCTGAATGCTGGCCTGCCTTGCTAGATTGGGGAAGTTCTCCTGGATAATATCTTGCAGAGTGTTTTCCAACTTGGTTCCATTCTCCCCATCATTTTCAGGTACACCAATCAGACGTAGGTTTGGTCTTTTCACATAGTCCCAAATTTCTTGGAGGCTTTGTTCATTTCTTTTTATTCTTTTTTCTCTAAACTTCCCTTCTCTCTTCATTTCATTCATTTCATCTTCCATCAGGGATACCCTTTCTTCCAGTTGATCGCATCTGCTACTGAGGCTTCTGCAATCTTCGCGTAGTTCTCGAAACTTGGCTTTCAGCTCCATCAGCTCCTTTAAGCCCTTCTCTCCATTGGTTATTCTAGTTATCCATCCTTCTAATTTTTTTTCAAAGTTTTTAACTTCTTTGCTATTGTTTTGAATTTCCTCTCGTAGCTCAGAGTAGTTTGATCGTCTGAAGCCTTCTTCTCTCAACTCATCAAAGTCATCCTCCATCCAGCTTTGTTCCGTTGCTGGTGAGGAACTGCGTTCCTTTGGAGGAGGAGAGGTGCTCTGTTGTTTAGAGTTTCCAGTTTTTCTGCTCTGTTTTTTCCCCATCTTTGTGGTTTTATCTACTTTTTGTCTTTGGTGATGGTGATGTACAGATGGGTTTTTGGTGTTGAAGTCCTTTCTGTTTGTTAGTTTTCCTTCTACCAGACAGGACCCTCAGCTGCAGGTCTGTTGGAGTTTACTAGAGGTCCACTCCAGACCCTGTTTGGCTGGGTGTCAGCAGCGGTGGCTGCAGAACAGCGGATTTTCGTGAGACCACAAATTCAGCTGTCTGATAGTTCCTCTGAAAGTTTTGTCTCAGGGGAGTACCCGGTTGAATGAGGTGTCAGTCTGACCCTACTGGGGGGGTGCCTCCCAGTTAGGCTGCTCAGGGGTGAGGGACCCACTTTAGGAGGCAGTCTGTCTGTTCTCAGATCTCCAGCTGCGTGCTGGGAGAACCACTACTCTCTTCAAAGCTGTCAGTCAGACAGGGGCATTTAAGTCTGTGGAGGTTCTTTGCTGAGTTTTTGTTTGTCTGTGCCCTGCCCCCAGAGGTGGAGCCTACAGAGGCAGGCAGGCCTCCTTGAGCTATGGTGGGCTCCACCCAGTTCGAGCTTCCTGGCTGCTTTGTTTACCTAAGCAAGCCTGGGCAATGGCGGGTGCCCCTCCCCCAGGCTCGCTGCCGCCTTGCAGCTTGATCTCAGACTGCTGTGCTAGCAATCAGCGAGACTCCGTGGGCATAGGACCCTCCGAGCCAGGTGCGGGACACAATCTCCTAGTGTGCCGTTTTCCAGGCCCGTTGGAGAAGCGCAGTATTAGGATGGGACTGACCCGATATTCCAGTTGCCGTCTGTTTCCCCTTTCTTTGACTAGGAAAGGGAACTCCCTGACCCCTTGCACTTCCCGAGTGAGGCAATGCCTCGCCCTGCTTCGGCTCGCGCACAGTGCACTTCACCGTCTGTCCTGCACCCACTGTTAGGCACTCCCTAGTGAGATGAAACCGGTACCTCAAGCAGAAATGCAGAAATCACCAGTCTTCTGTGTCGCTGGGGCTGGGAGCTGGAGACCGGAGCTGTTCCTATTCGGCCATCTTGGCTCCACCCTCTACGATACTATTTTCTTCCCTACCCCAACCTTAAATAAATGTAGGTCTCTGGCTCGAGTGCTAGAGTGAAATTATAAATGTTCCTCCAAGTTACTAGAGAGGTTACTAAAGGTATAATCACATTAATATGAAAATGAACCCATTTAAATTCAAAAATTCTTTATGAGCTGGTCAC
>NW_026652276.1:49475993-49486204 GCF_009828535.3 Hylobates moloch | reverse complement strand
CTCCATCTCCTGGGTTCACGCCATTCTCCTGCCTCAGCCTCTCCGAGTAGCTGGGACTACAGGCACCCGCCACCATGCCCGGCTAATTTTTTGTATTTTTAGTAGAGACGGGGTTTCACCGTGGTCTCGATCTCCTGACCTCGTGATCCGCCCGCCTCGGCCTCCCAAAGTGCTGGGATTACAAGCGTGAGCCACCGCGCCCGGCTTTTTAAATATTTTTTAGGAAAGAATAAGAAAATGAAAAAAATCTAAAAATGTATAGGCAGATTGTGTTTGGAAATGGTTTGGAGAAATAGAAAAAATTAAGGATATATAAAAAATATGCATAATACACTATGTGTTTCAACTTTCTTTTACTTATACAGAAAATTTGAAGAAACAATTACTGTCTTTTGTTTTTAAATTAGTTTCTGAGGGCTTTTCTGGTTAGTGTTGTTGTTTTTGCTAATAAGAGTCCTCAGGGAAGAAATACTTTGTATTAATGGATAAATATAATAATATATACTAATATAAGCTTATTATGAGACAAATATTAGTTTTGTGGCTTATATATTTAACTTGTTTAATGCACACTGTGATCTACAAATTAGGTACTATTATTGATCTTGATTTTACAGAAAGAAAATCGAGGTCAAGGGGCATCAGCTACTAAACTCTGAAGGTGGCTTAGAAACCAGGCAATCTAGCTTGAGACACTGGGTTCTTAGCCATTAGTCTATACTGCCTCTCGACATGTAACTATTTAAATATAATATGTGGATTTGTGAGTTTTTCACTTAAAATGACTTTTACTAGAAACATATTCATGAATTAATATATAGAAATTAGTTAGATGTCTGCTGAACGATATTATAGCTACACACACAAAAAGAATCCTTAATTTTTTTTTTTTTTTTTGAGATGGAGTTTTGATCCTGTTGCCCAGGCTGGAGTGCAATGGTGTGATCTTGGCTCACTGCAACCTCTGCCTCCTGGGTTCAGACGATTCTCCTGCCTCAACCTCCTGAGTAGCTGGGGTTACGGGCATGTGCCACCGTGCCTGGCTAATTTTGTGTCTTTAGTAGAGACGGGGTTTCTCCATGTTGGTCAGGCTGGTCTTGAACTCCCGACCTCAGCTGATCCACCCGCCTCTGCCTGCCAAAGTGCTGGGATTACAGGTGTGAGCCACCGTGCCCGGCCTGCATGTCAAGATAAAAATATTTTAGAAATATTTGGTTAATGAAATATATTATTATTTCTAGAAATTCTGAAGGAATTTTTGTAGAACTGGCATTTTTTTTTTTTTTAATATTTGGAAGAATTCACCAGAGAAGCCATCGGGCCTGGAGTTTTCTTTGTAGAAAGAAATCTGAAATTAAAGCATTAAAAATTCAATTCGGATTGTTCAGGTAATCTATTAGGTATGGATATTTTTATTCAATCAACATTTCTCTGACTTTTAATTGGTATTTTTAGATCATTTACATTTAATGAGATTATTGATAGAGTTGGACGGAAATGTATTATTCTGCTATTTGTTTTCCTTATACCTGATTTTTGTTTGTTTGTTTTCACTTTCTTCTTTTTCTGCCTTCTTTTGAGTACTTTTCATTATCTGATCATTTGATCTCCTTTATTGGCTTATTGGCTATAACTCTTAATTTTTTTCTTTTGCTTAGTGATTATGTTAGTGACATGGGAGGAGTTTTCCTGTATCTCCCTTGCAGGGTGTGCGACAGGGGCATGGCTCGCTTCTTTCCTGCCCAGCTGCTCAAACCCCTAGGGGGAGCATGCAGATGGGCTGGTTGTGGGGAGCATCTTTGGGCTCCAAGCCACCACAGGGTATAGGGTTGAGCTTTTACAACTCCGGAAGCCCCAGTGCGGGTGTGTTACAGTGTGCTCTTCCAGTTTTGTGTCTGCAGGCGGCTTGTGTTAATCAGCTCAATTAGACCCTCCGCCTTTTCACAAGGACATAGAACTTTCTGTATCGCAGGGTTCTTGTCTTGGTGTACTGGAAATACTGGATCACAGGTGGGCTTGGAGAATGTGTGCAAGGTTTTATTGAGTGGTGGAAGTAGCTCTCAGCAGATCGATGGGGAGCCAGAAGAGGGATGGGAGTGGAAAGGTGGTCTTCCCCTAAAGTTGGGCAACTCAGCAGCCAGGCTGTCTTCCAACCGGCCTCAGTGGAATTCCTCTCAGGGTCCATGTCTTTTTTTTTTTTTTTTTTTTTTGAGATGGAGTCAGTCACTCTGTCACCCAGGCTGGAGTACAGTGGGACAATCTCGGCTCACTGCAACCTCTGCCTTCCAAGTTCAAGCGATTCTCCTGCCTCAGCCTCCTGAGTAGCTGGGATTACAGGCGTGTGCCACCACGCCCGGCTAATTTTTGTATTTTTTTTAGTAGAGATGGGGTTTCACCATGTTGGCCAGGCTGGTCTCAAACTCCTGACCTCAGATGATCTGCACGCCTCAGCCTCCCAAAGTTGGGGTCCACGTCATTCTGTGTCATTCTGCCCTCAATGGCCTGCGGGAGTGTGTAGCTGTGTTCTGCCGGTGTGTTCCTCTCGTTGTTCAGCGTTTGTGTGTTTGCCCACTAGGGTCTTGGGATTTTTATAGGCACAAGATGGGGTGCATGGCGGGCTAGAGTGGTCCGGGAAAATGCAACATTTGGGCGTGAAAACAGGAGTGTCTGTCCTCACTTAGGTCCGTGGGCACAGACCCGAGGGTGGAGCCCTCACCAGGTACCCTGCCCTTCTCTACCCAGCACTCCCCTGCCCCACCCCATATCATTAGGGCTTATTTTGTAGGCATTTATCTTATTACCATATACATTAAACTAATATACCACTCATATTTTGTAACAGCCTTATAAGAGTATACTTCGATTTCCTCTTGCTAGACTTGAAGTTTTGATACATTTTACATTTTCACATGTTATGAAACTCAGACTACATTGTTTCTGTTTTAAACAATTTTCTTTAAGAGATCTAAATGATGTCTTTTATATTTACCCCAATAGTTAAGTCTCATTTTCTTGATTCATTTGTATAGATCCTGATTTTGATCTGGTATTGCTTCCACCTGGAGAACTTCTTTTTACAGTTTTTATAGGGCAAGTTTTTCAGTAATGTAGGTCTGATAAAATTTTCTCTCTCTGTGTGTGTGTGTGTGTGTGTGTGTGTGTGTGTCTGTGTGTGTGTGTTTCCTGTGGCTACTTTTAAAATTGTCTTTTCTTCACCGGGCTTAAGTAATTAGTTTTAATATCCCTTGGTGTAGTGTTCTTTATATTTCTTGTGTTTGGAGTTTGTTCTTTCTCTTGGAAATGTAACTTTATAGTTTTTGCCAAAATTACAAGATTTGGAGCATTATTTCTTCAAAATTTTTTTCTGCACACCTCTTTCCTTCATTCAAGGAGCCAACTGTATATATATTAGTTTACTTAAAGCTGTTCATGGCCCCCACAGGCTTTGTTCTTTTTTTTCAGTCTTTTTTTTTTCTTTTGTATTTAATTTTGAATTGTTTCTATGGTTATATCTTTAAGTTCACTAATCATTTTTTTCCTGTAAATCTTAATTTCCTGTTATTCTCATCCACTGTTAATATATTATCTCAAACATCTAAAACATATACCATCACTCTTCATTTGTTTTTCTTTTTATTATTGTTCATATTTTTCTGCCTCTTTGTATGATTGACCATTTTTATTATATGGCAGATATTTTGAATTTTAGACTGTTGATTGGTAGACAGTTTTATATTCCTATGCATGTTCTTGAGTTCTGTTCTTATATTTTTGTTTTATCTTGTTTTAGGTCAGTAGTTTAAATTCATGTATGTAAAGTACAGGTTTCTGCTAAAATGCGTGAGTATGTGTATATGTGTGTGTGTGAGAGAGAGAGACAATAGGAGAAGAAAGAACTGCACAGAATGTGTGGGTGGATTATGTAAAGCTACTACATTTTTGCTTGTTATTTGTTGTTTCAGAAGCTCATATTATCTTCTATTTAATTGTGTGAAAGTGTATGAAAAACACAAGAGGATATATAGAAAGAGGAATGGGAGGAGAATGGAAGGAGAGGAGGGAGGGAGAGAGATAAAAAAATGGAGAAGAAGAAGGAGGAGAAGGAGTAACAGGAAGAGAAGGAGAAGAAGAAGAGGAAGAAAGGAGATGAGGAAACAGCATAGGTAAAGAAATTAAGAGATAAAATAAGACATCAGAGAAGAAAGAATAATATAATCAGGCTGGTTACAGCAGAAATAGAACTGAGATTGTATTCTTGCACCTCTCTAAGACACTAAGAACGTAATTGTATATAGGTAAGGGGTTACCTGTATACGTAGTTTGAAGTAAAAGAGGGTAACACCAATCACAACTAATCTGTGATATGGTGAAATTGTGAGATTTAATGGAAGAAACATTTTTGCATATAGGTTTTCTTTCCCATATTAAGTGATATACGTAGATTAAAATTTTTAGCTGACATGAAGGGTATTAAAATGCTAAGATGAAAATCACAGCAGAATCCATATTTTTAGTGTATAGCTATATATAATATTGGCCTTTTTGTTAATTGTGTTTTCAACACAGACAGTCTCTGAGTTACAATGGTATCACTTATGATTTTTTGACTTTATGATGTTGCAAAAATGATATGCATTCAGTAATACATGTGTTAGTCTTGAGACATCTAGTTATAAGCAGTAGAAATCTGTGTTAGTCTTGAGGCATCTAGTTGTGAGCAGCAGAAATCTGTTTTAAACTTGCTTAGGCAAAGTGGAGACTTTAATATAATCATGGCTACCAAAAACTATGGGCTCACATTCCTTACCAACTCACCTACCCCGGTCCGTGTTCCAATTTTGAAAATTTGAGAAGGTAACTATGTGACTTGGCTTGCGTTATATATGAAACTTCAACCATTATAGAAGCAAGAAGGTGAGGAATTAAGGTTGGCAAATTGTGAGTCACTTGTCCACTGATCATCACTGTTAAAGAAACTGTGGTTAAGCAAAGGGAGCTCTAATTAATTCACACTTTCAACCAGATGCTGTTACCAGAAATAAAAGGAAACAACATAAAATAATGATCTCCCCGTATTATTTACCATTCACTTGTTGTTAAACAAGAATGGCTTCATTTCTTTCTATCTCTGACCAGAGAATTAAATAATTAATTATACTTTTACAATTTAGCATACATTTTTTTCTGTAAAAAGAAATAAGAGCTCTAATTTCTATCACAAAGGCAAAAAAAATGATCAAATGAATTTTAAAAATACATTGTGAGCAATTTAAAGGTAATGCAACATGTGGGGGGCGGAATAAACCAGTGTGGCACATTAAAGGAAACCATTCCCTTGCTTGGGCCTGTGGAGGATTTGAATCTCACCCTCTAAATTCTGAGCTCTCTTTAATCACGGCTTAAGTGTCCATTGTTCATAGCATCTACAGTGAGAAAATATAGTTTATTTACACTACTTTCTCCTTTTAAAATCTGTTTTCTAGGGAGAAAAGGGATTCTTTTGTTGAATGAGAACATCTATCATAGTTTAAACATAATTCCAGAAATGACAGATACCTTATTTAGATAAGGTGACACATTACAGCTTCCTTTCCCCCTCCTTTTTCTTATACAGTGAGATCTATATGGAGACAAAATTACTCTATCAGACCAACTAAGTATCAAAGTCAGGCCTCATCTTCTGAGTTTTACGTTTTGTATCCCCTTGAATTCCTCTTCTAGCTATTTGAAGGACATTTGAAGTGGATTTCTGGTTTCTGTTGGTTACATTGAGTGATAATGCTGACCGAAATTATTTTTCGTAGAAAGGTTATTGGCAGGAATTGTAGTGCTTCTGAAATGCTGCTACAGGCTGTTAAGAATTGGATTAAAAAGGAATGAAATAGCTCTGCATGTCAGTGCTCACTATTTAAAATATATTTTAAATCTTTCTTAAGTTCTAATTCATAATGAATTTCATCGATGTCATGGAAAAATTCCATTCCTGATGTTTTATACCCTGTATTGTGCCCTTATTTGCAGCAAAACCTCCAACATTTAATTAATTAATAAAATAGGATGTTCGTGAGCATTTCTTTTCTTTGAATTCAATTGTTTGACTTGCTGTGATCATAAGAATTGAAAATAGTTGTTAGATAAATATATCACCATTTTAAGGTATAAAATAAAAACAAAACTGATTCCTGGGAATATCGTAAAGGAAGAAAACATATAAATACTTATCACAGAAGATTGCTTTATTTCCTACTGAAAATTGTGCACATGTATCACATTAGAGATAAACCCCATCTTTATGTTTAGATGTAGTAGTTGCCTGTGTGATCTGATGTAGGGTTACAAGCAGATATGCCAGGTCTCAGAAGACAGTCTCACTGGACTGCCTCACTGCCACTGAATAAAGTCATTTCCTAATTCCTCTTAAAATGTATATATCTTATATGGAAAGCGGGTATGGATTTTAATATAGAATACTTCAGATTTGCAAGGAACAGAGTATTGAAAGAACAGAAAACACTACTGTTCAGTTTTTCTTTTAAACCATTGTATTATCATTATTCATAACAAATACATATGCATGCAGATATATAAATTGAGGGAGAAAACAAAGAAAAAAATAATCATCTGTCTCCACTAGACAGGCTTAGCCATCATCAATATATTTGAATATCTTTGCCTTCAATCTTTACATTTTAACAAAAGCCCTTTGTGTAAAAAATGACACACTCACATAATGCAGTTTTCACATAACTCAAAAAATTATATAAAAAATACAAATCCTGCCATTCGTAGATAAGCATCATTAATATTGGCTAAGAATGTTTGCAGAAATATTTATCTCCATAGATAGAATACATACAATATAGAATGCATGGAGGAATAGAAAGATGGAGATATGAATAGATAAACTGCATATAAAACATATAGATAACATTGAAATGGAGTAAATAGCTTGAGAAATAATCAAGAAACTCCAACTATGAAATCCGAGAGTTTTAATTATGACCTATAACTTCTTCCTCAATTATTCACTTATATAGGTTATTATTTATGCACTGTTTTTAACATTTGTTTTCTGTCCTCTATGATTCTTATAGGTGGCTCTTACTAATTCTATTTTTTAAATGAGTTAGTGTTCACTACTGGCCTATTAGCATGGCTTTCCCATTCCTCAATTTTTTATTTTTAGTAATCAGATAATTGCATAGATTTTGAAATTAATACCTACAAAAATCTCATTTTTTTTTCCACCAGTTCATTCGTGTTTTGTAATGTCTACCTGTCGTCTTTTTATTTGTCAAAAACTGTGGCTTGTCGTAGTGTACGTGGTTCAGGGTTTCACTGAAAACTTCTGCCATCTTCTGGCATTAAACCTTGCTGTAGGTAATTTGGGGGTCAGTCTTACTTATTTTTTTCCTAATAAAGCAATGCCCTTTCTGTCCTGATGATTGAAGAATTGTTTTCGTAATTAGAAAGTCCAATAAATTAATGAAGTTACATAACTCTTTTGAACACTTTTAAAAATAAACATTTTCTATAAAATCAGTCTTCTGTGAGATTCAATTATTTTTGCAGCTAGGAAAAAAGTATAGAATTACAACAATGACCTTACATATTTTCAATGTTCTGAATTGATTTTTTATTATTCTCACATTTCGAGGCATACATTATATGGCTTTTTATTTTACGTGTTTCAGTCTCTTTCTAATTGCCTTTAACACAACTTTATTCAGCATGTTATGATTACTCTAAGTCGTCTTTTTTTTTTGGTAATAACTTGATTTTTAGTGGTGCCTATTTAGTTCACTCCTGTTTTAATTTGTTTGTTAATTCAAAATAACTTTTTGTCTATTTCATTATTAGGTCTTTAATTTCTTTTATTTTCTATAACTCTTGTTATATTAAATTTAATATTTATTAATATATTCTAAGATATAAAAATTATGACAAATTTCCTTTTATTCCATAAGATATATTTTTTCTAGGTTTTGAACTTTGCCTTTGACACATCAGTTACATGTATTTAAGTAGTTACTCATTCTTTTAACTTTGTACATGCTTTGATGGCCTTGTGTTGACAGTACATTTACTCTGATGTAATATGGAGAATTTGATATTATTTTCACTAAAAATAGTTTTTCTTTCCTGTTCAATGTAGAGATGAAGGCTAAATTTATATACATTGTCTTCACTTTTTTGTAACCTGATCTAATGATAAATATGGAAGTGAATGGGGGACTTGGGGAGAGAAAGGAACAAAATTCAGTCATTAATATATATAATGTTTTAAATAAAATTCAGTTTATTTGCTCTCCTTTGAGGTGTTGCATATCCCTTAACTGGATTCAGATCACCAAGTTCGTGTATAAATAGAATTCCCCAAGTAGGATGTCCTTGAGTTTTGAACCACCTCTATAGTTCAATGTATAGAAACAGAGGTTTCAATTTTTTTTTTCCAATAGGTGAGTAAATCCTATTGTAGGTTCTTCTTTTTAGCCGTTTCTGCTTTATGGCAATTTTTTTTACTACCACTAGATATGAAAAGGAAAAATAAATAAAAGGGTATTTAATCATATTTGTAGGTGATGCCAAAAGGTGTTCCAAAGAGATTACATGAATTTCTACTCACACTTACACTCCATGAAAATTTATGTAGCCCCATATCAAGCCACACTCAGCATTTTCAGAGCTTTTATTTTGCAAATCTAATAGTTGTGCAGTGATACTACATTGCAGTTTTCAAATGTGCTTTTCTGGTTACTAATGAATTTGACAATATTTCATATGTTTATAGGCCATTTGTAATTCCTCTTCTGTCAGAAATCTATTCCTAAGTTTAACATGTTATTATATTTAGTTGCTTATAATTTTCTTATTTATGTGTTATACTTCACTATGTATTACGGACATAGACTCCATTTTTTTCACTTTTCATAGTATTCTTTAATAAACAAAACTTTTAATTATAATATACTCAAATTTATCAAGATTGTGTTTATATATTTTTCCTTATGAATATTATTTAGTAAATTCTTTCATATTCTGATATTTTAAATATATTATCTTACAATATAATTCAATGTTTATACTCTCTTTTTTGCGCTTAGGTACTAATCAACCTGAAATACAGTGTGAAACGAAAAAGATTTTGGTTTTCTATGTTGGTATTATAGTGTGTGGAATTTTGGCTCCCCAAAAAAGATATGTGCAAATCCTAATCCCTAGAACTTGTGAATATGACTTTATTGGAAAAGAAGGTATTTGCACATGTAATTAAGGATCAAGATTAAATTCAATAGCAAGTATCGTTACAAGAAAAGAGAAGGGGAGAGGGCACACAGAAGGGAATGTTACGTGAAGACGGAGGCAGAAATTAGAGTTATGCTACCTGACCCAGACAACACCTGGAGCCATCAGAAACTAGAAGAGGCACAGAAGTATTCTCCCATAGACCCTTTGTCAGAGATGTTGGAGCCAGACTAAATTCATCCTGAATAAGAGCTGGGTAAAGCAAAGCTGAGACTAACTGGGCTGCATTCCCAGGATGTTAGGCATTCTCAGTCACAGGATGAGATAGGAGGCTGGCACAAGATACAGGTCACAAAGTCTGCTGATAAAACAGGATGTGGTAAAGAAGCCAGCCAAAACCTATAAAAACCAAGATGGTGATGAAAGTGACCTCTGGCTGTCTTCACTGCTCATTATACGCTAATTATAATACATTGGCATGCTAAAAGACACTCCCACCAGCACCATGGCAGTTTACAAATGCCATGGCGACTTCTAGAAGTTACCTTATATGGTCTAAAGGAGAGAAGAACCCTTAGTTCAGGTAAATCCCTACCCCTTTCCCGGAACACTCATGAATAAGCCACACCTTGCTAAGCATATAGTCAATAAATAACTGTAAGTGTATTCAGTTAAGCAGCCCATGTTACTGCTCTGGTTATGGAGTAGCCCCTCTTTTTTTCCTTTACTTTCTTAATAAACTTGCTTTCACTTTACTCTATGGACTCATCCTGAACTCTTTCTTTTTTCTTCTTTTTTTTATTATTATACTTTAGGTTTTAGGGTATATGTGCACAATGTGCAGCTTTGTTACATATGTATCCATGTGCCATGTTGTTTTGCTGCACCCATTAACTCGTCATTTAGCATTAGGTATATCTCCTAATGCTGTCCCTCCCCCCTCCCCCCACCCCACAACAGTCTCC
>NW_026652276.1:49453873-49475893 GCF_009828535.3 Hylobates moloch | reverse complement strand
AATACCATTCAGGACATAGGCATGGGCAAGGACTTCATGTCTAAGACACAAAAAGCAATGGCAACAAAAGCCAAAATTGACAAATGGGATCTAATTAAACTAAAGAGCTTCTGCACAGCAAAAGAAACTATCATCAGAGTGAACAGGCAACCTACAGAATGGGAGAAAATTTTTGCAATCTACTGATCTGACAAAGGGCTAATATCCAGAATCTACAATGAACTCCAACAAATTTACAAGAAAAAAACAAACAACCCCATCAACAAGTGGGCGAAGGATATGAACAGACACTTCTCAAAAGAAGACTTTATGGAGCCAAAAGATACATTGTTATTTAATGGTACCATGCTTTTAATGTTCACTTAATGTAGTTATAAATGACAAATTGAAAATGTTATTTTTTTAAAAATGTGAAACAAATACAAAAAGAAAATGATGGTAGAAATGGGTAATACAGAGTAGTAATTTGGAGAATAGACTCTGAAAGCAGAATGTCTAGGTCAGAGTCCCGCCTTTTCTTCTTCATAGCTATAACATTGGCAAGTTTTCTAACCTCAATTTCTTCATTGTCTTGGTTTCCTCATTGTGAAATGGAGGTGACTTATCAGTGCCTACCTAATAGAATAATTATGAGATCTCACTTAGTATAATGCTTGGGAATCAGTGAGCCATGTATTAGTAATTGTCAATAAAATAATTATATTTAAGTTGAAGAACAGATTTGAATGGAAAAGGTACTAAACACATTCTATTACTTCCTGCTAATCTGACTGATAAAAAGATACTGTGCCAACTATGCTTTTTCCATGTGATGAGATTCATATACATGAAGCAGTGTTTATGTAGGTAGCTTGTTTAGGTATTTAGGTAGCTATTTAGGTACCTTAATTTAAGTTGGTCATAGCACTTATGAGTAAAAAAAAATAGCAAGGAGAAATTTGTGATTACTGCCATTGGTTGTACAACTAATTTTTTTAGACAAAACATATATTTAATCTGCCATCATTCTTAAATTGTAACTATACGTAAAGGTTGTGTTCTGTACGTGCTTCTTTCTGCATGTTATTTATTTATTTATTTTTTGAAACGGAGTCTCACTCTTTCGCCCAGGCTGGAGTGAAGTGGTGCATCTCGGCTCACTGCAAGCTCTGCCTCCCGGGTTCACACCATTCTCCTGCCTCAGCCTCCCAAGTAGCTGGGACTACAGGCGCCTGCAACCATGCCCGGCTAATTTTTTGTATTTTTTTTTTTAGTAGAGATGGGGTTTCACCATGTTAGCCAGGATGGTCTCGATCTCCTAACCTCGTGATCCGCCCGCCTCGGCCTCCCAAAGTGCTGGGATTACAGGCGTGAGCCACCGCACCCTGCCTCTACATTATATTTAACTCGGAAGAATATTAAATATGGAGTGCATATTTGATCTGCTTTGACAAAAAAATAGGCTTTTTGCACCTCCGTTTTATATATTTATGTAGATTATCAAGGCAAATAAATTTAAGATTCTTGATCTATTAAATTTAAGATGGGACTGGTGTTTGGAAGCATACATTTACATGTCAAGTGCTTCTCAAAATGTTTGGAAATATTTTAAAAATTGTTTACTGTGGATTCAAATGCAAAATTATGGCAGAAAAGTGTCATTCCACAGATGAACAGATCATAGTTCAATGTCAACAAAGAGCTTAAAACAATGAGACTTTTTAAGGAGTCATAATTCAGATATTAAAAACTAACACCAGAATTAACAGCACGGAATTTCAAAGTTATGCTATAAAAAGAGATCAGTGTCTATCTTGTGGTATGTTTATCATCTAGGTTCAAATTCAGTTCGTATCTCCTACTTAAATGATGCCTATGTTTCAGTTATCTCATCCATAACACAGTACCATTTCACAGTAGATTTTTTTGGTGTGTAGATTAAAATGTTAATGTATTAAGGAAGTTAATGTATGTAATCTCTCTTTCACATCTGAAAAATTTCCTGTTCACCCACAGTATATCATTTTAAAATGTTTTTAAAATAATTTTTTTGTGTACTTTAAATAATTTAATTTTTCTAGCTTTGCTACATGGGCAATCCTGTGTCTGAACATTCTCTTAAGTGTAATATACTTTGTAAATCTCTTAAACCTCTTCATGAGGGGAAGTTATCATATTTAGTACAACACGGTCCCCAGTTTCCGGTTTCTTCATATCACTAATATAAGACTATGTCCCTTTTCCAAATACAGTATGTTGTGCTACCTTTAAAAAATAGAAACCAAAGAAAATGGGATAGGATCCTTTATTTTCCTCTGCAATGAGTGAGGAATCCTCCCATCATCACTAAAAACCTGGAAATAGGCTGATAGACGGGAACTCTAGTGTGAGGAGTATTCATTAAGGTTTCTTTTATAGTTTGTTAACATTTCCTGTCCAGAAATCAATTTAATATGCTTTGAACCAGGAGGGTTGCAGTTCAGGTCTTTTTCCTGAGGATAATAGCTAGCTATAGAATAATAGGCAAATGCTACCGTGTTGTCAGTTTCACACTGGCATGCTTTGAGAAACAAGATATTGCCTCTGGCATAGTTTTACTCCTTATTGGCATTCACTGGGATCTTATCAAATTCTTGATTCTATATCGAGTCTGCATCTCCTTCATGGTACCTCCTTATCCAGTCCTCCACACTTCACTTTTTTCAGAAGGTCTTTACTTCCTTCTGTAGGGAAAGGGTGGAGAAGGGGAAATTGTAAACGCTCTTTTGTGCTCTTGTGAGGACAGGTTGGTCTTCTTACGCCTTGTAAGGACAGATGGGTCCTCTTATGCATTGTGAGGACAGGTTGGTCCTCTTATGCCTGGAAATAGTATGCTGTTGTTTCTCCCCTCTAAGCTCTCATACAGTGTTCTTGCAGGGAAATACTCCAACTCAGTGGCATACAACAATACTCTTGCATGACTCTGGGCTGGTGGATGTGCAGCTTATGAAGGATGGTTTCCATTGGGAGTGACTCTGAGTTATGGATTGGATCTCTGTCTGCTCCACCTTGAACTAGTGGCTACCCAAAGCATGTGCTTACAGAGAAAAATGGAGCTGAAAGAGGAGAAAAACATCCACACAAACACATTTCAAACCTTGTTCACATCAGGTCACTAATATCTCATTTGTCAAAGTAAGTCACAAGACCACACCCAAATTCCAGAGAATAGAACTATACTGTGCCCATCATGAGAGAACTACCAAGAGATAGATTTATAGTACTACAGAGAAGGGAAAAATTAGGTCTAATAATTCAAACTATCAGAGAGAGATAAAGATAAAACTTCACTCAGCAATGGATCCCTAATTGTATTAAAATATCATATTTTCTTTCATATTGTGTCTTTTTTTGCTGGAACAGCAGAAACCAAAGTCTAGTCAAAACAAGGAGAAAAATGATGGAATAAATAAAGGCATTTCAGGGAAAATATAGTTTAGCCAAAGTACAAAAACAAAAATATAGATTCCGCCATGCATTTTAGGTTTTTTACTTTATTTTTCTTCTTTAACTTTTATTTTAGGTTCAGGGGTACATGTGCATGTTTGTTACATGAGTAAATTGCATATCAAGGGCATTTGGAGGACAAATTACTTTGTACTACCTGTACATAACTACCTGTACACAGGTAGTGAGCGTAATACCTGACAGGTAGTTTTTCCATCCCCCAGTTCTTCCCACCCTCCACCCTTAAGTAGGCCCTGGTGTCTACTCTTCCCCTCTTTTGTCCATGTGTACTCATGTTTAGCTCTCCCTTATAAGTGAGAACATGAGGTATTTGGTTTTCTGTTCTCACATTGATTTGCTTAGGATAATGAACTCCAGCTGCATCTGTGTTGCTGTAGATTGAAGAACATGATTTTGTTCTTATTTATGGCTACATAATAGTCCACGGTGTATATGTAGCACATTTTCTTAATTCAGTCCACCATTGATGGATATCTAGATTGATTCTATGTCTTTGCTATTACGAATAGTGCTGTGATGAACTTAGGAGTATATGTGTCTTTTCTGGTAGAATGATTTATATTCTTTTGTGTATATACCCAGGAACAGGATTGCTAGGTCTAATGGTAGTTCTGTTTTAAGGTCTTTGAGAAATCTCCAAACTGATTTCTACAGTGTCTGAACTAATTTACATTCCCACTAGCAGTGTATAAGCGTTCCCTTTTCTCTGCGACTTCTCCAATATCTATTATTTTTTGACATTTAATAATAGTCATTCTGATTAGTGCAAAATGGTATCTCTTTAGGGTTTTGATTTTCATTTCTATGATGATTAGTGATGTTGAACATTATTTTCATATGCTTTTTGGCCACCTGTATGTCTTCTTTTGAGAAGTGTTTATGTTCTTTACCTATTTTCTAATGAGTTTGTTTTCTTTTTGCTTGTTGAATTAAGTTCCTCATAGATTCTGGATATTAGAACTTTGTCAGATGCATAGTTTTCAAATATTTCTTCCCATTCTGTTTTTCATAGAATTAGAAAAAAAACTATTTTAAAGTTCATAGGGAACCAAAAGAGAGTCCAAATAGCCCAAGCAATCCTAAGCAAAAAGACGAAAGCTGGAGGCATCACACTCCCTGACTTCAAACTACACTACAAGGCTACAGTAACAAAAACAGCTTGGTACTGGTACAAAGACTGACACGTAGAGCAATGGACTAGGTTA
The DNA here is from genome assembly GCF_009828535.3 of Hylobates moloch. Taxonomy (NCBI): domain Eukaryota; kingdom Metazoa; phylum Chordata; class Mammalia; order Primates; family Hylobatidae; genus Hylobates; species Hylobates moloch. The sequence goes on along the minus strand of NW_026652276.1, from coordinate 49,471,202 downwards.
AGAACCCAGATATAAAGCTTCACACAAACAACCGTCTGATCTTTGACAAAGTTGACAGTAACAAGCAACGGGAAAAGGACTCCCAATTCAATAAATAATGTTGGGATAACTGGTTGGCCAGTTCAATATGCAGAAGATTGAAACTGGACCCCTTCATTTCACCATATACAAAAATCAACTCAAGATATAGTAATGACTTAAATATAAGCCCTAAAACTCAAAAAATTCTAGAAGAAAATACCATTCTGGACATAGGTCTTGGCAAGATTTCATGATGAAGTCTCCAATAGCAATCACTACAAAAACAAAAACCAGAAAACTGAGGCTTAATTAAACTAAAGAGCTTCAGCATAGCAAAAGAAACTATGAACAGAGTAAATGTTTGAGTTGTTTTTGCTCTTATGGAGCTTCCTCCTTTTTCCTTTCTGTATTAGTAGTATTTGGAAATGGATGTCGTCTAATCTTTTCCTCTCTCCAAAACAAGTTAAGCCCTGAGGCTCTAACTTATCCTGAAGAACAGGAAGTGGGCTGCTTTCAAGGAGCCATTCAAGGAAAAAATTGCTTTATGGCTAAGAGTCTTGGAAGCAAGAGTTGCTCTAGGCATTAGGTCTGAGGGTGCAGATGGAGAGTAATAACTAGATTTGAAATTTGGGGTTCATAATGAGAAACAGATAAGAGTGAGCCAGCATTTCAATGGGTAAAGCTGCAAGATATTTTTTATAGATGCAAAAGAGGTAGAGAATATTCTACTGAATGCCTACAGCTGAATCTGTGCATTGAGGAGGTTGATCTTTACAGTTCCATGTCTGCTTGATACATTTGCCTCTTTTATTGCAGGTTCCTTTGTTTCTAAAGCATTAACAGGAACTGGGGACTGAAAGTGGTAAGCTTCCTAGTTAGCACTGTTAAACTTTCTGTTTCATGGAGAAGAGGTACCTGTGAGGACTTTATTCTGATTTTTAATTCAAAGCCAAGGTTTCAGTGCAAGTATGATAGCCAAGATTAACGAATATTCTTGTGGTTGAAGCTGCCACCACGTTATATACCTCAGAAATTGTAGCAGAGCAGTTATTGAGGGGCACACATTGGCTTGGTTGTATAAAATCTTTAGATCCAGTTGGTACTTACAATTCACTTTTGCATTCTAAGATTGTAGAGACATAAAGATTCAAAACAACACTAATGAGACATAAACTCTAACAATATGACCACTTCTGTAATATCTTTCAGTGTCTATGAAAGTATTCTCAGTTGATGTGCTGTTTCTCTCCTTTCAGTATTCTTTTATAATTTACATAAGCTTGCTGCTGTCTCCAATTCTTCTATTTTTATGAGGCAATATTCTCTTATGTTATCTTAAAATGTGACCTTTCTTTTGCACTTCCCTCACTGTATATTATCCTGCTTACTGCCTTTTTAAAAGATTTTATGACACTTACTAACAAAAAAAAGCTTTATACATTTGTCAGAAATTGAAGGGATACATGTGAAGAATATCAGTGCAACAGTATGCCAAATTATATTGCTTGAAAATCACTGTGAATCACTGAAAGATAAGACTACAGATACTTATTTAAGAAAACAATTTATTTCTAACATCTTGCAATAGATCATATTTACCCAAGAAATACTGATCAAAAAACAATCAATCCTTTCTTCCATGAGAATCTAAACAATTATGGTCCCTTAGAAAGTACAGAAGTCTGAGTTTGGGAATGTAGGCAGCTATAGGTTTTCTAGAAATATTTAAATAGAATCTAAGGCATACTATGGGTCTAGAAACCCAATGCATCCTTTGGCTTTGGTGAGTAAAACTTGATATGGGTAACTTTGCTAAAGAGTTCAGTCTTAGTGTGTCCAGAATTGGTGGGTTCTTGGTCTCACTGACTTCAAGAATGAAGCCGCAGACCCTCACAGTGAGTGTTACAGCTCTTAAGGTTGCGCGTCTGGAGTTGTTCCTTCCTTCTGACGTTCGGATGTGTTCGGAATTTCTTCCTTCTGGTGGGTTCGTGGTCTCGCTGGCTCAGGAGTGAAGCTGCAGACCTTCGCCTGAGTGTTACAGCTCTTAAGGTGGCACGTCTGGAGTTGTTCATTCCTCCCGGTGGGCTGGTGGGCTCGCTGGCTTCAGGAGTGAAGTTGCAGACCTTCACGGTGAGTGTTACAGCTCATAAAAGCAGCATGGACCCAAAGAGTGAACAGTAGCAAGATTTATTGCAAAGAGTGAAAGAACAAAGCTTCCACAGTGCGGAAGAGGACCGGAGCGGGTTGCCACTGCTGGCTCGGGCAGCCTGCTTTTATTCTCTTATCTGGCCCCACCCACGTCGTGCTGATTGGTAGAGCCGAGTGGTCTGTTCTGACAGGGCGCTGACTGGTGTGTTTACCATCCCTGAGCTAGACATAAAAGTTCTCCACGTCCCCATCAGATCAGTTAGATACAGAGTATGGACACGAAGGCTCTCCAAGGCCCCAGCAGAGCAGTCAGACACAGAGTGTCGACTGGTGCACTCATAAACCCTGAGCTAGACACAGGGTGCTGATTGGTGTGTTCACCAACCTTCAGCTAGACACAGAGTGCTGATTGGTGTGTTTACAATCCCTGAGCTAGACATAAAGGTTCTCCACATCTCCACCAGACTCAGGAGCCCAGCTGGCTTCACCCAGTGGATCCCACACTGGGGCTGCAGGTGGAGCTGCCTGTCAGTCCCACGCCATGTGCTCGCACTCCTCAGCCCTTGGGTGGTTGATGGGACTGGGCACCGTGGAGCAGGGGGCAGCGCTCGTGGGGGAGACTCGGGCCGCACAGGAGCCCATGGAGGGGGTGGGAGGCTCAGGCATGGCGGGCTGCAGGTCCCGAGCCCTGCCCCGTGGAAAGGCAGCTAAGGCCCGGTGAGAAATTGAGCGCAGTGCCGGTGGGTTGGCACTGCTGGGGGACCCAGTACACCCTCCGCAGCCGCTGGCCTGGGTGCTAAGCCCCTCATTGCCCAGGGCCGGCAGGGCTGGCCGGCTGCTCTGAGGGGAGGGGCCCGCCAAGCCCAAGCCCACCCGGAACTCCAGCCAGCCGGCAAGCGCCGCGCGCAGCCCCGTTTCCCGCTCGCGCCTCTCCCTCCACACTCCCTGCAAGCTGAGGGAGCCGGCTCCCGCCTTGGCCAGCCCAGAAAGAGGCTTCCACAGTGCAGCGGTGGGCTGAAGGGCTCCTCAAGTGCCACCAAAGTGGGAGCCCAGACTGAGGAGGCGCCGAGAGAGCGAGCGAGGGCTGTGCGGACTGCCAGCATGCTGTCACCTCTCACTAGTTCATTTTGGAGTAACATGGCATGTAAGTCATTAAATCAATGAGACTATTTAAAGTGCTTTAAAAATAAAATACCCTAAATATAGCTTAGGCATTATCTTGCCTCAAAGGAAGTTCCTCTATATCATTAATAGAAAAAAGGTTCATACTTAGGCCGTGAGGCAATTTCACACTCACCCCAAACTTCCAGTCAGGATGATAAACTACATTTTGGTCTACAGCAGCATAGACAAATGGCCAGAGTCCTTCCTTAGATCTTCAAAGTGAACAACACGAACGCTGACAAGCTCAGGGACGGTGTGAAGGTACTCTCGGTTCCTGGTCTTGTTGGCGAAAAGAGGAGTCAAGGCCTTTAATAATGTAAAAAACAATATGGTATAAGAAACTGCCGAGGCGGGCGGATCACGAGGTCAGGAGATCGAGACCACGGTGAAACCCCATCTCTACTAAAAATACAAAAAATTAGCTGGGCATGGTGGCGGGCGCCTGTAGTCCCAGCTACTCGGAGAGGCTGAGGCAGGAGAATGGCGTGAACCTGGGAGGCGGAGCTTGCGTGAGCCGAGATCGCGCCACTGCACTCCAGCCTGGGTGACAGAGTGAGACTCCATCTCAAAAAAAAAAAAAAAAGAAACTGCGATATCAGCACAGAAAGTCCTGATGATTAGAAGGTTCTACTTGTTCCTTTCCTGTGATGTAAAAGCCATGACAAATCAATTGTGTCAATATTTGAAAAGTTGTCACTTTTGGATAGCAATCTCATTCAATTAACATCTTAGATTAGTCTTCTGTGATTTGGTAATATTTTCAGGTGTTATTAGTGAACAGATCACTAATTTTTATGCCAGAGAAATCACAGTTATTTTGGATACAGGATTTTTTATGGCTTTAGACTTATAAACTTCACACCTTTTAATAGGACAAGAGATATATGTGGCAGATTTCACTCTGAGAATTGTTTAACTGACAATCTTAATAATTTGAGGTATAAGCTCTTGTAAGTATATTATTGAAAACACCTTATTAAAACAACAATAACAACAACAGCAAATTGTTGGGCAGGAGGACAGATGCAGATGTAGAGATCTTTAAATGGTATTAATCTTACCAATTTTGAAATTATATGAATTGCATAAATATTTCAAATAAAAATCAGTCCATCACAACACCAGCATGTTAGATCAACTACTTCCTCAAATGGAAATCAAAAGCAAACATCAGGAAGAGTTTTTCAATACTGCTTTAAATTTGGCTATCATATCTTTACCACTTTTAAAACTTTTATAATTATTATTCCTATTTTGTGGAAAGAAAATATGTGGTTAAGAAGGGTTACAGTGTTTGAATAACAAGGTCACTATGTGACAAAGCTGGGAGGTGAATGTAGATCTGTGTGATTCCAGAGTCTGGATGTTTCCTTATCCACCATTTCATACAGCATCCTCTGTGAAGTTATATATTTTCTCCTATATAGAAGAAAATTATGCACCTTTTACAATTGACTGAACTCATTATTCAGAGTTCATAAAATTCATTTGTTTTATTAGTGGGAGCAGATAATAACTGAATAGTTGCATGCCAGACTTAAATGCATATTGCTTTTAGAAAATCATTTCATATGGCTTTTTGAAATGTTAATGAAAAAAGTACAATTTGTATATTTCAGAGATAATTGAACAAACACTGTAAACGTGCTATGTAGTTTTAGTTTTTATATTTCTAATTAAAAAAGTAATCTCATTTTATATTTTCTCTGTTTAATGTTACTAAAAGTTTATAAAGTTGATCTTAAATGCACATGTTGGTATACAAAAATAAAATGTTTTGTGTATATTTGTAATGTATTTGGAAATCATTTGAGTTGTTTTAATCTAGTTTATGAAAATCATAATGATTTGAAGATGTTTTGAAAAGCAGATGCTAGGGATATGAAGCTATATTTTTATAGCAGAAGAATATTACAATAAGAAGATAATACATAATTTATGAAAATGTTTTCAGCTGTCATCAACACATAAAGATTAGAAAAAGCGGAATCTAAAGTTAATTACATTTTCTGTTTAGTTTGGATGGAAAGTAAATTGTCAATGTGAAATTTAACTGTTTATCAAACTAACTGGATAGGTATCTATCAATTGAAATATTGCCATTGTTGATTTTGTGATATGCCAAATTTTTCTAATATTTTAGGAGAAATTTAAAACTTCCAAACAATATTAATTTTATTTATTTTAAAATATATGATATATTTTAACCAAACTGACTTTATTCTAGAGATATTCTCCTCTAACAACATGGACCAGGACCTAAAAACTTGACCGATTAAGGAGTCAGCTGAAGGGATTTCAGAACCAAGGTAATTATAGTGATAACAAGGAAAATAATAGAAGATAGGAAAATATATACTCTAGGATTCATGGACTTTTTCAGTTCCTAAGGAAACCATGAATTTTTTTCTAATTCCTAGGAAAACATAGATATATCATTGCTAAGCATTTATTTGTGCATACTTGGAAGATCACAGGATTCTGTTAACAAACAAACCTAAAAAACTGTCCCCTATGTAAGGAAAAGCATTTCCAGAATAATTTAATTTGTCTTTATGCTTGGAAGATGGAAAACAAGGGGAGGCACCAGTCATTGTACCCAAAATATTTTTCTTTTACTTTATAAACGTTATTTTGTTTCATTGTGCTTTTATTTCTTCAGGAATCTTCTTCCAATTCATTCATTCAGTGGTTGTGCTCCAAAAGTGTTTACAGATTTTTATCTTGTTATGTATTGCTTAAAATAAGGGCACATTGAAATTCTTAAAGTTGTAAGTAACAGAAATGGGCTTTATTTAGTCAGCTAAAAGTGAGTTTATACTAAGGATACAATAAAGAGCAAAGACGAACAGGAAATGATTACACTGTACAATCACTGATACTGATACAGTTCTTAACAAACTTAGCAGGAGAAAAGGAGAGAAAACACAAATAACCTCATAAGCAATGAAACAGGGAATACCATTACTGACCCCGCAGACACTGAAAAAGATAGTATCACAAACAACTCCATTCACATAAATTTTACAGTTTAGATGAAATAGATCAATCCCTTGAAGATACAAATTACCAATAGATAATCTGAACATTTATCAATCTCATACATGAAAATTATATATAAAAATTGTCCCCCTAAAAAAACACATTAGGTCCAGATGGCTTCATGGGCTATTTATATCAAACAATTATGGATAAAAAAATCAATTCTACAGAAATTATTTGAGAAAAGATAGGAGGTTGGAATAATTCCCAACTCACTTTAGGATATATGCATTAGCCTGAAACCAAAATGAAACAGACATTACAAGAAATCAAAACTGCAGACAAATGCATCTTAGGAGGATTTTTGTTTTCTAAAATGAGATTAAAGTTACATAAAAACACTTAAACCTAAATAAAGTACTGGTAATCTTAATGTGTATATTTCGCCTAAATTTAAATACCTTTATAGATATTTTTGTTAAAATGAAGGGCAGCAATTAATAATCTAAAACAGAAAATTATGAATTTTTTTGAGAGTTTCTATTTCATTTTGCCTATTTTGGCATGTGACACTAGATTTTTTCACTCATAGGAGACTAACCAATTAAAGTTGGATGCATTATTTTAAGATTAATTTTGAAATTGAAATCCAAAATATTAATTCCTTAAAAAGTTTTAATACTTGAATGGTGTGGAGTGCAAGGTTTGAGCATACGATAAGAAACTGAGATTAGGTAACTAGCTAAAGGAGAATGACAGTGAGATTAAGATGGAAGAGAACAGAAAATTTTTATAGTCTGAGTCATTGTATGCTTCTTTGTAGTGTCCTCTGAAACTACTGTCCCATCGGATTTGCCCAGGGAGATGACTAGGTTAGAAGGAATTTCTGAGGGAGAAGGTTGAGTTAGAAGAAATTTTAATCTATTCAAGGGTCTGACTACAGTTGGGTCCAGTCTCCGTACATCAAGATTACCACATAGTCTTGGACTACATCTTGAATAGCCTCTTCTTGAACCTGTCAAAAATCAAACTTCTTAATACATTATCTCCCATTCTTTGTTCCTCATCTCACTGTATACCCCCATACCCAAATACCAGTGTATTACTAAAAAAGGAACTGAATTTTTTTAATTGCAGAAAATGATAATGCATATTGAAGATAGAATAAGGACTGCTCTTTGAAGAATTCAAACACATGCATATTTTAAAAAACAAAATTGTTTACATTCCAGAATCCCTAGGCTTCCTTTCCTAATATACTTTGCTTGATGTTGCAAGTGCTTTACTGTTTGCAAAGAAAGGGGCCTTCATTTAAAGTTGACATGGATTATTTCTTCTTGTTTCTAAAGCAGATTCTTTATTACGATAACTTGCACAGAGTGTGACAGTATAAGAATCTTATTAAGATACTGAAGATTTTTGATGTATAAATAAAATATGTTTCAAAATTTGCAGAAGCAGTGCTTAGAAGTTAAATTCTCTCACTATTGATATCTTGGTAGAAATTGTGCATAATCTTAACATTTCCACATATACTGATCTCCATTTTAGAGATTGGCTTTAATAATTAATAATAATTGATAAATCCAGCTTCTGGAACCTTGTCTAGACAAAGACCACTGTTATACTTTGGGAAAATTAAGGCATGACTCATAATTTAACTTTAGGAGTAAGATTTTTGGGAATAGGCTCCATTTTCCTGCTCCCATTTACAATTTTATAAACAAAGTAAGGAGAATGAATTCTAGGAACAATGAACATTCTCTGCCACATCATTAATTGTTCTTCATCCTACTTTCGTAAATATTATTGACAAATATTACTTGCTGATGTTAGTTCACAATTAATTATCTTTGCCATTATAGGCTTATATCCATTTACAAGTTCATGTACTGTCATTAATCTTATGATTTCATGAGAGAACAGATATTCATGCTTTAAAGCTTTCATTAGAAAATCTCTATGAAATTCAATAAACACATAAATTCTTAAATAAACAGTAGACCATATGGTCAGTCGCTGTCAACAATGTAGTTAGAAAATTTTTGGTGTAATACCTATAAAATAAAATTTACTATTTTAACCATTTTAAAGTGTACAATTGCATGGCATTTAGGACATTTACAACATTATGCGACACTATCTAGTTCCAGAGCATTTTTCATCACCCCAAAAGAAAATTCAATACCCGTTTAGCAGTCATCCCACATTCTCTCTAATCCCTAGCCTTTGACAGCCATTATTCTGTTTTCTGTCTCTAGCACTTGTCTATTTTGGGTATTGCATATAAATGGAATCACTCTATACATGTCGTTTTGTGTCTGCCTTCTTTCACTTAGCATAATGTTTTCAAGGTTTATCTATGTTGTAACGTGGATCAGTACTTCATTCCTTTTTACAGTTAAATGATATTCCATGTAACCATTCCAAAATGGATATGCCACATTTCGTTTATGCATTGATGGACAATTGAGTTGTTCTTATCTTTTGACTATTATAAATAGTGCTGCTATGAACATTCTTACATAAGTTTTTGTTGAACACTTCTTTTAAATTCATTTGGATATATACTTAGGAGGGAAATTGCTGTCATATGGTAATTCTATGTTTAACTTATTGAAGAACTACTAAGCTGTTTTTCACAGTAGCTTCACCATTTTACATTCTGATCAGCAGATATGAGGGTTCCAGTTTCTCCACATTTTTACATTTTCCAGTTTTTCAATTCTAGCCATCCTAGTGATTGTGATGTGGTATCTTGTGGTTTTGATTTGAAAAATGCATTTTAAACAATAGATTGATATATATGGAGAGAAAAAAGATATAAAATGTATCTTATCAACCTCCAATTTCTTTTATTGCACATAAAATTTGACTATAGGTAAATTAGAAATGAGTCTATGGAGGAAATAGTTTTGTTTAAAAATATGGCAAATTTAAAAAAGAGTGTGGTGATTGGAACCAAATTCAATCCTATGCATAAACTATATATGCATTTTTCTCTGGTGGTTACCTACTATTGCAATCCTATGCATAAACTGTGTATACATTATTCTCTGGTGATTACCTACTATTGAAGTAAAATTCTCTTGTGAATTCCTAATGAGAAATCTAATTTATAAAGATAAAAATACGTGAGAAAATATTTGAATTCCCAAAATTTGATGTCAAGTACTTTTCCTTCTTTTCAGCCTACTAATGAAATGATCAGATGTAATTTTTAAAGTACATTTCTGCTTTTTCCTGTTGTGTTTTACCAATAAATTCTAATATTTGAAAAACTCAAATAGTTGACATTCTTTTCCTGAGTGATCTAAGACTTTTCTTACTTAAATGGGGGTCATTTAAGTAAGATAAGCTTCAATCTCAGGTTATATCTACATTGAAAAGGTGAAACTATCAAATGTGCACACTTCCCTTCATTTGACTATATAGCTTAAACTTCACACTGTGGCACTAGTAGGTCCCAAGGAGCTTTTCTTGAAATGTCTGTATCGATGCATTTAGAGAGATTCTGTGGGTCTTTACTGTCAGTTTATTTCCTGTCTGTGACATCTTGCTAGTAAACAGCATGGGTAAAATGAGCAGCTGTACAGATGGCTTTAACAGTTTCAGAAAGAAGATATATTAATGTGAGGTCAAGTTTTGCTCTGCTTGATAAATGTGGAAACAAGTAAATGATACATCAAATAGTTCTAGAGATGCTTTTTATTTGACAACACATCTGGAGCCCATAAATATAATTTTGTATTTTTGCTCTGCTGGGAAGAAGATACCATTAAAGATGCTCTGAGACCTAGTTATTTAACATGAGATGGTTATAGTCACACCATTTTCTAATATACTTTTGCCTAAGTAGTACGTTCCTTGTGTGAAATGATGGGAAATATAAAAGAAATAAATGTTGACTTATCTTTCGTTTTATAACCAAGTACTTAAAAAAATAAAAATAAGCAGAGATAAGTAATACATTTCACAAAGAATAAGCAATTAAAAGTAAAAGGAAAATAGCTGATGAGGCTTTATTAAAATGAAAAAGATGAAAAATATGAGTCTAAAAATTATGTCACAGACACAAATATAAATTACTTATATGTATTTATATGTTTGTTTATATATTTTGATGCTTATTTAATTTAATTATATGAAAAAACATAACTGAGAAATCCTATTTCCCTTTTTCATTGAACTACACAAAAATGATTCAGTGAATATTTTTTCGGTATTTTTTTCATGTAACAGGGTATTTGTTTTAAATTGCTTTCTAAATAAATGATAATATAAAACTAAAACCTTTTGGGAGACAATGACCTGGAGCAGGGCACACTCACTATGTGAAGATTTCACCTAATATTAGAGAACGAGCCATTTAACAGGTGGGCCTGCTGTTTAGCTGTTACCGGTCAGTGACTCGCAGAATGAAGTCTGGGACACTCTCCCATTATGCACCTGCCTGTATTTACTGTCCGTGGCATCCCTTCTACTGACCTCTTCATTTATGCCAATATAATGTGCAGTCATTTTGCTTTTGGTCTCTTTCAAACACACGGAACTTGAATATTTTTTAAAAATGATTTTATTATTTAATTAGGTGTCAACTTGATATGTGTGCATGTCTACAACACAGTAACTAAATGCAGCTGCCTCTTTGGGAATTATGACATCTTGTTGTTGTTAGGAGCCAAGGGGAGTGGCTGCAAAGTAACTGGGTGGCTTAAGGGGAAGAACATAGAGCATTTCTTCTGAAAACAGGAGAAAGATACGCCCAAATCCTTGGTCAGTTTTCACTGTGTGAGCCAATTTGACACATCACATATCCCCACTTCACAGGGGCCATGTAAAAACGAGTAATAATGATAAAGGAAATAGATTCCCTGAAGAAGTTGAATGAGTCTCCATATTTTTCTATATTGTTTATCAAAATGGCAAAGCTGAAACATTTATTTTCAAGGACAATATCAACTATAAAGGAAACATTCTTTGCTATAAACTTGTGACTGTAATTAGGTATGAAATGTAAGCTAGATAATCTCTTCTTGTTTTTATTACTGTCTCTGGGGGAGATGATATCCCACATGGATAGATTTTCCAAGTAACCAAAACATGCTCTATTAAACACAAAAGGTTTTCATCTATTTTAAATGTCTTGCATCTTGGATATCTTTCTGAAATGCATTGTTCCAAGTTGAATTAAACAGATAATATAGGCGGTAATAAAATATGTTTCTCTAAATTGTTTTTAACCATATTTAGCAATATAGTGACAATCATAAAAGTTATCTTTGACTAAGGTTTACTTTATGCAAGGGATTCTGCTATACATTTTATGTGGATTATATTTCTTAAATCTTAAAGTTAGTCTAAGGGGTAGAGAAGAGCTTGCTTGCCTAAGGTAATATTGAGAGAGGAAGTGGAATGTGAACCAGGTCAACTTAAATGTGCCTGACTCCAGAGACTGTTTTGTTGACCATGAAAGGTTGCATTTTTTTTTTTAAATGTAGTTTTACTTTTTTTTTCTTTCCCTGGCAGTGAGTCAGTCTCTCTCTCCTGCAGCTATTGTGTCTGGAGCTCTGTCATCTTCATCGTCTTCTTGTAGTTTTGCTTTTTCAAATCTGCAGCGAGGACAAATATACAAGTGTCTTAAAGGGGTTGTTATGGATATCATTTGGAATCTGAAATTATAAATCTTTAGCTTTCTCTATCACATAGAGAAATGTATTTATCTTAATATTTGTTTCACAACAGTGCTAAGAAGTCTAAAACTAGTTGGATATTATTGTACAGAAACTATTTTTTCATTTCTGTAATTAAGTTTAATAATCCAATAATTTTATGAGGAAGTTTTTCTCCTTTGGAAAACTAGAATTCAACAAGAAACAACATTTATTCACTATATATTTTTCATTTCTATTATAAGCTAGTTGCTGAGTAGGAAAGAAAAAAGACATCTTTTCCTACACAGAGCTTAAAGTCTAGAGGGTAGAAGGATAATCATGATTTTGTATTTATGTCGTTTACTTATAAATAAGTAGAGAATACATTTCTGTCTACCCATTATATCAAATAATTTCTTCCCTCCCTTCCTTTCCTTCCTTCCCTTCCTTCCTTCTTTCCTTCCTTCCTTCCTCCCTTCCTTCCTTCCTTCCCTCCCTCCTTCCTTCCTCCCCTTCCTTTCCTTCCTTCCCTTCCTTCCTTCTTTCCTTCCTTCCTTCCTTCCTTCCTTCCTTCCTTCCCTCCTTCCTTCTTTCCTCCCTTCCCTCATTCCCCCTTCCCTCCTTCCCTCCCTCCCTCCTTCCCTTCCTTCCTTTTTTCCTTCCTTCCTTCCTCCTTCCCTCCCTCCCTCCCTTCTTCCTTCCTTTCTTCCTTCCTTCCTTCTTTCCTCCCTTCCCTCATTCCCCCTTCCCTCATTCCTCCCTTCCCTCCTTCCCTCCCTCCCTCCCTCTCTCCTTCCTTTCTTCCTTCCTTCCTCCCTCCCTCCCTTCCTTCCTCCCTCCCTCCCTTCCTCCCTTCAATATGGAAAAGTTATTAACAGAGATTTGTTTAACAAATTCTAGATAGTAAATGAAAACCCAGTCACACATTACAAGTTTGAGATAATTTATTGATTTTATACATAACTATATATATATTGTCATTATATATGTAGTGACGCCTTCTCTGTGGATCCCTCTAGTTTTGTAATGCTCCCTCAAATTTTTTTATATATATATTTAAATATATATGTAAATTCCACATAGTAGAGGTGTTAAGTTCTGTTCTAGCAAGGAGTTAACTTCCTAGATGATGATCTTGATCCAGTGCTGGCTTGATTTTAGACTTTGTTGGGGTGGTCTATTCCAGGTTTGCCCTTACCTATTGGGCATGGCATTTACTCCTTGGGCATTGTTCGTAAGGATGTGGTCTTTAGTGCCTCAACTGAATGCCTAGGATGTTCACCTAAATTCTTGTCTCTTCTTGCTCCAGTCTCCCAGGTGTCTCCCCAGCATTGAACAATCTCTGAAGTCACCGCCTCCCAGCACTGCTCTAGGTTGGTCCTCAGAATTAAACCTTGTGAATTTGCAATTTAGGAGGTGACTAAGAAGCAGAAGTAAATTTTTATGCAGATTTCGTGACTCCTTCTCTGTGGATTCTTCTACTTTTGTAATGCTCCCCCAGGTTTCAGCTGCCTTGGCAGCCTCAGATACTGATCTCTATTTATTCCTCCTAGGAAAATGCTGCTCTTTGCTTGGCTCTCTTTCTCTGGCTTGTAATTTTCAAAATTACGAGGGCATCCTATAACACTGGAATCCATAAACTTCAGTTAAAAATTTTTATTTTAAAATCATGTGGTTGTCTATTGGTGTAAAACTAAAGCAACTAAAACCAGAAAGTTGAGAGTATGCAACAATGCATGTGATATAAACAGTTAGGTTTTAAGTATGAAATTTCATTAATATTTTTTAATGTTCCATCACAATTAGAAAATATGACAGTCTGGATTTGCCCATTATAAGTATGATGTTATTTGTTATTTGTGGTGAACTAAAGTAAAAAATTAAGATATTAAATTTTTAGAAAATATAAAAAATGGGAAAACAATTGAAATGTTTCAACTTATGAATAATTTATCAGTTCTCTGTTGAGAGTATTTTCTTAAATATATTCAAAATTATTGATACACCGAGAGGATGGTTTATATAATTTGATTCCAGCCTGCTTCTTTCTATAATGTCCCTTTCACTGATAATCTGAGTCAAAGTGTTTGTTTCCTGACATTTAGAGTGTTGTGGGGGGTATGAGTAAATATTAGAATGATTTAGATAATAAATTAGAGCACCACTCCATATGAGGAATAATTTTAAAATAATTTTAACTTAATACATTGGATAACTTATGTTCACAATATCCTACATAAATATAAACAAACATGCTAAGTGATATTTGATATTTTTCACTATTTATATAATTTATATAACAGATAAATATTATCCTTCATGTTTTAATACCAATGATCATGGAACCAATTTCAGTCAGATCGAACATAAGCTTTTGACAATGGAGACACTGCTTTGCCTTTCTCTTTTTGGTTTTATTCATCTCAGAAACAGCAGGGATTTTATAGCTTAGTAAGTGTGCAGCAGATCCTAGTTCTGGTTAGAAAGGTGTTGGAGACTGTGAGTTGAGAAACATTATTTTCAATGTGTTCTACTAAATACGTTTAATAATACAGTTTTTAGACAGGTTACAAGGTAAAGACATTTGATTCTACGAATTTTTAGTTTAAAAGAGCATGTAGATAAAGTGTATTATAGGGCTATATTATGCACAGAGTCTTATTAAGTCACCGAATTTTTAAGTACATTTAAAGGAACCAACAGCAAACACTTGTAAGATGCAAAATATTGCAGCTAAGACTCAGAATGGAAAGTATTACAGCATACAGAGCAGAACTAGATTTCAAAGGACTGGAGGCCTGCCAAAGCTCCTTTGAAAATGCTCAAGTACCACATACCTAGGGCTCCCACTTGCAACAGACTCATAGGAAAAAATAAATAAACAAATAAGTAAATAACATAAAAATGAAGGCTGTGTGCATACCACATGAAGCGAAAAGCTGCCCCACCAAAGCAAAACTGGAGAAAAGAGCATCACAGCATTATTCTTCATTTTGGAAGCAACCAGTAAAAGAAGAGGAAGCACAATTGTACCTGTTTCCTAAAAAATCTGCAATGCCATAAGACTCTGACTCATCTTGGTTACAGCCTCATTTAGCAAGTTTTTTGGAAGTTTCTATGATTGTTCATTTTTGTCACTGCCAAAGGTTAATCTTTGACTATCCACCAGACTATTCCAGAAACCTGTTTTGAAGTTAATATAAAAATCAACCCTTACTGGCAAAACTTTTCGAACATGACAAATGTAAACTTTTTTGAAGGCAGATGCCACGATCTTCCTGGCTCCCAGTGCATTCCTCAACCATAGCCCCTACATATAGTGAGCACTCAGTAAATATTGCTACTAATATTAATGTTAATTCTGTTGCATATGTAAATTTTACCATCGTATAAGAAAGACAAGTCATCTGTTTAATGCTGTGATAATAGTACTTCGTCTAACTAAAATGTCAGTTAATTTTTGCTGCATAGGAAAAATCCCAAAACATAGGAGATTAAAACAACACTTACTTACTAATGGTTCTGTAAGTTACTAATTTCAGCCAGGCTGCCCAGTGTGCTGACAAGGCCTAGCCCATTTTGACTAAGATTTCTCATAGGTCTGTGGTCAGTTGACAAGTTAGCTAAGGGCTGGCGGATTAAAAATGAATAGATACTACAGAGTATGATTTGGGAGGGCAATAATTTGTGGCACTTATTTTGCTGCTGATCACAAATATATTTTTTAAAATCATAGATTTAACTAATAGTTTTCATTGTGTTATTTCAGTAAACACAATAGCGCTTTTTGGGACTTGTGGGTGATACTTACACATGTTCAACTTGGCTAATTCTCTGATTCAGGGAGTGGCATCTACAGCCCACACTCCAAATTGCGCCTACTCTGTTGTTTTTTTTTTTTTTTTTTTTTTTTTTTTTTGGTAAATAAGGTTTTAATGAAAATAAACACATTTGTAGCATAGTTTGAAGTCAGGTAGCGTGATGCCTCCAGCTTTGTTCTTTTGGCTTAGGATTGACTTGGCAATGCGGGCTCTTTTTTGGTTCCACATGAACTTTAAAGAAGTTTTTTCCAATTCTGTGAAGAACGTCATTGGTAGCTTGATGGGGATGGCATAGAATCTACAAATTACCTTGGGCAGTATGGCCATTTTCACGATATCGATTCTTCCTATCCATGAGCATGGAATGTTCTTCCATTTGTTTGTATCCTCTTTTATTTCATTGAGCAGTGGTTTGTAGTTCTCCTTGAAGAGGTCCTTCACATCCCTTGTAAGTTGGATTCCTAGGTATTTTATTCTCTTTGAAGCAACTGTGAATGGGAGTTAACTCATGATTTGGCTCTCTGTTTGTCTGTTATTGGTGTATAAGAATGCTTGTGATTTTTGCACATTGATTTTTTATCCTGAGACTTTGCTGAAGTTGCTTATCAGCTTAAGGAGATTTTGGGCCAAGACGATGGGGTTTTCTAGATATATAATCATGTCATCTGCAAACAGGGACAATTTGACTTCCTCTTTTCCTAACTGAATACCCTTTATTTCTTTCTCCTGCCTGATTTCCCTGGCCAGACTCAGTAACCAAAATAGCGTGGTACTGGTACCAAAACAGAGATACAGACCAATGGAACAGAACAGAGCCCTCAGAAATAATACTACACATCTACAACCATTTGATCTTTGACAAACCTGACAAAAACAAGAAATGGGAAAGGATTCCCTATTTAATAAATGGTGCTGGGAAAACTGGCTAGCCATATGTAGAAAACTGAAACTGGATCCCTTCCTTACACCTTATACAAAAATTAATTCAAGATGGATTAAAGACTTAAATGTTAGACCTAAAACCATAAAAACCCTACAAGAAAACCTAGGCAATACCATTCAAGACATAGGCATGGGCAAGGACTTCATGTCTAAAACACCAAAAGCAATGGCAACAAAAGCCAAAATTGACAAATGGGATCTAATTAAACTAAAGAGCTTCTGCACAGCAAAAGAGACTACCATCAGAGTGAACAGGCAACCTACAGAATGGGAGAAAATTTTTGCAATCTACTGATCTGACAAAGGGCTAATATCCAGAATCTACAAAGAACTCAAATAAATTTACAAGAAAAAAACAAACAACCCCATCAACAACTGGGCGAAGACAAAAGAAGACATTTATGCAGGCAACAGACACATGAAAAAATGCTCAGCACTGGCCATCAGAGAAATGCAAATCAAAACCAAAATGAGATACCATCTCACACCAGTTAGAATGACGATCATTAAAAAGTCAGGAAACAACAGGTGCTGGAGAGGATGTGGAGAAATAGGAACACTTTTACACTGTTGGTGGGACTGTAAACTAGTTCAACC
>NW_026652276.1:49426314-49453773 GCF_009828535.3 Hylobates moloch | reverse complement strand
ATATATATCTGTATGGCAGTGACCAGCATGTTATATAGTATATATCTATGTACTATGTGCCATCTCCCACTAAGACATAAAGCCCTAGAGGAGAAAGACCTTTTTTTGTACCTCCTTTATCCTAAGTGCCTAAAAAAAAACATATACCATATATTGTGTGCCCAATAAATGTTTCCCTGAATCTCTCTTATCAGCATTAAAACATGCCATATATTTCACAACTTAAAAATAATATACCCTTAATCTGATATTGCCTCTAACTACTGCCTCATTTCTAAATTGTATATTTTCACTGCTTGTTTTTACTAATATTTCACACTCTTTTTAACATATTTAATCATGTTTTGAGAATGGATCCCTATGTAGCCAAATAGAATAGTCAATAGACATCATCATACTAAATCTAAAAGCATTACTTGACATGATTGATTACATTCACTTTTTTCACTTTGTCATTGAGGCAGAATTATGTCTTGATTTGCTGTGTACCCCAAGGGCCAGTTCTTCTCAGTCTCTATTGCTGGTTGCTTATTATCTTCCTGACATCTAAATAATGAAGAAAGCTAGTGTTCATTTTTTATCTTTTTTTAAATCTCTCTACATATCTTCTTGTTAAGCTATATCATTTCATCCATTTCTCTGAAATTATTTTATTAAGATTCTAAAATTTAATTCCCTAATTTCTCCTTGAGTTGCAGATTTGTAAACCTAACTGCATTTCATCTCTACTTATAAATCTAAATGCTAAAAGGTTATAATGCTTCAGGTTTAATTATTAACTGTTTTCTTTCCCAGACAGGACATAAAACAGGGATTTTATTCTCAGTAAAAAGTTATAATTTTTCTATTTCTCTGCCTATAACTTTGGAGTTATCATTAGCATCTTAAATATATAATATACACCAGACAGACCTAACTTCTCACCTCCACCACTGATACCACCCTATCCAAGCCACCTTAATCTTGTGTCTGGACTAGATCGTGAGCACGCTATTTGACCTTCCTGCTTGCTCTCTTGCCCTCTCCTAGTTAAATCTTGATACAGCCCTGGAATAGTTATTTTATAACATCAGTAAGATCATACAACATGTATGCTTTCAAACATGTAAATAACTCTGACCTAACTTCCTACCAGTTTCCTGCACACTCAGTATGTTCTTTCTTCACTGGGCTCCTTGTCCATTTTTAAGCATGGAATGCATGTTCCCTCTCCAGGATGTAACTTTTTCTCTTTCTGTTCCCCGATCCTGGACTGGTCATCTACTACACATCATGTGACATGCTCAGTCACTTCTTTTGTACATCTGCTCATCTTCTACAGAAGTATGCCCTCATCAAGTGATTTAATAGGCATTTTGACTTTAAAATTATATGTAGCACATATAATTTTAAATTTATTAATTTCTTTTTGATTTCTGTAAGTAGAATATCAACTTCAGGACAAAACAAGTATTCCCTAGCACATAGTAAATAGTAATTATTTGTTAAATGAGGAAAGAAATATAAGAATGAATGACTCAAAAGATATAATCTTAACCAAAAACTAAGCACAAATGGTTAAATTCCTCATCAGAGATATCCTAGAAAATAGCACATCCATGTTCAATATGTGATATATGTATTGCTTCACAAGAGTAAGTACTGATGCCTCTACATTAAATAATTCACATATGTATGACTTGATGACTTCCAGAAGTAATTCTAGAATAGTGTTGATGGTAGTAAGTGAGAGAGAAAATATTATTAGAACATAAGCAAATGTATTGTTCACTTATTTCAACAAGGATGCTGCATTTTAAAATATCTTATTCTCAACTTCCTAATTAAAGATGATTTTTCTTACACATCACTTCTGTTCTTATTTGAGTATAAATTACACCAGCTAGCATTTTAATCAAAATGATGTAAATAATAGGGAAAATTGTAACCCAGAAAAATATAAATCTATACATTAGAAAATTTCTTTTCTATAAAACATATATGGGAATGAGGCATTTAAAAGATAGCAAAAAATCATGGTTTATTGAGTTGCAGAGAACGTAAGGAGAAAAATACTGCATTAGTTTTTAAGTCAGAAAATAGTGACTAGTTCAAACTGAGTCGCTAATTAGTTTTGTGACCTGTAGCATATCATTTAACCTTTCTGGATCTCAGTTTTATTTTCTGTAATATGAAAGTGTTGGATTCAATTAGCTCTAAAATCCATTCCATGTCTGAGAATCCATAAGAATGTGGGGAAAAAAAAGTCTCTAGGAACTCAAAGTGATAAATGCTATCTCTGTCTATTAAAAGGGAAATAAAAAGTTATCAAATTGGTTCGGTTAACTTTGGACCTTAGTAAAACTAAAAATCTGAATAAATTGATGTGAAAAGTCTGAACAAATTTATTAGACATACTGACTAAAACCAAACCCGGCTATATGAGTATCAGTGTAATTCAAAGTTCTGTGATGCAGTAATGATTAATAATAAAAAAGAAAATATAAATTTGACTTATAGTAAATGATATTTTAATGAAATAGTTAAGAAGTGATATCCTGGACTAAACCCTCCTTGGACAGAAAATACATGGATGATATTCCTATGATGTCCCTTCCTCCATAATGTAAAAAGTAATATTGAATAATATTGAAAGCATAAATTGAGAATTACTTTTTTGTATTGCCTTCCCGCTACAACATAAAACCCTCCTATTTCATTTTTAAAATTTTCTTTATTTTTATTTATTTCAAAAATAAAGATGAAGTCTCCCTGTGTTGCCCAGGCTGGTCTTGAACTCCTGGGCTCAAGCAGTTCTTCTGCTTTGGCCTCCCAAAGTGCTGAGATTACAGGCATGAACTATCTTGCCCTGCAAACCCTACTATTTCAAAATCTCCACTTTTTCTCACCACATCACTTCCCTAAGAGAATAAACACCTTATTCATTTTAATGTCACTCTAAGCCTACTTTTTTATGTTAAGCTGCTACAATGAACTTTAATGATAAAGAAAAATAAATGATAAATCAGAGTTTTAAATTTAAAAATTAGTACTGAAAATGTTATTACCATAAAAAAAGTAAATAAGGGTGTTTTGGTCTTGCAGATTATTTTCTAGAACTTCACTGTCCATTATGGTAGCCACTACTCATGTGTGACTATTGAGCTCTTCAAATGTGAACCCTAAGTGTGAAATGTTCACTGGATATCGAGACACAGTACTCCCTCTACTAAAAAAAAAAATCTTAAATATTTTATATGAAGTACATATCAAAATTGTAATATGGTGGATACATTGGGTTACAATAAAATATGTTATTAGTTAATTTCACTTACTTTTCAAGTGTGACTAATAAGAAATTTAAACTGATATGATTCACGTTGTATTTTTATTGGAATTATTGAGAGGATGTTTAAATAGTATGTTTTTGTTGCAGTAGTTTGAATAGTTAGAGATGGTATTAAAGGTCATCAAAATACTTAGAATTTTGTTTTCAACTAAAATATTAATGTCTTTATTATTATTATTATACTTTAAGTTTTAAGGTACATGTGCACAATGTGCAGGTTTGTTACATAGGTATCCATGTGCCATGTTGGTGTGCTGCACCCATTAACTTGTCATTTAGCATTAGGTATATCTCCTGATGCTGTCCCTCCCCACTCCCCCCACCCCACAACAGTCCCCGGTGTGTGATGTTCCCCTTCCTGTGTCCATGTATTCTCATTGTTCAATTCCCACCTATGAGTGAGAACATGCAGTGTTTGGTTTTTTGTCCTTGCGATAGTTTACTGAGAATGATGGTTTCCAGTTTCATCCATGTCCCTACAAAGGACATGAACTCATCATTTTTTATGGCTGCATAGTATTCCATGGTGTATATGTGCCACATTTTCTTAATCCAGTCTATTGTTGTTGGACATTTGGGTTGGTTCCAAGTCTTTGCTATTGTGAATAGTGCTGCAATAAACATACGTGTGCTTGTGTCTTTATAGCAGCATGATTTATAGTCCTTTGGGTCTATACCCAGTAATGGGATGGCTGGGTCAAATGGTATTTCTAGTTCTAGATCCCTGAGGAATCGCCACACTGACTTCCATAATGGTTGAACTAGTTTACAGTCCCACCAACAGTGTAAAAGTGTTCCTATTTCTCCACATCCTCTCCAGCACCTGTTGTTTCCTGACTTTTTAATGATGGCCATTCTAACTGGTGTGAGATGGTATCTCACTGTGGTTTTGATTTGCATTTCTCTGATGGCCAGTGATGATGAGCATTTTTTCATGTGTTCTTTGGCTGCATAAATGTCTTCTTTTGAGAAGTGTCTGTTCATGTCCTTCGCCCACTTTGTGATGGGGTTGTTTGTTTTTTTCTTGTAAATTTGTTTGAGTTCATTGCACATTCTAGATATTAGCCCTTTGCCAGATGAGTAAGTTGCAAAAATTTTCTCCCATTTTGTAGGTTGCCTGTTCACTCTGATGGTAGTTTCTTTTGCTGTGCAGAAGCTCTTTAGTTTAATTAGATCCTATTTGTCAATTTTGGCTTTTGTTGCCATTGCTTTTGATGTTTTAGACAGGAAGTGCTTGCCCATGCCTATGTCCTGAATGGTATTGCCTAGGTTTTCTTCTAGGGTTTTTATAGTTTTAGGTCTAACATTGAAGTCTTTAATCCATCTTGAATTAATTTTTGTATAAGGTGTAAGGAATGGATCCAATTTCAGCTTTATACATATGGCTAGCCCGTTTTCCCAGCACCATTTATTAAATAGGGAATCCTTTCCCCATTGCTTGTTTTTGTCAGGTTTGTCAACGATCAGATAGTTGTAGATATGTGGCGTTATTTCTGAGGGCTGTTCTGTTCCATTGATCTATGTCTCTGTTTTGGTACCAGTACCATGCTGTTTTGGTTACTGTAGCCTTGTAGTATAGTTCGAAGTCAGGTAGCGTGATTCCTCCAGCTTTGTTCTTTTGGCTTAGGACTGACTTGGCGATGTGGGCTCTTTTTTGGTTCCATATGAACTTTAAAGTAGTTTTCTCCAATTCTGTGAAGAAAGTCATTGGTAGCTTGATGGGGATGGCATTAAATCTATAAATTACCTTGGGCAGTATGGCCATTTTCACGATATTGATTCTTCCAACCCATGAGCATGGAATGTTCTTCCATTTGCTTGTGTCGTCGTTTATTTTGTTGAGCAATGGTTTGTAGTTCTCCTTGAAGAGGTCCTTCACGTCCCTTGTAAGTTGGATTCCTAGGTATTTTATTCTCTTTGAAGCAATTGTGATGGGATTCCACTCACGATTTGGCTCTCTGTTTGTCTGTTATTGGTGTACAAGAATGCTTGTGATTTTTGTACATTGATTTTGTATCCTGAGACTTTGCTGAAGTTGCTTATCAGCTTGAGGAGATTTGGGGCTGAGACAATGGGATTTTCTAGATATACAATCATGTCATCTGCAAACAGGGACAGCTTGACTTCCTCTTTTCCTAATTGAATACCCTTTATTTCCTTCTCCTGCCTGATTGCCCTGGCCAGAACTTCCAACACTATGTTGAATAGGAGTGGTGACAGAGGGCATCCCTGTCTTGTGCCAGTTTTCAAAGGGAATGCTTCCAGTTTTTGCCCATTCAGTATGATATTCGCTGTTATAGCACTGAATACACAAGTTGACATAAAGTTTTAAAAGAATATATTGGTATGTACTTACTGACACAAACAAATCCCAACCCTATCATTTTCACAATACAGAATTAATTAACACAATTTAGAATTGCAATTTTTCAGAGAATAATTGTTGCTTATACTTACACATAAGCTTCTGCCACCCACATAATTTTAGTAAGTTATGGTGCTGTAAAATGAGATACTATAACAAACATTTAGGAAAAGTAGAATATCTATATGAGGCAATTAAAACCAATAAAAAGTAATCTATAATGTAAATATATTCTATTTTTTATATAAATTATACTGTCAATACTGAGGATAAATATAATATTTAATTTTGTCAAACCTTCCATTACTCATGGCTTAGCAGATATACCTTAGTTTAAAGTTAACATAAATGTGAATTTTTACTAATTTTGTTTTAGACTTTATTATTTTATAAAAATGCCTTAATTAAATATGTATATTAGTAACTATTCTATTTTTTCATAAAACCTTATAAGGTGTTTGAAAAATAAATCTTCAAATATCAACAACGAAGACTAATATTCATCAGAATATTTTTCAAGAGAAGTGTGACAATAAAAATGACTTTCACTAATAATGAGTAGACATTAGAAATTTTTCCCTGAAGAAAATACATATTCAATCACAATCAAATGGATGTTTCAAAAGTGGAGCAATTTGAGTGTCAGATATTAAGATAGATTATTCTTGTTTTTCACCAGGTTTACTTCAAGATTAACATAAGTTTATGGAGTTGCACTGAAAGGAAGCATTTTTGAAAAAGTAAAATAAAATAGAATAAAAGCATCACCACTGTGGAAAGTTCCTTGGTTTTGCTTTATTCCTAATCATATTATTGAGAGTTGTCTTTCATCTCTGAATTTTTATAGTTGTTACTCTGTAGTTCAGTTATTTGCTCCATAATACCTATAGTTTCCCCATCTGTAAAATGGTGCTAATATTCTTATCTAATATTTTGTTGAGTTGATGTGAGAGTTAAATGGAAAAACGCTTGTAAAATACTCAGCATAATGTCCTGCACATAAGAAGCCCAGAATAAATTTTAGCTTTCACTTTTCCAGCTTATCTGTACTCTTAATCACAGTATGAAACACAAGGAAGTCTTTCTAATTTTATGAAGGCCTTGATAGGCTAATTTTATTTTTAGAAAATATCTCATTTCCTCTTCTATGCATATCTATGAAGAAACTTCTAAAATCATTCATATATGCATGATTTGAATGCTAAGGTACAGCATATAAAAAAGCTGGGTTAATTTAGCATCTCATTCTCATATAACTATTGAAGAGAAACAATCTTTAGAGTATAGAATAATGGATTATGGATAGATGAATAAATCTGAGTATTTAGAGAGGGGAATAAATCTGAATCTCCTTGACATACTGTCTTCACTCTTTGCCGAATGAAAGATGGCTCTCTTATTTACTTAGAAGCCCTAATTTTAACACTTTCAGAATATCTGCATTTTCCTGGAGAAACTAGCTCCTGAGCAACATACGATGAGGATACTTTCACCAATTAGAAAACCCAAACACTATTTTTCATTTTGATTTGTTCACAGATACAGCTGGGATGAAAAGCTTTTTACTTACAAGAAATGCTTTATTTTACCCACGAATTATTTGCTATTCACTGGGATGATATACAGTATACATTATAACGTATAATTTGGCTTCTCAGGCTTATTTTCTTTTCATTATACTTTTATCTGTATTCTAGAGAAGTGAGTTTTCAATTAAGTACTTTTCCATTTTACTTATTTGTGCCTATTTTGTATTTTGTATTTGTGCCTATTTTGTCCGCTCATTTGTTCATATGTTTTTCCTCTTAAACAGAAACAGCATTCATGCCTTTGAGTTTTCAGAGACTTTTTTTCAAATCATAAAATTTCAGACATGGCATAGCTTTTAACGACAATTGAGTTTAATATTTTTATATTATAGATAAAAAACTGAAGTCCAGAGAGGTTAAATATTTATTGAGGTCAAAAAGCAATTAGTTATTCAGTTTGTTCACTTTTTTCTGGCCTACAACATAAGCATACAGGTGTACCAGTTTTGCTTGAATATGCATTTTCTGGGCTTTGCTCTCTTCTTCATCATCATCACTATTGCCCTACATCAGGCCTAATCTTTTTTTTTTTTTTGAGATGGTGTCTTGCTCTGTTGCCCAGGCTAGAGTGCAGTGGCATAATCTTGGCTCACTGCAGCCTCCACCTCCCAGGTTCAAGCAATTTTCCTGCCTCAGCCTCCTGAGTAGCTGGGGCTGCAGGCGTGTGCCACCACGCCTGGCTAATTTTTATATTTTTAGTAGAGATGGGGTTTCGCCATGTTGGCCAGGCTTGTCTCGAACTCCTGACCTCAAATGATCCACCCACCTTGGCCTCCCAAAAGACTGGGATTACAGGCATGAGCCACTA
The DNA here is from genome assembly GCF_009828535.3 of Hylobates moloch. Taxonomy (NCBI): domain Eukaryota; kingdom Metazoa; phylum Chordata; class Mammalia; order Primates; family Hylobatidae; genus Hylobates; species Hylobates moloch. Next base: position 49,445,683 of record NW_026652276.1, on the reverse strand, counting down.
CGCCTAGCCTAGGCCTAATCTTCTCAGGTGAAGCCTAGAGCAATTTTATCTTAACAAATCTTCCTACCCCCACTTGTAGTGCCTCATGACTATAAAATATATTGATGCTATAACACCTCTCTTCTTATAATATTAGATTAAGCAGGAGCGTTTACAAAGCAGAACCAAAACCAAAACAATATATGTTACTTTATATGTTTACACATTTTAAAATCCCCTAAGGAATACTCTATAATAAACAAAAGCCAAAGATGAATGCTATAATTAAAAAATGTATTGTATTTAGTATATGACTGATGTCCTTAATTTACAAAGAATTCAATGAAAGAAAAAAATTAGGGGTAGTAGGAAAAAACAAGAAAAATATGTGGACTAGGTATTAAAAACATGGAGATATGAATTAACAATCCTTTGTCATTTCCTTGTCATACAATGTTTATCTGGTTGTGTTCAGTTCATCTTTATAAAACCCTATGAGTTGTGTGTTATTCTACCCAATTTACATTTGACGACAATTAATCTCAGAGTTTAAGTAATCTGTCCAAAGTCATGATGTCCTGGATAGTTCGTGTGTGTATAGTTGTCTTGGCCAGGACATTACCATATGAACATTGTTCTATATGACCTTTTCTAACACAGGACATCATTATGTTACAAGTGGTCAGTAAGGCTGAGATATTGTGGAGATATCAGTGATACTTTTTATGACACCAATCCTCAATGTTCATTGTCCAAAAGGTTTTGTTTGTGAGCAAGGTGGAATTGGGTGAAGGGAGCTTACTTCTGGAACTTACACCTGTCTTTTTCTACCCTCTTGTTTCCAGAGAGTACGACATAAAATTTTGTTCCTTTTCATACCCAGAAGCCACAGAAAGTCTGATGATGTCAATGTATAGATGATAGCTGTGAAAGAGATAATAGAGAGATAAAAGAGAGAGTAGATGATAGGTAGATAGAAAGATATAGAGACAGATTTTTAATATAAAACATCTTATACATTTGATGGGGTAATTCTCTTAGCTGAGGTATTATTGAATCATTTAATGACATCTTCTTATTCCCATGGCTCAAAATACCTCTTACCATTTTGAGAAGCCAGTCCCTGTGCTTTGGGAATTTCTAGCAGTCAGAAATTTAATGATCAATCAAAATTTGGGCCTTAATGAATCATGATCTATTATGTATTTTTCCCTCAGTGATTCAGGATGCTGTTTCCAGATGATAATCATCAAAAAAAAGTAAATAAATAAATACATTAAAATTTGTCAAGATGATTTAGTAGTCAAGAACTTTTTAAACTTTTTTTATTATATTTAGTTTTGATACTGCCATACATTTTAATATCTGACACTAAATTAATTTCTAATTTTAAAATTTTTTAATTATTTTATATTGACTCATAGACATTATTAATCTATATATACACATAATTTTGAATAGTTCATGATTAAATGTAATTTCCTTTCTCATGGTCACAAAAAGGTATTGTAATTGACTATTTTAGTTTGGAATCTGGCAACAAATATCAGTTCTAACATCTTATTTCACAGGCTTTAGTGTCCATCATTTATGTGCTGAATGCAATTGTAAAATTAGCTTAGATTATATAAAAAGAAAACAACTTGAGTGAGGAAAAGAATAAAAGTATGAAGACAAAAACTTTAAAAAAAAAGTTTACAAGTTATTTTTGTCACCAAAATAAACAATACAATTTTACCTATATTTGATAGATGTAATTCTCTTGGTGACATTTCTTATTCAATCATGTATTATAATATTTTGTTCTTATATTTTCAAAAAATCATTTTTCATTATAAGGAAAGTATTTTTTAAAGCAGGTGGAAGATCATTTGATATATATCTGATATGATTTGCATACATCAGAAATAATTGAAGACTTTATTTTCTTTAAAATTTATATAAATCATCTTATGAAAATCGTTTTTAATTAACACTAATTTCAATATGGTTTCTAAAGCTAAAAACTTTGGACCTTTTTTAAAAATTATGTATTTTTAATGTAAGGTTTACAATAATGTAAGTTTTGAAAAGTAATCTAATATTAACATGTCATACCTACCAGAGATCTGCAACTTATCCTAAAATTCCTGCTAACAATCCAAAAGGAATACACAAATCACTGTGTCACACAATTTGTTATAAATTCAAATTATTTTCTCCACATAAGATATTTTAAAATGTAAATACATGATGAAGTAGCAGTTTCATTTAATCTTACTTAATTTCAATACTAGATGGACCAGCCACTAACTTAGTATTACCAATGTCTCAGGCATGCAGAAGAAAATTTTCTCTTTGTGTTCTGGTTGACTGCTTTCTGCCTCTTTGCACACCTGTAGTATTATAAACTCATAAATGCAAAATTACATCGCATCCCCTCTTCTGTAACTTCTCCCCAATCAAAGCAGATACAATAGAATGAAAGTAACCATCTCCCATGGTAACATCCCTCCAACAGTTTATCAGCTCACTATGGTGTCATACTATCCAATAATTTCAATGCAAAAATATCTTTACAAATGGGTCCTGAAGATTCTTTACACCATGAAAATCATTAGCAAGGATAATTAACTGAGACTGCGGTGATGAATAGAGCTGCATTACTGATCAGTGTAATAAAGAACAGAAGCCACTAATTACAGATAGAGCCTCGAAGCTACTGAAAAATGTAATTTAACATTGCTGCCTGGATTCCACAAAGCCAAATATAAGTTTAAAATTAAAACAATAAGGTCTTCCAACAGATAATGCTTTGGGGACCAATCCAGGTGTAAGAAAATGTGCCCATCTGCATGGAGTGCCTTGGATCTAGTAGGGATTGTGCCTTAGGAAAAACATTTAAAAAATTAAAACTCCCTAAACATTTTGTTAGGTACTGTTATTATAACCCTGGCCTTCTATCACGTTATCAGGTAATTTATTTGAATTTTTAAAAGATTAAAAAGAATTTAGAAGAACATGTAGTACAAAAATAGCATAAATATAACAAAGCTGTAGGTCCAAAGAGTCACTTAGAATTGTGTGTTTCTTAGATACAAGAAAGACATTATTTCAACTGCAGAGAAAGTAGTAAGCTGCGGAGCAGTGTTTTCAAAAATACTTGACTGTAAGAATTATATGAGGTCCTTGTTACAATCCAGATTCCTGGGGAGTACCTGGGCAACTATAATATAATCTCAAAGGGGAGGACCTGGGATATTGATTTCAGTGACAGCTCTAGATGATTATCAGCAGACAAGTTTGAGTGCAGTGGAAACAAATGAGATTTGGGGTTTTAATATTGGTTCTTTGAATGTTGGATCTGCCGTTTTATAGCCATATATCCTATTGGAAGCTATTCTTTCTGAGTCTCAGTTTCTTTAGAATATGAAAATATATCAAATTCATCAGGTATAATACTTAAGTTTCAAGTGCATATACATTTCCTATTAATGTGTTTGTCCATAGTAGACAAGCAGCCAAATATCAGTTCCCTCCCACTTTCTTCTTTGCTGTATTTGACAGTATTTTACCTTTATAGTTTTTTTAAATTCAGTGAATATATAGTCTCACTAACAGTGATTCATGCAATGAGAGTCACACTGAAGAAAATGAAGCTATGAGAATATTATCTGCTTCACAACTTAAAGCACCTCACAGTATATATGAATATCTCATGCACTTAATCCCACTGCAAAAAAGAGGGAGTAAGAAGACAGACTTTCATTGCTATGTCAGCCCACCGTGTTTTACAGCACCAGATGCGCAAATTGCCTAGACAGCCTGCCTTCTTCTATTACAGTATTGGAATGTGGTAGCTGGTATATTCTCCAGTTGTAAGTCAAGAGAATTTTAGCATAAAGCAGGGGTTTCATATATTTATATAAAATCCTATTTGGTAAAATTCTACAGGAGCTAGAAATTTTCCAGAATATGTCAGATAAGATGTATTATTGGGAAATTTTAATCCTTTAAGAGTTTTCCTAAATAATTTGAAATATTCTGTATTTGGAAATAGCTTCTCAATATTACTATATTCATAAAACATAAGAGCATGTCTTGGATTCTAATACTATAATTTAAAGTCTGACTCAAAGAGATAATAAAAAAATCCTTATCACAAGTTATTGTATATGATTATCTTCTAGTAGCATTAAGATGATAACTGATATAATAGCCTCCCAAAAATTCAGCTGTAACATCCATACTGTAAAGAAGTTTCCTTTTTAGAAAAAAAAATGGTAATCTTATTTTCAAAAAGTCTAGTTTTCAATCTTGACTTTTAATCATATATCTTATTCACCTAAATATTTATTCCTGGCACACATATGCTTCTGAGCTAGGCCAAGTGGGGAATATTAAAATTACACACAGAAAAGATCATATAGATCATCAATTCTGTAAGTATTATATATACATTTTAATTAAATGGCTAAAAGTTTGACTATGAAATACATAACAATCTATATAAATTTAGAGGAGGACCCAACTATAAACAGCGTGGCTGACCAGTCGTGTACTATAATGCTTTACAACTAATTTAATGGCATAACCAATTAAAGGTTAACAATGCCAACAGAATATTTCAGAGCCTTGGATTTGAATTTATGTAATTTCTTGATGTACATACTCAAGGGTCACATTAAGCCCTCTCCAAAATGAAATCAAACAAAAGATAAATAATATATTGTTACTCTTTAGTTTTTTATTCAGTATTTCACAATATTAATATCAAATTATTTCATTTATTTATCTTTTGGCAATAAAGATTTCATTCATGTATGAAGCTGCTTTTCAGTGTTCAGTATACCAGTTTGTCTCTTATTAAACTGGCTAGTTTCAAATCTATTAGACCTCTTCCATTCTGAAGAGGAATGCACAATTTTCAGCCATAGATTTATTCATAAATATTACAGACTGTCTTGGAAGATAGAAGACAGAGAAAAATGTAGTAGTCAAGGCATAGCCTTAACGTTTGAAGTAAAAAAAAAAAAAAAAGAACTATAGTTGCAAACAGGCAAACAGAATATCCTCTTCCTATTTGCTAAGAGTTATTCTTTACCCACAAACATTGCTACTTTATCTCTCTCCTAGACTCAATGATTAATACAGATCCAAGTTTTAAAAATGAAAAAAATAGAAATAAAAATAAAAGGGTGGAGGTTATGAATAATAACAGGAAACTTAGGTATCTGAAGTAAAATACTTGAATTGGACATAAAGCAAAACTTTGAGCTTTCCAGAAGTCTTAAAAGTTGTAAGAATAAATAAGAGCATTGCATGCTCTCGGCTTTAGGTCTTTTCTAAAAGTGCCACTTTATAGCTACCTATCTTACTATTATCTCACAGATAGTTTATATGTCTGTTGAAGGAAGGCACATTAGAGAGATATCTCAATATATAGTTGCCCTTCCAAAGTTAAGTCTTTTTTTCAAAGCCAAATATGAAAACCTAGTGGCTAGCACATAGTAAATATTCAATAAACGTCAGCCACTCCTCAATGCTTCAGTTTTCTTCACTTGTTCTTATTTTATATCAGAAACTAATCAAACTATTATTTGGAGATTTCTCTAAGTGTTGAAATAACATTTGATAGAAATACATCCCAGAAGTGGTTGTGTGTTAACACCAATAGTATACTGCTTATGCCCCTAGACATCAAGATAAAACACCTCTGAGAGGCCCACTGATTACCATATCCAATTAGTTTGAATATTGTAATTAAATTTTTGGCAGTTTATTATTTGAAATCTCAAGTTAAACTATACAATAAAAAATTTGGAAGTACTTGTAGGAACAGTGAATAGCATTGCTTGAGAAGAATGTGTAACTACTGAGATTAAGACCCTCATTAAAGAGTAAGAAGATTAAGAAGTAGACAAAACTAAACAAGAGTCTAGAGTCAGGAAGTAAATAGTTCCCCATCACTACCACACACCCCCAATGTGTAATAGAAAAATATATTGAATCCAATTAGTATTATATTAAGCAGTCACTAATTATAAAGAAAGCGTTTTGAATTTTGGTTACATACAAAAGCCAAAACATCCTTTTATATACCTACCTAATTTTTTTATTTATTTTACGTTTAAAATGACTACAACATTAAAAAAAACACTTGAGCAATAGAAGAAGGTAAATCATGGAAAAGGAAATAGAAAGTAAGGGTAAGGGTTAAGATTAGCTCATAGAAATGCCTACCATAAAGTACTCAGTAGGTGCAGAGATGTACCAAAATGTTTTCTCTCAACTTCCTAATGGTCAAAGCAATCAGGATGAAATTTAGAAACACAGTGTCTAAAATATTAGGGAAGTGAGGGGGGATGGGAGCCAGTTGTTTAAAAGATATATAGCTTTTGCTGATAGTGAGGCTTGAGAGGAATTTCTCCTTGGAGATACTGTAAAGAGGAAGCTATTCCATACATTGACTGATGTTCTCAATAACATCTACACAAAAGGAAACCTAGTGAGTTCTTCATGATTTTTTTTAATGTCCAGAAGGTAAACTGGTGGTAAATGCTCAATTGCAATTTAGTAAAAACAAATCTATCAGGGCCAAAACATTGCCATTCAAGTATATAGCTCCCTGGAGTTTTCAAATCCAGATTTATTCCTTTGGGATTTAAGAGGAAATGGTGTATTCCTGTGTACAGAGGGCACTCATTGTGATGGGCAGAATGTCTTTATTTTATTCCTTTTAAAGTTACAGTATTAAAAAATAAGAAAAGGTAATTCCTCAAATTAAACTCCAGTTGAAGCAATGGCATACTTCTGTAAAGAATGTCAAACAGCATGATGGTTTAATGATCAGTTTTCTGGAAAGGGAATCACCATGGGAAATTTCTGTTTTGATTTTTTTCTTCCTGAGGCCAGAGCTGTAGTAACATTTTTATCTGGCCTTATTCTCTATCAAGGTTCACTTTGAAAACTTCAAAGGCCATGTTTGGAAAATGAAAATAGCTCTCATTTTTATTCATTTTCATTTCAGACCAGCATGTAAAAATGGCAATCCTTTTAATCCCTGGGAAAAATGCTTTTAGACAAACCATGTAGGTGTTCTTTTTTTCCGGGAATAAATTAAAACTAATGTATGAGGAACTATTAAAGATAATGCATTGACACAGTAGGCCACTAAAAACAGAAAAGGTAGAAATCATAATAGCTCTGTGCCAATTTAAACTTTATGTATCTAAGATATGACACATTTAATGGAAGCCTTGAGGGCAACAGTGAAATTAAATAATATACACAAAGATGAAGGATCTAATTTTTCCTTTTAATAAGTTATTTTACATGTTATTAGAGACCATAAAGTAGTAATAGATTGATGTAGGGTACTGATATTTTATATAAAATACATTCCTGTTTTATGACCACATGTTAGTCTTGATCTTTTTCTTGTACCATGAAGGAACTACTGCTCTAAGGAAAAAAGGAAAGCTGCATGAGGACCACACAACTCCTGGAAGAGGTTTCCCTGGCAACACAACTTTTCCATTCATCTGGTTGCAGTGTTTTCATCCAGTAGCCTGTCACCTCACTCAAAAGCAGGGCAATGGAGAGAAAGAAACTTGTCAAGTTTTTTCTTTTAACTAGAGAGTAACCTACTTATTGGGTCCTGCAATTAATTTCAGGTAACCCAGCATATGTCTCAGTATACCTTGCTTTATGATTAATTTTATGGCTATAAAATTTTCTTGAGAAAGATAATTTCTTAGAGTAAATTTTTAATATAAAATTATCAGATTTGCCTTTCATTCCTACCTGAACCACCTTGCATATTTTTAGTCAGCTAGTATGTAATTTTTTACTAGTTTATATATTCTTATATAAAGAACAAAATCTCCAAGATGGTATTCATGCTGTACCATGGCACAACTTATTAGATACCACATAAATCTAAATAAAACTTTTACATGTGAAGCAAACATCCATAAATATAAATGAATATTCTTTGGTTTCCATAGATATTAACTTAGTCTTTAAAATTTATTAAAAATTTTTCCTGAATGCTTTTTAACTCTGTATGCATTTTTAATTAATATACAATCCAAGATTAATGTAATTTCTCTAACTCCCAAGACAGCCTCATAATCATATTTAAGCTCTAGATTCTACAGTTAACCTAAACAGTATACAGTATAAAGATGGCATGCATTTTATAAATATAAAATAATACACTATTTAAAATACAAGGAGAACCAGGCAGAGGTTCACAATGCCTTATTCAGAATTCTAAATTCCTGTATCCTTGAGAACCAAAATGTTATTCATTTAATGGTTAAATGTGATTTGAGTTGACTAGGATGCTATATATAGTCTTTATAATCACATTTAGTTTGAATATTCATATATTTCACTGTCAAAATATGTGGCCACTCACATGTTTCAAGGGATATATAATATACACAGCATTACTTTCCTGAAATACCAAAACCTCTGACTTTTGTTCCCAAGTTTCAGTAGACATAAATAGACACGTCACTATGGACAGACAGACACATCAATAGAAAATTTGCATATTGAAATAGAGTAATTACTTTTAACACACTGAATAAAATAATAATTCATGAATCCAAACTGATTTACACAACAAACAAATAGGTAAGGAAAAAGAGCTCTTCCTTATGATAAGAAGATAGCTATGTTTATATCCATATAGATATAGATACATAGATATGGAAATATACAAGTGGAATTAGAAAATACTCAATGGTTGCTAATAACAAGTGTTGGTAAACATTTGATGAGCATCAAACTTTTCTAGCAGTTTCAAATTACATGTCTTTTTTTCTTATAAATCCAAAAGTTAAAATTCATAACTTTATAATGGAGAAACCTAGTAGACACCAACTTAAGAACATGATATTTAGCATCACTAATACTGAGAAAAATCAGTTTTATATTCCTTTTGATTTCATTTACTGAGAACAAAAGAAAAAAAATCACTTCCAGAGCACTCTCACTAAAAATGTATAAAGTAAATCTAATCATGAAAAAATATATAAATCCAGATTGAGAGACAGTCTACAAAATAACTGACCTTCACTTCTCAAAAATAATTTCAAAATAAGGAAAGACAAAGAAAAATTGAGGAACTGTCTCAGTTTACAGGAGATACATGACAAACAAATGTCATTCCTGTTCATATAATTTTGATGCAGATAAAATAAGCATTCACCTCCTTAGAGAGAAAGCAGTAAGAGACATTATTTAGTCGGGGAAGTTACAAAGTGTTCCTTCTGTGGCTAACAATCATTGGAAACAGTGGAGGAAAAAGAAGAGAGAATGTGAACAGGGAGGGACAGCATTCGGAGATATACCTAATGCTAAATGACAAGTTAATGGTTGCAGCACACCAACATGGCACATGTATACATATGTAACAAACCTGCACGTTGTGCATATGTACCCTAAAACTTTAAGTATAATAACAATAAAATAAAAAAGAAAAATAACCTCCCAAAAAAAAAAGCGAGTAAAAGAAAAAAATACAGGCAAGTCTGGTAAAAGAATTAAAAGTAATCTAAAAATATTTAGTCCTAGATACCCAAGAAACAACTAAGTTATTGTATTACAATATAGAACATAATTGGTTTTAGCCAATATAAAAATATTTGAAATAATTACTTACATTTTGAAAGATTTAAATGACTCAGCAATCAAGATGTTCAAAGTGTACAAACATAAAGTACCTTTGAAGTACTTAAGTAAAAAGTGCATGTTTTATGAGAAGCAGCCCCTTCAATAGCTTGCAATGTGTATATGTCTCAAACATATTTTCCTGATAAGAGATTTTTGTCATGAGAAATTTTTCAGTGGGACTGTCATGCTGGTTTTAGTTTAAATAAAAATCAAAGGATGGTGAAAGAATGTGTTAGGAAATTTCTTCTGCAATAAAATTTTTATGTTTTAACTAAGAATTAAACAAACCAGAAAAACAAAGTATTTCTCTGATAAATACAAACGAATTAAGGGTAACCTATCAAGTAAAAGTTAGAGCTGTCTAACATAATTACTTTTTAAACTTTTCACTTTGAAATAAGTATGGATTCATCCTGCATACTCTTCGTCTAATTTTCTCCAATGATTACATTTTATATAACTATAGTACAATATCAAAGCCAGGGACTTAACATTTGTACACTGCCTCTGTGTATGCTTGCAAGTCCTTATAGCAATTACTTAAAGTTCAGTGATATTAATATTAATATTTCATATTCTTAAGATTTTCTAAAGATAGCTCCAAATCTGCTTAAATAGTGATTAATATTCACTAAGTATAGGCAATACATTTTTAACAAAATTGCCACATTTGTTTACTTAATTTTAAGTATCTATACCTTAAATGTATATACACTAAATATATTTAGATGTTAGAGATGCAGTTGCGACAAGAGACAATAATCCTTGCTTACTAATATTAGCGCGTGTGTGTGTGTGTGTGTATAAAAATAAAAGTATACAAAATGGGTCAGATACTATTAAATCCTATGGGGGGAAAATTAAAGCGAGGAAGGAGGAAGTGAAATGGTTAAGTAATGGTGCAATGTTATACAAGTGAGCAAGGAAGGATTAGCACATAACTGTGTAAAGACCTGAAAGAATTGAGAGAACTAACTGTGGTTTTTGTTGTTTGTTTGTTTGTTTGTTTTTAAGTACTCCAGGCAGATTTATAAAGGAAGCTGCTGGAAGGAATTCATTCCCTTTTTGCTGTTCTGCCTTCCACCTTCCACTGTGTGAGGACACTGCAAGAAAGCCCTCATTAGACACCAATTGCCAGCACCTAGATCCTGGAATTTTTAGCCTCCAGAACTGTGAGAAATACATTTCTATTTTTCTATAAAATAATAATAAAAAGAACTTCCATGCAGGAAAAAAAAATCCAGTTGAAAGGTCCTGTGTTGAGGGCATGCCAGCTTTGTTTGAGAAGCTATAATCATGCCTGTGTGACTATAATGAAAGAATAAAAGAGAAATTAGCACAGAAGAATGTAATGTAGTCCTTTTCACTTTAAGCAAGAAATTTGGCTTCAATTCTAAATGTGATAAGAAAAAAACAGAAGGTTCCAAACGAGAAGTGACATAATATGAAATGTTTTAACAGAATCACCTTTGTTACCATATTGCAAACAAAATGAAAGTGCATTAAGGGCAGAAGTAGGAAGGCAAGTTATGCGGTTATTTTGATAATCCAGAGGAGCTGGGATGGTGACCTAAAGCAGTATGGTAGCAACGGTTGAGTGAGAATGTGGAATCCTGGGTATATATTAAAGTTTCAGCAAAAAGATGAAACAGATATGGGTTATGAGAAAGAGTCAAGTTAAAGATGATATCAAAATTTTTTATCTGAACAACTGGTAGTGTTGTGGTAAATCCTTACCCCATCAATTTATGTGACCAATAACTGAGTGGGAACATTAAGGAGGGGATGGTTTAAGGGAGAATCAGGATCTCAGGTTGGAAATATTAAGTTGAGTATGCCTGTTTAATAATCAAATGAAAAATAGTATTTTTGTAATTTTCAGTATTTATTTGGCAAGAGATTAAATAATCTATAGTACAGTTACTACTTTCTCTTTTTCATAAAAGTTATTTTGATATAAAATCAACCTGACCGGGAACTATCCAAATGCATAAGCCTTTAGCTCTGACCTATTATATATTTTTGCCATTAATAATATGAACATCCACCAAACAAGAACTTGAGACTGTAACTATTTTCTCTATTAAATCTTCATATTAAATTAGTCATTTAAATATGATTATTTTATTGCTAAATACTTTCCATTACATTCAAACTTATTGAGACATCCTTAAATTTTATAATTTATTTAATGGATTAATTCCTTAGCTTCTAAACTGGTTTTCTGTACTGCAACCCTATTTTCTTCTTAATAACTCATCATCTACATCCCCCAATGTCTTATTTTTTCCAAAACAAAAGTGCACTCATGCCCTTCTAGGGCATAAATTTCTTTAACGGCTTTCTATTGTTATAGATAAAGTTCAAACTTATTATGACGGCCTATAATTTTGGGGAAAAAAATTCACCTAAAAACAGTTTTTAAAAGATTAAAACTCAAATGCTTGAAATTTCAGTTATTTTACGAGCTTTCTATTCAAACTTGTTAGGGTGCTAAGACATTACGTACTACACTACTACTACTACTACTACTACTACAAATAATAATAATGACAATAATTATAGTTATTCATCTCAGTTTTGACAGAGGATACCATTTCTATAAAGAATGTAATTTGATTGTAGACATTAAAATAGTTACTAGACAGGAACTAGGATGATGGTAACACTGACTTTTGATCTGAGTCCTGGCTATATGTTTTCTGTTTGAAAAAAAGTCATTAAGTATAAAATTATAATTTTTATTATTTTAGAATGCATATTATAACAATACATTTCTTAAACTGAGAAATTAATATTTAAAAAGTACAGTAGGGGAAAGAGAAGGAAAATATGTTTTCTATGTGCTTGCTTTAATAAATAATGCCACTGAGGATGTAAGTTTTCAATGTCTAATTATTAAATCAGCGTTATTCATCATTTTAACAACTTTCATGGGGTTCTCATATTGAGACTCAAATTAAATTTGTAATATTAATCCTAATATAACTATTTTTTCCTAACAAGAGCATAAACCTTTCAAAATTTCATTCCGCATGTTTATAACTGAATTTATGATTCTGACATATTTCTTTTTCAAATCATGTCCATCATTATATGAACGGGTACTGAATTTATCCATATTTACTTATGTCTTTCTTCAGCCACTCTGTCAACCCACTTATCTTTTTGATAGCTCAGTGAGCTGGCACTAGTTTTGCACCTCAGGATGTTTACTCTGGCTAATTTAGCCACTGATCTTCTAATGTCTGGTGCTTGGCAATAAAGTCCCAGTTGGAGTTTTCAACCAACAGCAGTTTGCATTCAGTTACTTAATCTCTGTTTTGCAATCTTAGTACCTTCCTTTCTGATTGAATGAAGACAATTGCTCCTAGGGATACCTGAACCTGAAATGAACTGAAAATATTTTATAGCTTTTCAATTTGCCAGGCAGTAGAAGAAAAATTCATACCAATCCCATTGCTACAAACAGCTGTTACTATAAGGTGATATTGCTATGGAATCCTAAAATAGAACAAGGCAAATACCATCCCTGTGAGGGTTCTACTATATTTTGTGGATCTCCAGCTGGAAACTTAATTATAATTTAAACTGAGCATACTGAAACAGCTTTCCTGCTTCTATTCAGCATACTTTTACTGAATTGGATAATTTAATCAATAAGTTACAACACTCTTTAGTGTGAAGCTGCATAAACTTCTAGGAAGAGAGAAAATCTGATCTTTGATTTCTATTATCTTTATCTTCCTGCACTATATTCTTCCAGGACTTTAGCTAATACCTCTCCCCATCACAATAAAGTCTTTAAAGACTTAGAATCTATTTTCTGTTTCTTGTGTCCATATCCTATAACCAAAGACCACCAGGAACACCCCTGAGTTTATTCTTGTTTGCAGCAATAAATACTTCACACAATGGGGAAATGTGAAGTTATCTCAGTAAGCGAGTATTAAAAGAACCTATTGTATCATTTGGGATTTGGTTATTTGGGGAAGAAATTAAGGAAGCAAGACTGCCCTGGATTGTCTGTTACCAGGAAGTGGGAGCAATTTTATGATTAGGTATGTCACCAAATCTTATATATATGGATGATATACTAGAGTGAGGCTAATGTAATTGAGGATAAAGTAACTGCTAAAGAAACAACAGTCACTTGTATCTGGTATGTTGTGACCTGGACAACGTTCCTGTTTTGTTTATGCTCAGATAAAATTAAGGATTGTTCTTGTTTTAGTCATTGTTCATCATGGTCATTGAATGGTCGTATTTTATTTTAGGGTTCTGTGAAACAGTTTATGTTCAACAGGAGACTTAAAGACTTAGCTGAGAGTCCCAGGCCAGATCCTGAATGTCAGGGCCTCCATTTTTACTTTCTCACTTGTATCTGTTAACAAATATTAAAATGTTGCACAGTAAAGTATAAAATGTAAAAAAGAAATAGTATGAAATTAAGATAATTCCTCATAGGGACATTGCTTGATTGATTATTTATTATGGAAAGACCTGCAAAACAACAGCATCAGTCTTTAACCGTAAAATCTTTTTTTCACATCAAATTCTGGGGAGGATGGTATTAATCAAGGCAATTGGCAATGTCAGGTAGAGGTTTTAATATACCTCTAAAAATTTGGCAAATATAAGGTCAATCTTTTTTGCCCTCTTTCTATTTGCACTTGCAATTTTCCATGTGTTTTGTTTCTAAGTTAGAGCATTTCTAAATTAAAGAAACTGAAGACATGTTTAAAATATTCTAAGATCAAAATATAATTTTCAATGCCATTACTATGCTATATTAAAAATTATCTTTATTTTATGGTGAATATATAATACTTCTATACAAGAAGCCTCTTTACCTTACTTGATTGAGACAATTATTTGATTAGTCAATTGAAAAATCAGGTTAAATCGGGAAACCATAAAGCAGCAAAAAATGTAGCCATATATTAAAAGTTGTTTTTTAATTTAAAACATATACAGAAGTAAACTAGTTCAACCACTGTGGAAGTCGGTGTGGCAATTCCTCAGGGATCTAGAACTAGAAATACCATTTGACCCAGCCATCCCATTACTGGGTATATACCCAAAGGATTATAAATCATGCTGCTATAAAGACAAAAGCACACGTATGCTTATTGCGGCACTATTCACAATAGCAAAGACTTGGAACCAACCCAAATGTCCAACAATGATAGACTGGATTAAGCAAATGTGGCACATATACACCATGGAATACTATGCAGCCATAAAAAATGATGAGTTCATGTCCTTTGTAGGGACATGGATGAAGCTGGAAACCATCATTCTCAGCAAACTATCGCAAGGACAAAAAACCAAACACCGCATGTTCTCACTCATAGGTGGGAATTGAACAATGAGAACACATGGACACAGGAAGGGGAACATCACACACCGGGGACTGTTGTGGGGTGGGGGGAGGGGGGAGGGACAGCATTAGGAGATATACCTAATGCTAAATGACGAGTTAATGGGTGCAGCACACCAACATGGCACATGTATACACATGTAACAAACCTGCATGTTGTGCACATGTACCCTAAAACTTAAAGTATAATAATAATAAAGCAAAAGAAAGCACACGAATGCATGAAAAGAAAAAAAAATAAAAATAAAACATATACAATGTATGATGTAAAGACAACATCTTTACTTTGAGACTTTATTGGCTGATTTGTATTCCAGCTTTTTACATAAAACTCATCTTGGGATGTGAAGCCAAGATGGCTGGATAGGAACAGCGCCGGTCTCCAGCTCCCAGCCTGAGCGACACAGAAGACGGGTGATTTCTGCATTTCCATTTGAGGTACCGGGTTCATCTCACTAGGGAGTGCCAAACAGTGGGTGCAGGACAGTTGGTGCAGCGCACTGTGTGCGAGCCACAGCAGGGCGAGGCATTGCCTCACTCGGGAAGCACAAGGGGTCAGGGAGTTCCCTTTCCTAGTCAAAGAAAGGGGTAACAGACAGCACCTGGAAAATCGGGCCAGTCCCACCCTAATACTGAGTTTTTCCAATGGGCTTCGAAAACAGCACACCAGGAGACTGTGTCCGACACCTGGCTCGGAGGGCCCTATGCCCACAGAGTCTTGCTGATTGCTAGAACAGCAGTCTGAGATCAAACTGCAAGGCAGCAGCAAGGCTGGGGGAGGGGCGCCCGCCATTGCCAAGGCATGCTTAGGTAAACAAAGCAGCCAGGAAGCTTGAACTGGGTGGAGCCCACCACAGCTTAAGGAGGACTGCCTGCCTCTGTAGGCTCCACCTCTGTGGGCGGGCACAGACAAACAAAAATTCAGCAGGAACCTCTGCAGACTTAAATGTCCCTGTCTGACAGCTTTGAAGAGAGTAGTGGTTCTCCCAGCACGCAGCTGGAGATCTGAGAATTGACAGACTGCCTCCTAAAGTTGGTCCCTGACCCCTGAGCAGCCTAACTGGGAGGCATCCCCCAGTAGGGACAGACTGACACCTCACTCGGCTGGGTACTCCTCTGAGACAAAACTTCCAGAGGAACTATCAGACAGCTGAATTTGTGGTCTCACGAAAATCCACTGTTCTGCAGCCACCGCTGCTGACACCCAGCCAAACAGGGTCTGGAGTGGACCCCTAGCAAACTCCAACAGACCTGCAGCTGAGGGTCCTGTCTGGTAGAAGGAAAACTAACAAACAGAAAGGACATCCACACCAAAAACCCATCTGTACATCACCATCATCAAAGACCAAAAGTAGATAAAACCACAAAGATGGGGACAAAACAGAGCAGAAAACCTGGAAACTCTAAAAAGCAGAGCAGCTCTCCTCCTCCAAAGGAACACAGTTCCTCACCAGCAACGGAACAAAGCTGGACGGAGAATGACTTTGATGAGTTGATGGAAGAAGGCTTCAGACGATCAAACTACTCCAAGCTATGGGAGGAAATTCAAAACAATAGCAAAGAAGTTAAAAACTTTGAAAAAAAAATTAGACGAATGGATAACTAGAATAACCAATGAAGAGAAGGGCTTAAAGGAGCTGATGGATCTGAAAACCAAGTTTCGAGAACTACGCGAAGATTGCAGAAGCTTCAGTAGCCGATGTGATCAACTGGAGGAAAGGGTATCAGTGATGGAAGATGAAATGAATGAAATGAAGTGAGAAGGGAAGTTTAGAGAAAAAAGAATAAAAAGAAATGAACAAAGCCTCCAAGAAATTTGGGACTATGTGAAAAGACCAAACCTATGCCTGATTGGTGTACCTGAAAATGACAGGGAGAATGGAACCAAGTTGGAAAACACTCTGCAAGATATTATCCAGGAGAACTTCCCCAATCTAGCAAGGCAGGCCAACATTCAGATTCAGGAAATACAGAGAACGCCACAAAGATACTCCTTGAGAAGAGCAACTCCAAGACACATAATTGTCAGATTCACCAAAGTTGAAATGAAGGAAAAAATGTTAAAGGCAGCCAGAGAGAAAGGTCCGGTTACCCACAAAGGGAAGCCCATCAGACTAACAGCTCATCTCTCGGCAGAAACTCTACAAGCCAGAAGAGAGTGGGGGCCGATATTCAACATTCTTAAAGAAAAGAATTTTCAACCCAGAATTTCATGTCCAGCCAAACTAAGCTTCATAAGTGAAGGAGAAATAAAATACTTTACAGACAAGCAAATGCTGAGTGATTTTGTCACCACCAGGCCTGCCCTAAAACAGCTCCTGAAGGAAGCACTAAACATGGAAAGGAACAACCAGTACCAGCCACTGCAATAACATGCCAAATTGTAAAGACCATCGAGGCTAGGAAGAAACTGCATCAACTAACGAGCAAAATGACCAACTAACATCATAATGACAGGATCAGATTCACACATAACAATATTAACTTCAAATGTAAATGGGCTAAATGCTCCAATTAAAAGACACAGACTGGCAAACTGGATAAGGAGTCAAGACCCATCAGTGTGCTGTATTCAGGAAACCCATCTCATGTGCAGAGACACACATAGACTCAAAATAACGGGATGGAGGAAGATCTATCAAGCAAATGGAAAACAAAAAAAGGCAGGGGTTGCAATCCTAGTCTCTGATAAAATAGACTTTAAACCAACAAAGATCAAAAGAGACAAAGAAGGCCATTACATAATGGTAAAGGGATCAATTCAACAAGAAGAGCTAACTATCTTAAATATATATGCACCCAACACAGGAGCATCCAGATTCATAAAGCACGTCCTGAGTGACCTACAAAATGACTTAAACTCCCACACAATAATAATGGGAGATTTTAACGTCCCACTATCAACATTAGACAGATCAACGAGACAGAAAGTTAACAAGGATATCCAGGAATTGAACTCAGCTCTGCACAAAGTGGACCTAATAGACATCTACAGAACTCTCCACCCCAAATCAACAGAATATACATTTTTTTCAGCACCACACCACACCTATTCCAAAATTGACCACATAGTTGGAAGTAAAGCTCTCCTCAGCAAATGTAAAAGAACAGAAATTATAACAAACTGTCTCTCAGACCACAGTGCAATCAAACTAGAACTCAGGATTAAGAAACTCACTCAAAACCGCTCAACTACATGGAAACTGAACAACCTGCTCCTGAATGACTACTGGGTACATAATGAAATGAAGGCAGAAATAAAGATGTTCTTTGGAACCAACGAGAACAAAGACACAACATACCAGAATCTCTGGAACACATTCAAAGCTGTGTGTAGAGGGAATTTTATAGCACTAAATGTCCACAAGAGAAAGCAGGAAAGATCCAAAATTGACACCGTAACATCACAATTAAAAGAACTAGAAAAGCAAGAGCAAACACATTCAAAAGCTAGCAGAAGGCTAGGAATAACTAAAATCAGAGCAGAACTGAAGGAAATAGAGACACAAAAAACCCTTCAAAAAATTAATGAATCCAGGAACTGGTTTTTTGAAAAGATCAACAAAATTGATAGACCGCTAGCAAGACTAATAAAGAAGAAAAGAGAGAAGAATCAAATAGATGCAATAAAAAACGAAAAAGGGGATATCACCACTGATCCCACAGAAATACAATCTACCATCAGAGAATACTACAAACACCTCTATGCAAATAAACTAGAAAATCTAGAAAAAATGGATAAATTCCTCAACAAATACACCCTCCCAAGACTAAACAAGGAAGAAGCTGAATCTCTGAATAGACCAATAACAGTCTCTGAAATTGTGGCAATAATCAATAGCTTGCCAACCAAAAAGAGTCCAGGACCTGATGGATTCACAGCCGAATTCTACTAGAGGTACAAGGAGGAACTGGTACCATTCCTTCTGAAACTATTCCAATTGATAGAAAAAGAGGGAATCCTCCCTAACACATTTTATGAGGCCAGCATTGTCCTGA
This sequence comes from Hylobates moloch, assembly GCF_009828535.3. Lineage (NCBI taxonomy): Eukaryota > Metazoa > Chordata > Mammalia > Primates > Hylobatidae > Hylobates > Hylobates moloch. The sequence continues at coordinate 49,426,656 of NW_026652276.1, read as the reverse complement.
TACCAAAGCCTGGCAGAGACACAACCAAAAAAGAGAATTTCAGACCAATATCCTTGATGAACATTGATGCAAAAATCCTCAATAGAATACTGGCAAACCGAATCCAGCAGCACATCAAAAACCTTATCCACCATGATCAAGTGGGCTTCATCCCTGGGATGCAAGGCTGGTTCAACATACGCAAATCAATAAATGTAATCCAGCAAATAAACAGAACCAAAGACAAAAACCACATGATTATCTCAATAGATGCAGAAAAGGCCTTTGACAAAATTCAACAACCCTTCATGCTAAAAACTCTCAATAAATTAGGTATTGATGGGATGTATCACAAAATAATAA